>NW_027611773.1:0-557500 GCF_964261635.1 Lissotriton helveticus
TCCCTCTCTCTCTCTCCCCTCTCTCTCTCCCTCTCTCTCTCTCCCCCTCTCTCTCTCTCTCTCTCGTCCGCTCTCTCTCTCCCCCCTCTCTTCTCTCCCTTCCTCTCTCTCCCTCTCTCTCTCTCTCTCTCTCTCTCTCTCTCTCTCCCCTCTCTCTCTCTCCTCTCTCCCTCTCCCCCCCCCCCTCTCTCTCTCTCTCTCTCTCTCTCTCCCTCTCCCCCCCCCCTCTCTCTCTCTTTCTCTCTCCATTTTCCAGATGACTTGGATTTATTGGGAACACACATTTTATAGTCGTTGTAATAACCGCAGGGTCTGGTGGTAATTCCGAGCGCTGCGGCGTCGCCCGCGCAGACAGTGACACGCTTTGCAGCTGGTTTCCCGCCAAGTCCTTCATGTCACACCAGCTTCGGTCAGAGGGTGGCTGCAGTGTGTGTCTCTGCAAGTTACAAGACATAGACTCAAACTGCGTCTGCAGGCTGCACACAGATGTCAGCGGTGAGGTAGCAAACCACACGTGTTAATGTATTTATTTATTTATTTATTTATTTATGTAGTCATACATTTTCCAAAGCGCCCAGCAGCACCCCTACTCGGGTGTCTTGGTGCTGAGAGAGCACAGTGGTCAGTCTGGCAGCTGCAGGTCTTCAGCTTTTCGAAGGCTGGGACATGGTGCCCAGGTCCAGCCTCTGCGGCTGCCCGCGCGCGCGCGGTGGGCCCTGTAGGAGGGTGCCCCCCTTAGTGCCGCATTAGGCACATCCCTGCACCCTGTCACTGGGACCCCCTCCTTGTGAGCCCCTTCTGGGTTTGGCGGCGTCATTTCCGGTGCGCGGTGGGCTGGGGACAGGTATTTATACCTGCCGCCACCCATTGCCCTTCCTCTTTGTTCCCCGCTGGACACGCGGTCACCCTCCCAACCGCTTACCCCTGCGTGCCAGCCGGATGACAAAGGAATTAAACGTATTAATGTATACATTTGTGTTGCAGGCGGAGTTACAGGGTGATACAGAGGCTGATTGGTACGAGGGTACCCTTTCCGGAGCACAATAGGGGTGCCGTACGCCAAAACCCCATGAGTCTTTACGGCTGGACCCTGGTGTAAAACTACAGAGCCCGCTAGTCCGTCGGGCGGTTGTAAGCCTGAGCAACCGGGGGTTTCCCTGGACACGCTCTGCCCCTAAAAAGGCGTGAGTAAAGGGATGGACTGGTGGTCCATGGTAATTACGGGGATAACCCCCACATAAATGGTAGGATCGATTGGGTTGGCCACGGTGTAGTTTGGCTCATCAGGCGGGCGGGGCAGCTTAGGTCAGACACCGCTGCCTGCCTTGATCGCCCGTAAGTTAACCCACCAAGTTGGCGTGCTCCTTGTATGTAATAAGCCTGCAGCAACTGTTTTCCAAAAAATTGTGTGACTGATTATTTTGCAGGACAACTTTACTGCTAAGCAGGGGAGTTGCCGATATCGGCACTATGAGTGTGAACAAGGCCGGTCCCTTGGGGGCTCTGTTCCTACTTCAGGGCAGTGGCTCAATGGTTAGAGCGGCAGACCCTGACGCAGAGGTCTTGCCCGGGACCAGGGTTCAATTCCCGCCTCGGCGGTTCTTGAGCTAAAAAATTCCACGGACCTGATAATTCTCGCCTCTGTGCTTATTCCAATCATGGAGTCCCACTCTGCAACTCTGGGCAATAGCTTGCTTAATTTCCACAACGGCCCCCACAACGCTAAGGATGCCTGGCCTCCACCTTGGGGGTGCCCAGGAGTGGAAACCTCACAGGGAAAGCCAGGATGGGTTCCACAGCGGTATTCGTACAAGCGCCTTGAGACCCTTGCGGGTCAGTAGTGCGCTATACAAGTATCAATTTACCTTTTACCTTTACCCTCAGCAGACTGCTCCACTGCCGGTGCCCAGCGCTCTGGCCAGCGACCACCAGGTCACTGTGGCACAGTGGGCACCTGTGGGCAGGAGACCCAGCCTTCCAAGGGTGGAGTGTAGTGAGAAGCAGCCCCATCACATTCTGTCAGGACACTGTGTGACCTTGCTCATCTCAGGTTTAGGAGAAGCCCTTCCCATGGTCCTTGGACTCAGAGCCAGCTGCTACCTGCTCCAGACTGGTGAAAAGCAGACAGACTCCCAGGCTGGTCTGAGAGCCTCTCATCGCAAGACGCCTCGGGGTAATCGTGCGCTATAGAAGTTGTAATAACATAACATAACATCTGGAGAGAGATGTCCAGGGTCTGGCCCGGGGCCCCAGTTTGTTGTTCGCAGACCAACTACTTGAGCACACATTTTCAGAGTGACTAATCCAGCATACTCTTTCTATACAGTGATCCATACGTACCTTTGGCTATAGAAAGGCCTGTTATCGAGAGTTGTGCATTTAAGTGAGTTCCAAGCAGCTACTGTTCTGTGATAGAGCTAAGCACCCCCGTTCCTTTCGGTATATTGGGGTGCCTTTGTTCTTTCTGTTGACCACTGCAGAAAGCAGCTTTCAAGTTTTAGGAAGGCTTGTTAATAGAACTGTCTTCACCTTCAGGTGAAAGGGAGCTGCATCAGGCACACAATGATCAAGCATTGGCAAAGCCAACAGGTCTGGGCTTCCAGCCTACAGGCTGTGCCTACATTTTTTGCCTATGCTCAGCAGCATCGGGAAAAACAAATGCTTTTGCTGATGCTGCGTAGAGTCAGTAAAAAAAGAGAGAAAAAAAGCACAGTGATGTGAGCATCTGTGTGTATGTGTACAGGTCATGACAATAAGCGGCCTAGCGTAATGACATATGCCTGTGACACGACATAGCCACCATTTTGTTTTGATTATTTACCATTCCAAGATGGCGGATGCCACTTGGACCAGTAACTTAAATACAAATGAATGTAAACGCGCACAAAATCTCATTTCATTAATGAAGCAGACCAGCAGCAAATGGGGAATGTGCCGGACACTTAAAAAATGGTATATTTAAAAATATATATATTTAAGAACTGATACAGCGGGAGTAATGGAGGAGCGAGTGGGGGAACATTGTGGTGGAGAAGTGAGCAGGGGAGCAATCTCAAGTGGGCAGGGGATCAATAAAAAAGAGTGTTAGGAGGAGGAATATAAAAAAATAAATGGGATGGGTGGAAGCCGTGGATGAGGTGGGGGTTGGAGAGGGTGGAGCCCCCCTGAGCATTCAGGGTGAGGGAGGTATTTAGGAGAGGTCGATGCACGCTATGACAGTTGTAAGAAAACATGCTGTACTTTCATCGATTGCTGAAAGAAAAAGAAACATGTGGTTCCCTGGATGTGAACATTGGAAGCACACACGTCATCCAATCCAAAGGATGGTAAAGAGGCTTTGTTCCACGGGAGAGACAAACACAAGCGGAGGAAGGAGCCCCATCGAACTCAAAGCAAGTAAACAAGAGTGACAAGACAGCCAATCAATGATGAGCAGCAGACTGAACCTAAGCCCAAGTTTTTAGTGTGGTCCAGAAGAGGCGTTGCATCAAGAGGAAGAAGGCGAGACCTAAAACTGGTCAGGATTAGGGGTGGGTGAAGAATTCTGATCCGCCAGTGGAGTTCACAGAGTTTTGCCCACTCCATGTTCCGTGCAGAGTTCCACAAAACATCGCGAATCAACGCCGAGCAGAGTTTTTTCTCTGAAGCGGCTGCACGACGTTAAGTTGGCAAGCGCTTGCGAGAAAAAATCGCGTGCTAGACCTCCTCCTGCGGAGATTTCTCATTGTGGGAAGTCGTGGCAGGTCGCGACCACTCGCGCTGAGAAATCTGCTGCTCGTGTTGAGGAAGCAGCCGCTCGAGTAGAACGTCTACTCAAAGGGCAGAAAGAAGCAGCCGCACCCTCTGGAGCGACGCGTGGTGCCATTCACACTGATTTTACAGGGCAGGACAAACTCCTGGCGCTAAAAGTCATAGCGAGCAACGCAACTTAACAGACTCTGCTGCTGATGGAACTCCGTGGATCAAGGCAGCGTTTTTCCGGCACTTCGCAGAGTTCCACAGACTAGAACTCCGCAAACTCTGTCCAGGATCTAGACTGGCTGTCCAGCTGTCCCAGATTCCATTGATACTAAACTCACACAAATAGTTACCCCAGTGATAGATCCTTGAGTCAGAGAGTGAACAAGCACTTGCCACATACTGTGCTACAAAGTTACACCGATACAACATAGGATCACAGTCATCAGGCTGGGTTACACCGATGCAAAACAGGATCATGGCCATCTGGGTAGGTTACAACGATACTACGAAGGATCAGGATCTACAAACTAGGTTACATCGATACAACGCAGGATCACAGTCATCAAGCTAGGTTACAGTTATACAGCACAGGATCACGGTCATAAGGATCACAATTAACAAGCTAGGTTACACTGATACAAACCAGGATTCCGATCATCAAGCTAGGCTACTCCCATACAACCCAGGATCAGGGTCATCAGGCTAGGTTACACCGATACAACAGAGGATCCTGATCATCAAGCTAGGTTACACCGATACAACAGAGGATCCTGATCATCAAGCTAGGTTACACCGATACAACACAAGATCACTGTCATCAAGCTAGGTTACACCGATACAACACAAGATCACTGTCATCAGGCTAGGTTACACCGATACAACACAAGATCACTGTCATCAAGCTAGGTTACACCGATACAACACAAGATCACTGTCATCAGGCTAGGTTACACCGATACAACACAAGATCACTGTCATCAGGCCTTTTAAAGCGACGACCATCAGCCCCATGGCATACGCCAGACTTAAAAGTAGAAAAAATCAAATGTAAAACTCTAGAGAGACTCTGGCGGAGAAGGAAAGACCCTCAAGACAAGGAGCTTTATAAAGAGGCTCTCTCCCAATACCACCTGAACATCAAAATTACCAGGCAAACTTTTATTATTAATCAGATAGAAGAAGCCAGTAACTCCTCAAAAGCCCTTTTCAGCATAGTACAGGACTTTATCTCCCCGCAAGTATGCAGTCAATCTCCAGAGGAATCTCAGGAGTTTTGCGATTCATTGGCTGCCTACTTTCCGGAAAAGATATCCAATATCTACGCCAAATTCCCGGCTGCTCCTCTGCAGGACTCAGAGACCATCACTAGGACAGGAGAGCGAGAAAAAATAACCCGCAGTACTCCGGACTGTTTTCAGCCTGCTCCTCTAGAGGAAGTATGTAACTCCCTGGCCACAGCCAAATCCGGTGCACCTCGAGATTTATTTATTTATTTAAGAAGTTTTATACAGGGCTAGCTCCACCCGGGGGTATCAGAGCGCTTTACATTTGCATAAAAATTATTTTGGGTAAAGAAACAGAACAATTGATATAAAATGAAGCAGTTATACATGGTAGACTAAAAGAGTCAATTGAGCAATATAGACAATAACAGCATAAAAGTGCATAAGGGTAGGTTCAGTGGACATAACGCTGGGGGGATTAAACATGTGAGAAGGAGAGGGAGGGGGAAAGTTAGGATGTAGAAGGGGATAGGGTGAAGGGGGGTCAGGATGGGGAAGTGTTGGGAGTTAGGGGGAGGAGTGGAAGTGTTTAAGGGAGGAGGGGTGGGTCGAACAAGTATGGAAGGAGAGGGATTAAGTACCCCAATATTTGTTGAGTAGGTGTAATTTAAGGCCTTTTTTGAAACTGATGTAGGAAGGGGTACATCGTAGATCTTTGGGGAGGGCATTTCAAATGCTGGGGGCCTTTCCAGAGAAGGAGCGTGACTGAGATGCATTTTTTTTTTAACAGCGGGGAGACGAGAAGGAGAGAATTTGTACTTCTCAACGTCCGGGTGCAGCCTGCCTTAGTGAGTTTGTTGGAGAGGTAAATTGGTGACTTTTGATAAAGGGCTTTGTGAATAATGCAGGCAATTTTATAGGAGGTTCTTCCTTCATTGGGAAGCCATTTGAAGTTTTTGATTAAAAAAAATGTCAACTGCTCTGTACAAACGGGAATTATCCCTATAGCGTGGAAGGAAGCATGTGTACGGCCCTAATTGAAAGAAGCCACACGGACCCTTAAACACTCAGCAACTATCGTCCAATCTCCCTGCAACCTCTTCTGGGTACTCAATTGGAAGGCCTAATAAACAGGCAGCTGGGGTCTTATCTTGAAAGAAACAATATCCTGGATCCCTCACCATCAGGGTTCCGCCCAGGTGTTAGCACAGAGACTGCACTCTTGGCCGTGACTGACTCCCTTAGACAGGGGATGGATGTCGGAAGTCCGGTAGTACTGATATTATTGGATCTGTCCGCGACCTTCGATACCATCTCACATCTAAGGCTCATGAACAGATTGCTGGCCAGCGGCATCCAGGGAACAGCACTAAAATGGCAGCAGAACTTTCTGTCAGACAGAAAGCAGATGCTCATTTTAGGGTCATACTCCTCAGGCACAATGCAGGACAAGGGTGTTCCTCAGGATCGTACCTAAGCCTGACGCTGTTCCATATGTATATGGCCCCACTGGCAAAGAAGGCAGAGCAATTTGGCTTTGAGATCATTTCATACACTGACGACACCCAGCTCATGTTTACCATGGGCCCAGACCTAGAATCAGAGAAAAAGCGTTTCTCGACCGGAATGATAGCATTCTCTAACTGGATGACTGAGAATTGTCTCCAGCTTAATCCAGAAAAAACAGAGATTATGCTACTTGGGAAAGCCCCAGCCATCTGGTGGGACGACTGGTAGCGTTGGATAGCGGAGGGGTAAAAATTACTATTCCCACTCCAGTGAGTGCAACAGTAGGGAAAGCGTTGGATCCCGTAGGGGTAAAAATTACTATTCCCACTCCAGTGAGTGCAACAGTAGGGAAAGCGTTGGATAGCGTAGGGGTAAAAATTACTATTCCCACTCCAACGAGTGCAACAGTAGGGAAAGCGTTGGATAGCGTAGGGGTAAAAATTACTATTCCCACTCCAAAGAGGGCAACAGTAGTGAAAGCATTGGATCCCGTAGGGGTAAAAATTAATATTCCAACTCCAGCAAGTGCAACAGTAGGGAAAGTGTTGGATAGCGTAGGGGTAAAAATTGCTATTCCCACTCCAGCGAATACAACAGTAGGGAAAGCGTTGGATAGCGTAGGGGTAAAAATTACTATTCCCACTCCAAAGAGTGCAACAGTAGGGAAAGCGTTGGATAGCGTAGGGGTAAAAAATACTATTCCCACTCCAGCGAGTGCAACAGTAGGGAAATCGTTGGATAGCGTAGGGGTAAAAATTACTATTCCCACTCCAGCGAGTGCAACAGTAGGGAAAGCGTTGGATAGCGTAGGGGTAAAAATTACTATTCCCACTCCAGAGAGTGCAACAGTAGGGAAAGCGTTGGATTGCGTAGGGGTAAAAATTACTATTCCCACTCCAGAGAGTGCAACAGTAGGGAAAGCGTTAGATAGAGTAGGGGTAATAATTACTATTCCCACTCCAGTGAATGCAAAAGTAGGGAAAGCGTTGGATAGCGTAAGTGTAAAAATTACTATTCCCACTCCAGTGAGTGCAACAGTAGGGAAAGCGTTGGGTAGCGTAGGGGTAAAAATTACTATTCCCACTCCAGAGAGTGCAACAGTAGGGAAAGCGTTGGATAGCATAGGGGTAAATTTTAATATCCCCCACTCTAGTGAAAATAAATTAATATAAATCGCATAATTATAAATTAAACAATTAATACATTTTAATTACCACTTAATAATTAATTAATTACCAATTAAAAATTAATTAACAATTTATTTAAAATAAATACCAATTAATTAATTATCATGTTTAATTAATTATATTAAATTACTTCCCACCCTATTCACCAATAAACCCACAACCCACTACTACAAATAAAATAATATTATTCACATAATTATCAATTAATCAAATAATAAAATGTAATTATCAATTAACAATTTATTAATTACCAATTAAAAATTAATTGACAATTTGTTCAAAATAAATACCAATTAATTAATTAACATATTTAATTAATTATAATTAAATTACTTCCCACCCTATTCCCCTATAAACCCACAACCCGCTAAAGAAAATAAAATATTATTCACATAATTGTGAATTAAACAATGAATTAAAATTAATTATCAATTAACAATTAATTAATTTTCGATTAAAAATTATTTACCAATTAATTCAAAATAAATACCAATTAATTAATTAACGTATTTAATTAATTATAATTAAATTACTGCCCACCCTATTCCCTTATAAACCCACAACCCGCTACAGAAAATAAATTACTAAAATTAAAATATTTAACAATTAATCAATTAAAATTAATTACCAATTACATTTTAATTAATTACCAATTAATAATGTATTAACAATTAATTCTAAATAAATAACAATAAATAAAATTACATATTTAATTAATTATAATTAAATTACTTCCCACCCTATTCCCCTATAAACCCACAACCCGCTACAGATTTATATTACACAAAAAATAAAAATTAATATTAACTTACCCAAAATTCGATATTTTTGTTGTCTATATTGTGTCCATTCTATATTTTTGATTCGATATTATGTCCATTCTATTCGATATTAAAATTTTCTAGTCGATATTTTGGTAGTCTATATTATGTCTAGTCGATATTATGTCCATTCTATTCGATATTAAAATTTTCTAGTCGATATTTTGGTAGTCTATATTATGTCTAGTCGATATTATGTCCATTCTATATTTTTTACTCGATATTATGTCTAGTCGAAATTAAAAACTCGATATTTTGAGTCTACATCACACCGATACAACAGAGAATCATGATCATCAAGCTAGGCTACACCGACACAATACAGGATCACAGTCATCAGGTTAGATTACACCAATGCAACACAGGATCAAAGCCATCAAGCTAGGTTACACTCACCCAACACAGGATCACGGTCATCAAGTTAGGTTACACCGATACAACACAGGATCATGGCCACCTGGCTAGGTTACACTGATACAATGAAGGATAAGGATCTACAAGCTAGGTTACATCGATACAACGCAGGATCACAATTATCAAGCTAGGTAATACCGATACAACGCAGGATAACAATGATCAAGCTAGGTTACACCGATACAATGCAGGATCACAATTATCAAGCTAGGTTACACCGATACAACAGAGAATCGTGATCATCAAGCTAGGTTACACCGATACAATGCAGGATCACAATTATCAAGCTAGGTTACACCGATACAACAGAGAATCGTGATCAGCAAGCTAGGTTACACCGATACAACAGAGAATCATGATCATCAAGCTAGGTTACACCGATGCAACACAGGATCACGGTCATCAAGCTAGGTTACACCGATGCAACACAGGATCATGGTCATCAAGCTAGGTTACACCGGTACAACGCAGGATCACAGTCATCAAGCTAGGTTACACCGATACAACACAGGATCATGATCTTCAAGCTAGGTTACACCGATACAACGCAGGATCACGGTCATCAAGCTAGGTTACACCGATGCAACACAGGATCACGGTCATCAAGCTAGGCTACACCAATACAACACAGGATCATGATCATCAAGCTAGGTTACACCGATGCAACACAGGATCATGGTCATCAAGCTAGGTTACACCGATACAACACAGGATCACGGTCATCAAGCTAGGTTACACCGATACAACAGAGGATCACAGTCATCAAGCTAGGTTACACCGATGCAACACAGGATCATGGTCATCAAGCTAGGTTACACTCACCCAACACAGGATTACAGTCATCAAGCTAGGTTACACCGATACAACACAGGATCACGGTCATCAAGCTAGGTTACACCGATGCAACACAGGATCTCGGTCATCAAGCTAGGTTACACTCACCCAACACAGGATCATGGACATCAAGCTAGGTTACACCGATACAACACAGGATCACGGTCATCAAGCTAGGTTACACCGATAAAACAGAGGATTACAGTTATCAAGCTTGGTGTAGGAAGGTGGCTACCTGACTATGGTTACCCCCGATTTTTTGCCTTGTGTTTAGCTGGTTTTTGACTTAGTTGACCTGGTTCCCTGCTAATCAGGGCCCCAGGCCATCTGCTCTCTCTGTAAAATGGATTCCATGTACCCTAGGTACATACCACAATTGGAACTGGACTCCTTGTCAGCCCCTGTATAATGCACTATAGGTGCCCAGGGCATAGGAGCCACCAAGGCCTACCAGGGGCTGCAGCATATCTTTTGCCACCCCTGGCTGGTTCTTAAATTGACACAACTGGCTGATCACTCAGCTGGGGTAAGGTGGTGTAATCACCCCTTGCTTGGATATAGTATACCTATATCTAAACCTATATCTGGACACATATTAACCTGTGAGCCACTCCTATGGAAGGCCTCATCAATCCTGGAGGCAGAGTGCGTGGTTTCATGTGAGATGGAGCTCTAGCATGAGCTGAGCCTGTCTGCAGCTGTCGGGAACAACTCCCTAAGCTGTTTCAGGATAACGCCATACCATATACTCTTAAGTGCCTTATAATCCTCGCGGTTATATAGCAACTTTGGTTTGGCTTTATCAAAACATGTCGTGTAAGGTGTCATACGATTTGGAATACTATCCCCTCGCCAGTTCTGGCGACGGGGATAGCATTCCACCACTCTAGAGGGGTAAGACATGTTACTTTACTTAAATGCGGTTAATTTCTAAAAGGGCCTTAGATCCACAAAATGGATGCCTCTGCCACAGACACGGGTCTGGACCCCTGCAGCTGACCGAAACTCAGCCAAATGGGGCCTGGACAAAGGGTTTCCTGTCGCAGGGGGTTTTTACCACCCTCCAGACAGGAGATAGTGGATTGTAGCAGGGAGGTCTGAAAGAAACCAGACACTGCTTGGGGCGCACAAGGCTGCCCCTTGCATAATCCGGCCAAACCGGTTCTGGGGCACTCCAGCCCTCGTGCCAGGGCGGCCTGGATCAAAGGAAGGGGGTGTATCCACCCACTTCCTGGGTCCCACCCATAGGGGGGGACCTAGCAGGTAATCACGCCCCCCAGATTCGAATAAGAGTGGGAGCAGTGCCAATGCAATTGGGATTTCCTGAATGAAACTTAAGAAACGAAACTCTGGACCCTTCGACATCCTACTCAACGTGGAAGCCCGAAGAATCTCCCTTGTGGTCAAGGAGTGACCACCCTGTGCAAACAGGCACCATCCAGCACTCGACGTCTACTTTGTCGCAGTTCCCGCCAGAACTCGAGCGACTGAGATCGACGAGATTAAGCTTGCCTGCCTTCCAACAGCCCGATCCACAGTCCCTGCAGAGCTGAGACCCGTGGAGGTGACCGGAAGCGTGGGGCTTGCCATCTTGAATTGACCATGAGACGCTGACCGTGCAGCCCACGAGTGACCCTCGAAGCTGTGCACCGGGGTTTTAGAAGCCCCACCCCTGAGCCACTCTTGCACCGAAGTTCAGCCCTCCACACTCGACGAGTGCCGCGTGGGGCCCTTCTGCTTCTTTTGGCTCAATGCGTTGGTCCGGTCACTTGCCAGCCGGCTAGTGGCCCCTGTACCGACGAACTTCGAAATTCAACTTGTGAATCTGGTTGCTCCACATTTGAACCCGCTCCCCTGAAAAGGAGCCCCCACTCTGACCCTCCTGGTTCGAGTGAGAAGCAATCTCCCGGTTCCGCGTGGATTGCTTTTGCCAAGTGTTGTTTGCTCCAATCTTGAAGCCGACAGCGCCGACGGCGAGAGCCTGCGTGGGACAGATCATGACCCGCTCCTGGACGTCGCAGATGCCCCAGAGCCCACGTGACAGCGGAGAGAAGCTACACAACGACCGCCTGATTGCGCCTGACATTGCCTGGTTCCGTCCTGGTTCCATCCTGGTCACTGCTGAGTGACCCAGACTCTGTCCCCTCTGCTTTCAGGTACTTCTCGACTTGAGTCCACCCTTGGACTCCACCGGACACTTCTCCTTCACACCGCCTGCAGCCCTTTCAGCTTCAAGCACCAAGAGCCTGCGTGACGAAACCCGACTCGACTTCGACCCTATGCACCCGCTTCCTGTGGGTGAGGTAACTTTGCTCCGCCGGTGTTCCCACACTGTTACACATCTCTAGGGTCTGTGTCTCAAGTTTCGTTCCTCTAGGTTCAGCGGAAGTGTCCTTAAACTCTAACTTTACAACTTTTACGCACCATTGGCTAACATTGGTGCATGCGTGCGCTTTCCGCACTGCACCCGAATCCCGTGGGCCGTTCCCGACTTCAGCATTGCTTGTCCTGACTGCTCCCAGCGATTCCCTAGGCCCTAGGCCTAACCACTGTTCGATTGGTATCTCTTATACCACTTGTTTAGTATATGGTTTGAGTGGCCCCTGCCCTCATCCATAATCGTGCAACTTTATATGCTTAAACAGTGCTTTTGATTTAACGCTTGTGCCCCTTTATTCATAAAGAATACTGGGGATTGTTTTTAGTAATAAACACATATATTTTTATAATATATACTTGTGTGGTGTCCTTTCATTTGATATTACAGGATTGTATGTGGTAAAACAGCTCGCTTAACACGACCTCTTAAGTTAAGCCTTTAGGCTGCTTAGTCCATGCTACCCCTAGGATAGCTTGTCTAATAAGGTTGACTTACAACCAGACACCATAAGGGATTGTTTGGTCTGATAATCGGTGGTTCCAGAATTGGAAACATCACCTATCAGGCCAACTTCTCACATTGGTGAGCAGCGGTGCGGATTTGAGCTTGCTGTTGTTTTACCATTGCAATCTTTTTATCAAATTGAAAGATCACATCAAGTACCTCTAGGTACATATAAATCAAAAGCTTAGCATATTAAGTTCTACTGAACTTAGTAGTTGTAGATTAAAGGGATTAGCACACCCTGACTACAACTCACTAGCAAGATACAGTAGGAAAACACTTAGTGTAGGTAGGTGAATCACTTACACCACACTAGAGTCATGTCTGACACAGGAAAAGCCTCAGGGTCCACTCCTGCGACAGTTGACCTTACCAAGGCAACTTCCAGCTATGACAAATTAACCCGAAAGGACTTGATTGCCTTGTGCATTTCAAGAGGGTTAAAAAGGGGCAGAAGTCCCACCTGCCCTATCCTGATAGCCATCCTAGAACAGGATGATGTAGAGAAGGCGAATGAAGTTCCCTTAGAGTCAGGAGATGGAGAGAAACCCCCTGTAACTGGTGCCCCTCAGGAGGAAGAAGGAGAAGAAGGAGAGGAGGGGGAGGAGGACTCAGATGTAGAGGACCCAGAAGATCAGGATCAGAGGGGTAGCCAGGTCCTAGTTGCCAGGCTTAACCAGGCCAACTTAGACCTACTGGGAAATGGAGAGGGCCAGCACCTCCCCAGATCCCACAGTCTCATTCTCCCAGGCAACAGAAGAGTGAGATCTCCCTCAGGGGACTCTCATATTTCTAGTGCCTCAAGAGAATCTGAGAGAGGTATGACTGCCTCTCAGAAGACTGAACATAGGGCCAGAATGAGGGCTGTCAAACTCCAAATAGAGAGGGAGGAGGTAGCCCTGGCTCAAGCTAAACTTACCTTGGCTCAAGCTAGACTTACCTTGGCAAGAGAGCAAAAATTGTGTGGCTTAGATGCCACTGGTGGCAGCAATATTCCTAAAGAGAAACCCAGGTCCTATGATAGTAGAAACCTGACAAAGATTGTGCCCCCCTACAAGGAAGGGGATGACATCCACAAGTGGATAACTGCTCTTGAGACAGCCTGCATGGTACAGCAGGTTCCTGAGGAACAGTGGGCAGCAATCTTATGGTACTCCTTTTCAGAGAAAGGGAGAGATAAGCTCCTCACTGTTAGACATGAGGATGCAAACAATTACAAAGTCCTGAAGAGTGTTCTGATAGATGGGTTTGGCTTAACCACTGAACAGTACAGGTTGAAGTTCAGAGACACCCAGAAGACACAGACTCAGGACTGGACTGATTTTGTTGATTGTGCAACTAAGGCTCTGGAGGGTTGGCTACATGGCAGCAAAGTACATGACTTTACAGGATTGTATAATTTGATTATGAGGGAGCAGATCCTAAGTAATTGTCAGAACCAGCTCTTACACCAGCACCTGGTGGACTCTGATCTGACCTCTCCCCAAGAATTGGGAAAGAAGGCAGACAAGTGGGTCAGAACCAGGATTAGGCCTAAGAATCAGGACAGTAACCAGAAGAAGGAGTCTACCAAGCCTCAAGATAAGGGTGGGGATAAAAATAAAGAAAAGACTTCCCCAGGGCCCCAAAACTCCAAGAATGGGGGTGGGTCCCAAGACACTTCTTCAACAGAGAAAAAGCCTTATTGTTATGCCTGTAAACAGGTTGGGCATTACAAAACAGACAACTGTTGTCCCAAGAATAACAATAAAGAAAATATACCTCCAAAGCCAGCTTCAACACCTCCTGTTACTGTCAGCAGTAATCCCCCAGGAAGTGGGAGCACACCCAGGAATCTGGGTGGGTTTACTTTTGGAGCCCAGGAGGACCCTGGCCTATCCAGGTCCCCATCCCCAAATGATCTTGTTTATGAGACTGGCAGGGGGTTTGCCAACTTCTCTGATTGCCCAAATACTTTGAGCAAATATAGACAAGAACCCATCATCAATGGTTTGAAAGTTGAAGCGTTTAGAGACACAGGGGCTAGCCTCACCATGGTGGCTGACTGTATAGTCCCCTCTAAGCAACTTTTACCTGGTGCCACATACCAGGTAACAAACATTGATGGCATCAAAACAAATCATCCCATGGCAGTAGTAAGTCTCAGCTGGGGAGGTGTCATTGGCCCAAAGAGAGTGGCAGTGTCATCAAACTTGCCTGTAGACTGCCTACTTGGTAATGATTTGGAAATCTCAGCCTGGGCTGAGGTTGAACAGGAAATCCATTCTAGAATGGTTAATTCCAATGGAAAGGTTAGTGGGGCTGTACTAGCTACAGCCCCAATCCAAGATGTCCTTCCTGAAAAGGTTGGTAGGGCTGAGAAACTCTCTGCCCCATCTTTAGCAAAAGCTCTTCCTGAACAGAATAGCAAAGCTGTTATGATAATAGCAGAAACCCAAACTGAGTCTCCTCCTGAAAAGGTTGGTGGGGCTGTGATGGCCACAGCCCAAACTCAAACTGATATGTGTGTTGTGAAGCCTGAAATGATGGATAACTCCACATAAACTGAGAGCATGGAGGAGGAAGAGAAATCTCCCCCTCACCAGACTTTAGGACAGGATCAGCCTCCTCAGGGAACTGATCTTACCCCTGATGAAGGAACTGCCCCAGAGGTGGTTGGGCCTAGCCTGACAGAGCCTCTGATGGCGGTGGACCCTTCTCAGGTGGGACCCAGTCTGGAGCAGGTAACCTGCCCCTCTCTACCTTGCCTTGGCCAGCCCAGGGCTGCAGAGGACAAGAAGGACAGTGAGACCCAGAGGGCCCCCTGTCAAATAAAGCACCCCCATCAAAAGATTAGGTGCACCAAAACTAGTAGCCCTAGTAAGGTGAAAACTTTAAAAACTCCTGAGGGAGCCCCCTTAAAAACAGTTAGGGACCTCCCACAGATGGATTCTGTTGGGCACAGCCAAACCTGGGACCCAAAGGGCCCAATCCTGAACTGTCCCACCAGCAAGCCAAACAGAGGGACCCAGCCTCCAGCTTTAGGTAGCCAGAGGTTGACCCTGAGAGCACAGTGCAACTCAGTTAAAGAAAGAAAGGCACACATGGTGGAAGATAATTGGAGGAAGCCAAGCCCTAACTTAGTAGAGCCCCACTTCAATACTCCATATCCAAACCAGCCTTTAACTTTGCATAAACACACCCAAGGTAGTGATTCCCTATGGTGGAGACCCTCTAATACCCAAAGGGTGAGGGACTGCTTAGTGGACCATGAGACAGGGGGTACCCATGCTAGTGCAGGTACTTCCTTATATGGCCACTCAGGCAATATAGGCTTACCTGGCCAAGGATAGCCTTATCTCCTTTCGTTTGGGGGGGGGGTTATGTAGGAAGGTGGCTACCTGACTATGGTTACCCCCGATTTTTTGCCTTGTGTTTAGCTGGTTTTTTACTTAGTTGACCTGGTTCCCTGCTAATCAGGGCCCCAGGCCATCTGCTCTCTCTATAAAATGGATTCCATGTACCCTAGGTACATACCACAATTGGAACTGGACTCCTTGTCAGCCCCTGTATAATGCACTATAGCTGCCCAGGGCATAGGAGCCACCAAGGCCTACCAGGGGCTGCAGCATATCTTTTGCCACCCCTGGCTGGTTCTTAAATTGACACAACTGGCTGATCACTCAGCTGGGGTAAGGTGGTGTAATCACCCCTTGCTTGGATATAGTATACCTATATCTAAACCTATATCTGGACACATATTAACCTGTGAGCCACTCCTATGGAAGGCCTCATCAATCCTGGAGGCAGAGTGCGTGGTTTCATGTGAGATGGAGCTCTAGCATGAGCTGAGCCTGTCTGCAGCTGTCGGGAACAACTCCCTAAGCTGTTTCAGGATAACGCCATACCATATACTCTTAAGTGCCTTATAATTCTCGCGGTTATATAGCAACTTTGGTTTGGCTTTATCAAAACATGTTGTGTAAGGTGTCATACGATTTGGAATACTATCCCCTCGCCAGTTCTGGCGACGGGGATAGCATTCCACCCCTCTAGAGGGGTAAGACATGTTACTTTACTTAAATGCGGTTAATTTCTAAAAGGGCCTTAGATCCACAAAATGGATGCCTCTGCCACAGACACGGGTCTGGACCCCTGCAGCTGACCGAAACTCAGCCAAATGGGGCCTGGACAAAGGGTTTCCTGTCGCAGGGGGGTTTTACCACCCTCCAGACAGGAGATAGTGGATTGTAGCAGGGAGGTCTGAAAGAAACCAGACACTGCTTGGGGCGCACAAGGCTGCCCCTTGCATAATCCGGCCAAACCGGTTCTGGGGCACTCCAGCCCTCGTGCCAGGGCGGCCTGGATCAAAGGAAGGGGGTGTATCCACCCACTTCCTGGGTCCCACCCATAGGGGGGGACCTAGCAGGTAATCACGCCCCCCAGATTCGAATAAGAGTGGGAGCAGTGCCAATGCAATTGGAATTTCCTGAATGAAACTTAAGAAACGAAACTCTGGACCCTTCGACATCCTACTCAACGTGGAAGCCCGAAGAATCTCCCTTGTGGTCAAGGAGTGACCACCCTGTGCAAACAGGCACCATCCAGCACTCGACGTCTACTTTGTCGCAGTTCCCGCCGGAACTCGAGCGACTGAGATCGACGAGATCAAGCTTGCCTGCCTTCGAACAGCCCGATCCACAGTCCCTGCAGAGCTGAGACCCGTGGAGGCCACCGGAAGCGTGGGGCTCGCCATCTTGAATTGACCACGAGACGCTGACCGTGCAGCCCACGAGTGACCCTCGAAGCTGTGCACTGGGGTTTGAGAAGCCCCACCCCTGAGCCACTCTTGCACTGAAGTTCAGCCCTCCACACTCGACGAGTGCCGCGTGGGGCCCTTCTGCTTCTTTTGGCTCAACGCGTTGGTCCGGTCACTTGCCAGCCGGCTAGTGGCCACTGTACCGTTGAACTTCGAAATTCAACTTGTGAATCTGGTTACTCCAGATTTGCACCCGCTCCCCTGAAAAGGAGCCCCCACTCTGACCCTCCTGGTTCGAGTGAGAAGCAATCTCCCGGTTCCGCGTGGATTGCTTTTGCCAAGTGTTGTTTGCTCCAATCTTGAAGCCGATAGCGCCGACGGCGAGAGCCTGCGTGGGACAGATCGTGACCCACTTCTGGACGTCGCAGATGCCCCAGATCCCACGTGACAGCGGAGAGAAGCTACACGACGACCGCCTGATTGCGCCCGACATTGCCTGGTTCCGTCCTGGTTCCACCCTGGTCACTGCTGAGTGACCCAGACTCTGTCCCCTCTGCTTTCAGGTACTTCTCGACTTGAGTCCACCCTTGGACTCCACCGGACACTTCTCCTTCACACCGCCTGCAGCCCTTTCAGCTTCAAGCACCAAGAGCCTGCGTGACGAAACCCGACTCGACTTCGACCCTATGCACCCGCTTCCTGTGGGTGAGGTAACTTTGCTCCACCGGTGTTCCCACACTGGTACACATCTCTAGGGTCTGTGTCTCAAGTTTCGTTCCTCTAGGTTCAGCGAAAGTGTCCTTAAACTCTAACTTTACAACTTTTACGCACCATTGGCTAACATTGGTGCATGCGTGCGCTTTCCGCACTGCACCCGAATCCCGTGGGCCGTTCCCGACTTCAGCATTGCTTGTCCTGACTGCTCCCAGCGATTCCCTAGGCCCTAGGCCTAACCACTGTTCGATTGGTATCTCTTATACCACTTGTTTAGTATATGGTTTGAGTGGCCCCTGCCCTCATCCATAATCGTGCAACTTTATATGCTTAAACAGTGCTTTTGATTTAACGCTTGTGCCCCTTTATTCATAAAGAATACTGGGGATTGTTTTTAGTAATAAACACATATATTTTTATAATATATACTTGTGTGGTGTCCTTTCATTTGATATTACAGGATTGTATGTGGTAAAACAGCTCGCTTAACACGACCTCTTAAGTTAAGCCTTTAGGCTGCTTAGTCCATGCTACCCCTAGGATAGCTTGTCTAATAAGGTTGACTTACAACCAGACACCATAAGGGATTGTTTGGTCTGATAATCGGTGGTTCCAGAATTGGAAACATCACCTATCAGGCCAACTTCTCACACTTGGTTACAGTGATACAACACAGGATCAGGGTCATCAAGTTAGGTTACACCGATGCAACACAGGATTACAGTTATCAAGCTTGGTTACACCGATACAACACAGGATTACAGTTATCATGCTTGGTTACACCGATACAACACAGGATGCCAGTCATCAAGCTTGGTTACACCGATACAACACAGGATTACAGTTATCAAGCTTGGTTACACCGATACAACACAGGATTACAGTTATCATGCTTGGTTACACCGATACAACACAGGATCCCAGTCATCAAGCTTGGTTACACCGATACAACACAGGATTACAGTTATCAAGCTTGGTTACACCGATACAACAGAGGATCACAGTCATCAAGCTAGGTTACACCGATACAACACAGGATCCCAGTCATCAAGCTTGGTTACAGTGATGCAACACAGGATCAGGGTCATCAAGCTTGGTTACACCGATGCAACGCAGGATCATGATCATCAAGCTAGGTTACACCGATACAACACAGGATTACAGATATCATGCTTGGTTACACCGATACAACACAGGATCCCAGTCATCAAGCTAGGTTACACCGACGCAACACAGGATCATGATCATCAAGCTAGGTTACACCGATGCAACACAGGATTGCAGTCATCAGGCTAGGTTACACCGATGCCGCACAGGATCAGGGTCATCAAGCTAGGTTACACCGATGCAACACAGGATCATGATCATCAAGCTAGGTTACACCGATGCAACACAGGATCATGATCATCAAGCTAGGTTACACCGATGCAACACAGGATTACAGATATCATGCTTGGTTACACCGATACAACACAGGATCCCAGTTATCAAGCTAGGTTACACCGATGCAACACAGGATCATGATCATCAAGCTAGGTTACACCGATGCAACACAGGATTACAGATATCATGCTTGGTTACACCGATACAACACAGGATCCCAGTTATCAAGCTTGGTTACACCGATACAACACAGGATTGCAGTCATCAGGCTAGGTTACACCGATGCCGCACAGGATCAGGGTCATCAAGCTAGGTTACACCGATGCAACACAGGATCATGATCATCAAGCTAGGTTACACCGATGCAACACAGGATCATGATCATCAAGCTAGGTTACACCGATGCAACACAGGATTACAGATATCATGCTTGGTTACACCGATACAACACAGGATCAGGGTCATTAAGCTTGGTTACACCGATGCAACGCAGGATCATGATCATCAAGCTAGGTTACACCGATACAACACAGGATTACAGATATCATGCTTGGTTACACCGATACAACACAGGATCCCAGTCATCAAGCTAGGTTACACCGACGCAACACAGGATCATGATCATCAAGCTAGGTTACACCGATGCAACACAGGATCATGATCATCAAGCTAGGTTACACCGATACAACACAGGATCATGATCATCAAGCTAGGTTACACCGATACAACACAGGATTACAGATATCATGCTTGGTTACACCGATACAACACAGGATTGCAGTCATCAGGCTAGGTTACACCGATGCCGCACAGGCTCAGGGTCATCAGACTAGGTGACACAGAGACAACACAGATATGGAGATGAGGATTGTGCTTCCAGGGTGCAGCTGGTATGTGTGTTAAACTGTGTACAGTCAGTTTTTAGTACATTCATGTGTTATTTGTCAAGTCTGCTTCCCTTTGGTCTGTGTATCTAGAGCCTCCTTGTTGCAGAGAGGCTGAACAGCAACAACAGTCACTTGTGAGAGACAATGCCAGGAGGGTGGTCTCGCGTGGCACTGGGAGGGGGGGGGGTGGTCCTTGGTAAAGGGTATTTCCATGAATGCTGCTAATTCCTGCAAACTGTGATGAGCCCCCCTGGCTCACATTGGAGCCCTTCACTCACCGCCTGCTCTGCTGCTCTGGATTTATGGAATTAATCTTCTGTTTTCAGTCCTGGATCCTGACAGCCCTTCACACCTGCTTGACTTTGATGCTAGATTTAATTTCTGACTATAGCAGTCATGATGGCAGAGTGGTTAGGTCTGAAGCAGGATGGAAAGCTTGCACTTTATCATTCGTCTCTTGTACTTTAGGTATTTGACAAAGTGCAAGCTCCTCTCCTAGGTGCGGCAAAGTGCTTCTACAGGGAGCAGTGCATTTGAGTTAGGAAGTGCTTTACATAGTGAGGCGTCATAGGTGGTGATTAAAGATACTGGGAGGTTCTTGCAGTGAGCACAGCTGGTGGGACATGTCATCCAAACAGTGCTGGAAAGGACAATGCACAGGTGGATATTACAACTGCACACCTTTGGATGCACAAATGGGAGGTGTGTGATGCAGTAAACACAGAGTTAGTTAACTTGAGGCTCTTTCTTGTCCCTGTCTACTGTGGAAATGACTAGGCCCTGCAAACATCTGAATTAAGTTGGTTTAATTTGTGTATTTTTGCGTTATTCTTCCTATGCAAAATCCCTGAAACTATGCCATTATGCCACGTCATGTAATTGTGTTGCAGTGTGTCAATCAATCAATTAAAAAGCATTTGAAAAGCGCTGCACTGCCACCCCTCGGGGTGTCTGGGCGCTGTGTCTCAGTCAAAGAGCCCGGTCTAGAGTCTCTTTCTGAAGTCTGCCAGCGGGGGGGGCTGCAAAGGAGCTGGAGGGGAAGGTCGTTCCAGGTCTTGGCAGTGATGCAGGAGACGGAGCGGCCACCGCTGCGGCTGCAAAGGATGCGGGGGTGTGCAAGGGCGAGTGAAGAGGAGCGCAGGTGTCTAGAGGGTTGGTGGAAGTTCAGTCGATGGCTGATGTAATCAGGTCCTAGGTCATGGAGGGCTTAGTAGGCGTGCGTGAGGATCTTGATCTGGCATCTCTTCTGGATGGGAGCCAGTGGAGGTCTCTCAGGTGGGGGGTGATGTTGCTTTGTTTGGGGCGGTCCAGGATGAGTCTGGCTGCAGCGTTCTGTATGGTCTTGAGTCTTCTGAGGGCCTGTGTGGAGATGCCGGCGTAGAGGGCGTTGCCGTAGTCGAGGCAGTTGGTGACGAGGGCATGAGTGACGGTCTTTCTGGTATTGGTTTGGATCCATCTGAAGATACTGCGGAGTGTGTGGAAACAGGAGGAGGTTCATGGTCAGTTGGCTGCCGAGGATGAGGCAGAGGTTGCGTGCATGGTCGCTCGGTGTGGGTGTTGGTCAGAGCTCTGCAGGCCGCCAGCTGTGGTCCCATGCGGAGGTGTTCTTTCCAAAGATCAGTATTCCAGTTTTGTCAGAGTTCAGTTGCAGCCAGTTGTCTCTCATCCATTTGACTGTGTTGTTAATGACGTTGCAGAAGTTGTTTTTGGCATTGGAGGGGTTCTCGGTGAGTGAGAGGATCAGTCGAGTATTATCTGTATAGGAGATTAAGTTGAGACCGTGGGTTCTGACAACGTATGCAAGGGGGTCATGTTCATGTTGAGCAGGGTGAGGCTGAGGAATGATCCTTGTGGACGCTGCGTATGATGTCTTTGGGTGCGGAGTTGAAGGGAGGCAGTCGGATGTACTGTGTGCATTCAGTAAGGAAGGAGGAGATCCACTAAGGGCATCTTGCTTGATACCTATGTTGTGGAGTCTGTTGGGTGTTGTGTGGAGACGGTGTCAAATTCCATGAAGGAGTCAAGGAGGAGGAGGGTCACAGTTACCCTGCGGTCTCGGTGTATTCTGATAACATCTGTGGCGGCAATCCGTGAGGTCTCAGTGCTGTGGTTGGTATGGAATCCTGATATTGAGGCGTCCAGTAGGTGGTTTCGTTCCAGGATTTAAGTGAGCTGATGGTTGATGCCCGGGTAGGGGAGCAAGGATATCAGACAATACATTTTGTTGGAGTCAGAGAGAATTTCTTTAGGAGGGGTTTGATGTCTGCCAGTTTCCATCTGTCTGGGATGGTTGCTGTGGAGATGCAGGTGTTGAGGATGCTGGCAAGTTGCGTGCTGATTGGGTCCTTTGTGAGGTTGTAGAGGTGGTGGGGGCTGGGGTTGGTGGGTGCCCCAGAGTGGATGAAAGACATGATGGCTGAGGTGGTCAGGGCGGTGAGCGGAGACCAGGTGATGATGGTTTGGCAAACAACCAAAGTGTGAGGGGCATTGTCCGTCGCAAATATGTTTTTGTGCTTCTTTTAGGCAAAAGGCATCCTTGTCAAAATTGAAAAAAGAATGCATTTTGTGCTAAAATATAGTGCTAAATGAGAGATTTGCAGGGGCACAAGATTGGCTTCCGCTAAGATGGCCGCATTGTAGCTTGTGTCCACCTAACCAACCAGAATAATCTGTCTGTATTATCTGGGATGACCAAGTCCTCACCTGGCTTAATCCAAAAACCTGAAACGGTACATGATGAGAGGCTTTTGGTGAGTGCTCTGTTCTGTGATCCCAAGACTAGGTGTGTGGCTGCCAGGTCATCCTGGGCAGAACATGGTCATAGACGGGAGGCGGTGCAATGTGAGGACGTTCCTACAGTGGCCCTATGATTTAGTTTTGCAAATACATCTATAAATATCCCAAACAGGTGACAAAAAACAAGTTATAAACTAAGTTAATTCAAAACATGACAAATTTTATTTTTTTCTCATTTTTTCAGTTCGTATAGATACTGTTGTTCATCAAAATTCACAAATAAGGTTATTTCAATTCATATCAAACATCAAGAGAAATACAATTAGGTCATAAATATCTACAATAAGAATAATGTATAAAAATTACCCCTTGGTAGCAAACATATCTCTCAACATACTCACGTGCTAACAATCATACCACACTCAGACCTCATACTAAGTTGGAGAAAGGAGCTGAATTGATAATTAGCAAGATGACAATGCTATAAAGTGGGCCACCAGATGTAATGTTTGGCCCTCGCAGCAGGTCTACGCGCGTTTCGGCAGCTCTAGGCCACCTTCATCAGGACCTTTTTCCTCGTAATAGTGTAGATACCAAGGGATCAATGGCACCAACAGCGGTAGAGTAAAAAAAAACGTCTTCAGTAATTATCAGGGGGCAGGACTTCCTATATTTCCTTGAAGTAGCTTTTGATGTTAAAAAATATGCTGAAGTAGTTGTCGAGAGCTCACTCTCACAGCTGGTTCTTTAATGTTTATAGTCAGGAAGTGGTTTGGGACATAGACGGTCAGCGGGGAATCAGGTAAGAATCATAACATAATTTCAATTTATGATGGAAGTCCCATTTATAATAAAGTTGCTCCGCAGTCAACGTCCCTTTCCAAAGTATCTGTGGCGTCGTGTACCCGCACCGTCAGTCACCTCTACCGACAGACATAGGGCCACTGTAGGAACGTCCTCACATTGCAGTGTTCATGCTCCCCTCTGTTCCTTGGCCATAATTAACCTTTTGAGGGGGTCCCTTCGTACATGTTCCATAGACGGGAGGCGGCCTAGAGTGTCGACTGTTGGAGCTATCATGTTGGAGGTGAGACCCAAGCAGCAGAGCACTGGGCGGTAAAGCATGCATGTTGCGTTTGGCTCCGGCTTAGAGAAATCACCTGGCTGCGGAGGAGCGAGCCACAGGCAGTCTGCAATGAGCAGTGATACCAGAGTGGTGGCAAGCAGACGAATCATGGTGAAGTTTTGCCTCTAAGACTTTCAGACCAAGTCAGAAGAGGGTGGAAAGGCTGTGGTCTCCCCCCGGCTTGTGGGCGTCAGTAGTTAGAAGCTGCTCCTAATATTAAACTGCAGAAAACTAAGAGTGGGTTTTGCTTTGCCTGCGACACAGGTGCATTTTCAAAACAGGGGCACTAAAACAAACACTGCACCTTTGCAGACCCAGTTCATGCTTTCCTCTCTCCACAGACATTCACAGAACTGTGGCTGTGGGCAGTGGGCAGCCCTCAGAGCAAACTACCCACTTGGCACATTGAGGTTACTGTGGTTAGAATCCCCCATGGATGTGGAGAGGGCCTTCAGGAGACTGATAGCGACCACGTGTGGGGAACTGACATTAGGTAGTTGCTGCTGTTACACCCTGTCCTGCCACAGTGGGTAAATCACCAGCCAGGAAACAGAAACTTTAATTTGATATACACTGCAATCCAAGTTCACTATACAAAAGTCTTAAGTGGACACCCGTTGACTCGGATAAGGACAATTGTGAAACTATGAAGGCAGAAGTTATTATTGGGTGTTCTAAGTGCACAAAAGAAAGAAAAATCGATCACCTTAGTTCCTGAGTGGACATTATGAAAGACAGACTTGATAGATTTGCAGAGTGCATGGATATGTCTGGGCGCCACATTTGTGACATCAAAAAGAAGGGTAAAAGGCTGCAACAAATTGAAAAAACTCTTGAAATGTCATGTGCCACAATGAGGAGGATTTGGAGGCCCTGTCAAGGCATAATAATCTTCAGATCCTGGGAACTCCAGAATCTACAAACTCAGGAAGAAAGGAAGTATTTGTGGAGGGGACACTCACAGGCCTCTTCAGAGAACACTTTGTCCCTTCAATATTTGTTGTTGAAAAAGCCCACAGGTCCTTAGCTGCACAACTTCCCCAGGGGGCACCGACCTCCATCTAGGCCCACAATTGCAAGACATTTTAACTACAGAGAGAGAGACTTGGTGTTGCATTTGGCCAGAGAAAAAAAGAATTGCAATGCAAGGGCCCTAACCTCTTGATAGATCCTGCTTTCACTATAGATGTACAGGAAGTACAATGAGTGTTTATTGCAATAAAGGAACAACTGCAACTACTGTGCAAAGGACGCCCATAATCCCCCGGGACGTCCGATTATCGCGGCATGTGGCTCGATGCTGGAGCTAGCGAATACATCGATACATTCCTGAAACCATTTGTTTGTACCACCAGGGCTTTCGTACGTGATACGATGGACTTTATACAAAAGGTGGAGGACTCGGTGTTCGAGGGTGACCAACAGTTGTTGGTCACCTTCGACATCGAGAGTTTATATACCAACATCCCTCAAGATGAGGCATTGTTGGTTATGGAGATGGTATTGGACCGTAGAACTAGACCCCATCAGGTGCCCACTACATTCATTATAGAATTGGCTAAAATCTGTTTAAAAAACAACTTTTTTACTTTCAAAGACTCCCTCTATTTACAACTTAAGGGAGTCGCGATGGGGTGTTGCTTTGCACCAGAGATTGCGAATTTGGTGATGGATCAATTCGAGGAGGTGTGTGTCTTCGGTGTGGCGAACCCATTTCGTCACCTGTTGTCGAGGTGGGTTCGCTACATCGACGACATATTCCTCATCTGGAATAGTAACAATGAGCAATTGTCCCTTTTTCATGAGTGGCTTAACTCTTGTTCACCTGATTTGAAATTTACTATGAATGCCAGCAATGATAAAATCAACTTTCTCGATGTGTGGATTTTTAATGACGAGGGAACCTTAAAAGTTAATTTGTACACTAAACCTACTGACCGGAATACTCTTCTAGAATTCAGTAGTGGTCACCCAAGGAGCCTCAAAGAAAATCTGCCCTATGGGCAATTTTTGCGCATTCGTCGCAATTGCTCCAACAAAAATGACTACTTTGACAATGCTGATATCCTAATGAGTAAACTTTGTAATAGAGGATACCCCAGAAAGTTGGTTAGAGTAGCACTCAAACGTGCATGGTACACACCCAGAGAAAGTTTACTGACACCCAGAGATAAGAAAGAGGGCATATCATTGACCTGTGTGCTAACATTCAACCCCAAAGCTAATAAAGTCAAACAGATTATTTCAAAAAATTGGAGATTAATAGACCATTTGAATATTCCAAAACCACTTTTTGCTTTCCGTAAGGGAAAGAATATAAAACAACATTTAGTGAAGGCTAACAGATTGTTGTCAACTAAAAAGGACACCAGGAATTTGTTGGGACTACCACCAGTGATCGGACACTACCGATGTATGAATTGTTCTGTGTGTCCGAGCACCAGGGACCTTAAAGAGATTGAGATCAATGGTCACACACATACGATGCGTACTTTTTCTAATTGTAACACCAAGAACTGTATTTATGCAGTGACCTGTCCCTGTGGCCTGGCCTATATTGGACAGACGACACAAGCAGTCAAAATGCGTAATGGGCAGCACAAATCACGCATAAGATGCAAGTACATTGGGGCCCCTCTAGTACAGCATTTTATGGAGGTTGACCATAATGAAGAAGAGTTGACTTGGACAGTTCTAGTGACCATCTTAGCAAAAAATAAAACAGAATTAGAGTCCAAGTTGAATCGCACTGAAGCAAGATTAATAGAGAGATACCACACTTCTGATAAAGGATTGAATGAACGTGATGAAATTTGGGTGTTGATCTGAATCAGTGCCTCGTTTTTCATTATGCCCAGTAATTTGTCGATTTTTCCATCCTTCTGGTGCCGATTAGTATATGACACATACCATTGTAGTATATATAATGGCATCTGATTGACCTGTACACTGATTTCTGTTGAGACTTTATTATGTATATAGAGCCATATTGAATGCTACATCTTACACTTGAACAGTCGGTATCTTTTTGAATTCTGACGTATTGATGTTGTTCTACATAGGGTCCTTGTGCTTGGTTTCTCCGATTAAAATGGGAACCCTAGAGTGGAAATGCAGTAGTAGGATTTTGTATTATTTATTGGTTATTATACTCTTTCGTTTTTTGTCTTGGTAGATTAATTCACTTGGAATATTTATTTATTATTTATTTTCGGTTTAATTTAATTCACATTGTTTCTTTCCAGTTTGTGGACGCGTGTATTGGAATGAATGCGGGATACTTGAATATCCGATGCCGGGATATGCATTGGAGACTTTGCCGTCCGGGCACTGGAACTTGCCTTTCGTGTCAGAGTCCTTTTTTAGTGTTTTTTGTCGGTTGGGACACGTCATTTATATGCGCGCAATGTGTCTCTCCCTGCTTCGCGGGAGAATGAATAACGCCGAGGCGTACACTATTTGGTCGTGACACTCGAATAATTGAGGTAATTGTACCTTCCTCTCGATTATTCATGTTGTTTTTATTTTTTGCTTTGGCCACAACATGAGATTAGTATCTAAGAATATTAGGTATGACAGGATTGTGTTTTTGTGTATATCACATGGTGGAATTCGTTATGTAGTTGAGTTATACTGACCACCGTTACAACTTGATAAAGAGTGGCGGATATTTGAGTTTATCCTTAGGATGATTGCTATGTAGATAAGTCGGGTAGGGCTATGACATACGGGAGACATTAGGATCCATTCACCCTTTTGTTGCCTAATGGTACTCTCGAGTGGAGGGATTGACAGACCCCCCGGGCTTAATGATTCCCTGATTAGAATGGGGGAGACATAGATACTGGCCTATATCGTTTTCATTATATTTGCTCATGTCGACTTGTGTGACTATGCACGCCATGTCAACTTTATCCAGTTTTATTCCCACTTATGTAGAATTATTGTAGTTGGAGGGATGGTGATGGTTATATTATTTTTATTCTTTTTTCTGTTTCCCCCCCCCCACTTTTGGATTATGTTGGCAGAGAGACCGTGTGATTTAAGCCACGTATGCTGAGAATTTACCTCCTTTTCCAAGCGGACATATTGTATATATAAGGTATGCTCTAGTAATAAACTTCCTTTGTCTGGTGTAAACTATAATAGGCATGGACATTGGATGTTGTCATCCCCTAGTTAATTTGGGTCGCGACTAATTTGGCTCTTCTTTACATATGTTTTCTCCAGGTATTATTTACAGTACCTGGATTAAGATAGTGGCTCCCACCCCCACCCGTGTGGGTGGCCCTGTGGGCTTACCAGATATACCGGACCTAGGCGTGGCCAGGACCGTCAAGATTAGGTATTTATCTTCCTTTTTTTAGGGCTGTTATTATTGGTATTATTATTAGGTTTGAAGACACTCGGACTGATTGCGGGATATAAGGTGGTAATATTTCTTCCTTCCTTCCTTCTGCCACACTTTGTTAATGGTTACACTTATGTGTGTAGTCGAGGCTTTGTTTGAGAGCATTACACATGAATGATATCACTTATAATTCTTTGTTTCACTCTGGAGTTGTTTTGAGTTGGGCATCTTTCCTCTGTTTCCCTTGTCACTTGTTATACTGCATTTCCACGCGAGGGGGAGTGTAGGTTTCAATTTTTTTGTTGTTGCAGCTAATTAAGTTTTTTTACTATATGCACCTTTGTGGGCATAAAGTAAGGTTTTTTACTGATATATATTTGTGATCACCAGAGTACCCATGTCCTGATGAAGCCTACATCATCTGGCTGAAACGCGACCGCGACTGCGTCGACACCTTTTGTTTGAATGGAGTCCCCTGTTACAACTTAAAAAGATTTGATTTGTCTCTGTTTTGCACCTATACAATTTGAGATTGGGTTAATGTCCTAACCCCCTGGTGCTTTTCTTTTGGGACTTCCACGTTGTTGTGCACTCCTTTGCAAATTGGGAGGAGGCATTTACTTAAATCGGTGTATATATATTTGTATATATCTGTTGAATTCAGGGTACAGATAAATGTTTGTTGATATTGTAAATGTTTTGTATATTTGTATATGATGTATATGTGATAATTTGTATATAGATTGTTGATTGTCGTGCTTCCCTAGATGTCCGCTCATATGTGTGTATATGAATTTTCCTACATATGTTTATAAAGTTTTATGTGTGTTTCACAAGATAATTAGATGTTTCTTGTTGAAAAATTAAAAAAGGATTAATCCCTTCAGTACCCCCTTTTTTGCTACTTCTTCATCCTTGGATGTCTCCTGCTCAGGTACGGGAGGGTTAAGTGGGCAGAACCCCTTACCATTTCTTGCTTCACTACTGTGCAAAGACTCTACTATATTTACCCTGTTAATTTAAAAGTGAAATATAAAGGGAAGCTATTTCTTGCACTGGGCCGCAGCGAGCCCAGTAGTTCCTGAAGTCTGAGGTCTCCGTCTCTCAACCCGCAAGATGCTGCTCTGATGGGAGATGCCGCATCTAACCCGATGGACGACAATGACTGAATCCAGTATTTAGATTAGACACATTGTTTAAGTCCTTCTCACATGATTCTTCTTGTTTATTCTTTTTTCCCTTAAGTTTATTAGACAGATTGCATAAAACCACGTAAGATGACAAGTAGATGGGTGGAAGGGATGGGAAGGTCTCTCTCTCCCAGAGTTGCATTGTTTTTGCACAGAATGTTACTGGGTGAGGCACTGAAAGTATGCTTCAAATACTGCATGAATGGGACACAATCATTCTATGGGCAATGTTCTTTGATATTTCTGTAGGGTCCAGTTTGAGGTGATACGTACGTTATGTCACCTGCTGTAGCATCAGCCCACCCCATGCAGAAGCCAGACCCTGATTTATTAAGTTGGAGAAGGACTGGGAGTGTGGTAATTGGGGACCTGTGCTTGGCTCTACTTTATTCGAATAGCTGCAACAGAAGGAATATATCAATGACATGTGCGAAAAGGACTTGGATCGATGTTTGTAACCGTACTGTGTTACTGGGGGAGGTCCAGAGAATGACGAGGAGAAGGAAAGATGTCAGTGAGTTGACGCAGGTGATTGACTTTTTGGAGACCAGGTATTCATAACCATGAAGCGTGACGTCTACAGTATGAAGATATTTTTTTCACATATATGGTACGCATAATCAAGAGGCAGCTAAGGTGACATTTGCTACCTGGAATGTTAGTGTACTCACGCGTCCCATACAAGTCAGACACGCACTCTCATTCCTCAAAAGGCAGCATATAGACATCGCACGCATTCAAGAGACTCATTTGACAGCTGTCGCGGAAAAGGTATTTTGTAAGCCATTGGGAGCGCATTGATATTGTTAATTCAAATTCCAAAGGAGGAGAAATTTTAATCGAAAAAGGCATTCAGGTTCGACATTCTGGCATTATGAGAGACACAGAACAGAAGTCAGGTACACATTTCTTCAAGGTACTTTAAACGATGATAATGTGACAATCATCATCTCCTACGGCCCTAATGCAGATTCCCCAGATTTCTTCAGCAATTAGGGCCATATGTATCAATGTTAGGTTTTGTGATTCTCAAATAGCGAATTTTTGAGAATCGCTATTTGAAAATTGCAAAACGCTATGCATGTAGGATTTGCAATACATTTTGCGAATACTACATATTCCTTAATTGCGAATCGCAATTTCTTATTCGCGAATTGCAAATAATGATTCGCAATTAAGTAATACCTCCCCATTCATTCCTATGGGCCTTTAGGCCCATAGGATTGAATGGGAAGACAATCTCAATTTGCGATTAGCACTTAAAGAGTCGCAAATTGAGAATGCAATTTCAAGTGTGCTAGGGTGTAAAAAGGACACCCCGTTGCACCCTTGAAATGAGCATGGGGGCATGGGTGCACATGTGGCACACATACATACCCTAAGGGTAAGTACTTTGAAACATGCAAAATTTTTCATTTTTGAAAGAAATTGCAAATTATCACCAACCTATAGTTGGTGATAATTTGCGATTCCTTATGCCATATTCACACAACTTGGGTGCTTCATACATTCCATTTAAGGAATCGCAATTTGTGCTTCCTTAAATGCATTCGCAAAATAATTTGTGATTCCTTATTTTGCGAGACAGTTGTGCTTTCCTTAATAGCACTGGGCAAAATTGCGATCCCAAATGCTAAAATTCTGCGAATTTCAGCATTTGCAATTGGAATTTGCCTTGATACATATGGCCCATAATCACCAACTGTGATAACTCGATCAATATTCATGATCCTCTGGAATGACCCTTCAATGTGAAACTAGATCACTTGCGCTCCAATCCAATCCATACCTGGTTGCCCTACCTTCATGGATGAGTGATGGCTTTATTGTTTTTCTATCTAGGACCCTAATTCGATATTCCTAATTTATGCCCTTGTATGGCTATAATACATAATATCCTTATAAAGGCATAAGAATCATATCCATATTTAGTCGTAGCCCAGGCAGTCCACATTAAGCAAGGCTACTTCCCCGGCCTCCTAGAAAGCACACCGAGTTCTCTAAACAAACCAAACCTCCAGCAACCTGGGAAATCCCCATTGCTTTTGTTTTGATTTCGTCCTAGAACTCCTGCGAGCACTGTAAGAACGGCCAGTTCTTAGTGACATCTTTATTGACGTCTTATGTCCAACCTTATGTCAAACCTGGCACCTTTCAGGTATAAATATACCAACGTTGCCTTAAGCAAACACACGGTGGTGGTTTTGGAGCAGAGCAGCTATCTACTTGCCCGAGAGCCCAGCTGATGCGAGAACCCACGGACGCTGCCCCTCCTCTTTGACGCGCTGAGAAAGACTCTGTCTTTTCTCCTGCCGAGAAATCCAGCTCCGGTGTTTTCCAGATACCCTCGCGGGTTACTGGGATATCGAGTCCTGAAAGAGAGATACCAGACCTCCTGCTTTCTATTACCCAGGTACGGAGCTGACTAAACCCTTAAAGAGAATTCTTGAGTCAAATTCTTGGCAAAACCAACTTAACTTAAACTGCTACTTACTTCCTCCTTCCCACGTATTAGGCTTAGATCAGGTACACCGGGGTAGGCGTATTTAGAAGCACCAGTTGAGTACACTAGTCAATGTATATATGTATGTATATATTTTATCTATTTTAAAGTATCACATGGCTAAGAAACCATATCAGTGCTTTTACAGTATTATTTCATAATACTCCTTTTACTGTACGCACTTTACTTTACTATGAGTATTGCAATTGTGGCAATTTATTTCTCTTGCATGAGAAAGAAGACTGCTCAATAAATAACACCTTTTATTGAAAACGCCTGTCTCTCTATTCTCTGCAATCTGGTGAAACTAAGTATGCACACTTGACTGAGTGAAATAGCTGTCTATTGTTTTCACACGACTCTAGAGATACACTCTTATTCTGAGGGAGCAAAGTTGTCATGTTTTATGGTTGTCAGAAGCTAATCCCTTCTTGTCTATCCAGGGAGGTTAAACTCCTCCTCGTTTATTCGAGAAAGTTTCTAGTGACCTCTGAGCTAGCTGGAAAACCTTAAGTCTAATATAGTCAGTAGAGACCTAGATGACCTCAGTCCTACGTCTATACTGCTGTCTTTATTATTCCAATGCGCAGAGCCTATTGGGAATATAGGAACTATACTACATGGCGCCTAACGTTTGGTAAGGCGATAAATCTAACGCAAGACGTTAGAGTAACTCAGTCGTGCTTTTTCACACAGACCCCTTTTCCCGTAAATACTCCAAAAGACGTCTGGAGTGGGTAAAAGGTTAAAATCCGCCGGAACTTAGTAGGAAGAGATTCCTGTGTATAGTTTTTGGTATAGTCAATGTTGAAGGATACAGTGTTCCAAAATATTGTGCACCTAATCTTTGTTTCCTTGAAACTTGATCTGCAACAAAAACTTTTCTGTCAGTAAAATGGGGGAAAGTGAAGACGAAAGGGAGGCAGCTAGAATAGCAGCTCAACTCCTAGCGGATGACACAAGTCTCCGAGACAATGACCCGAATGTTATACTCATTCCGGTCAACATAAGAAAAACTATAACTCTTAAACTTATAGAAAATGGACTGACATCACGAGGTGGTACAGTCATATTCGTGGTAAAGGCCCATGAATATCGGCAGACAGAGGTATTCTATTCATGGATAAACTTTCCAGCAGCAAACGCTGTAACACACGAATTCCACTATTACAAAATAGAGGAACCTCCGGATGAATACACTCCTTTCGAGGAGGTTAAATCCCATTAAAATACCAAGAGCACATGCTCTGGTTTAAAGGCACCCTAAAACATAATAATCACATCACCAGGCTCGGTCCTCTAGGTAGACCAGGAGCAACGTGGCCGGTTCTAGCCAGCTACAGACCACATCCTGACATTAATAAAATGTCAAACAAAACTCTTAGTTAAAATAAAAGAATTAACAAAGGCATATAGAGAGTTAGTTCAATTGGCAACGGAGGATATAACTTACCTCCAGAAATTGAAAGAAACAGATATAGCAGAACAGCCATTTGAACTTGCCAGAATCATAGAAAAATCCTATGAAGAACTAGGTAGAGATAGTTTGGGTGGGAAACCAGTAAAACCCCAACTAACTGAAAATCCTGAAAAGATATTTATTGAAAATAATCTAAACACTCCAAAAAAGAGCTGGGATGGAAATAAACAATCCACTCCCAAAGGGAAAAGATTCCAGTCCAGAGGAAGGTCTCCTCAACTAAGAGAAAGATCTCCTGACCGAGGAAACAAGCCTCCCCAGAGGGAGCCCTCTGAGAAAAGATACAACCTTAGAAATAGGGATAATTTGAAGAAACCTGATAGATATCAAGATATTGATACACGTCCCTCTCGATCTTTTCAGACTTCCTCGCAGAAATCGGAAAGAAGAGGACGGTCAGAACACAAGGAAGAGCACGTCAAGTCCAAAGACAAGGAACCTGCTCATCAAAGTAAAAAATTACAATTTCCAAGAAAGAAGGTAGCCAGTATTAAAATAATTAAACATGCCGAGGATACTGAGGACACAACTGAAAAACGGAGAGTGGGCCCAGACAATGCTAGACAGCGCAGCAGAAGTGACCATAGCTCGCAAGATCCTGATGAATCTTCTGGAGACAGTGGACACGAATGAATACATTCAGGTGGAAACTGCAGATACCAGAGTTAGCAAACCTCATAAAATATACGAAATACCATTACGTATAGAGGAAGATAAGACTAGGAAAGTAAGGGGTCTATTTTGGGATAACCTTTCCAAAGGCTATGACATCCTTTTAGCTGAGAAAGACTGGCCACCAGAGTTTGTCAGGGAGTGCCCTCATGGCGAAGAAATGATTATGCCTGCCTTCTCAAATCATATTCCAATTCATAGAAAATATACATATGCAAGAAAATGGGCAGTAGCCCAAGCTCCTGCATTATATAAAAATCATGTAGGATGGGATGAGGACTCTCCTCCTCACAAAATCCAGTTAAAATGTCAACCAACTGCACAAAGGCAGTACCCAATAAAGCAAGAAGCTAAAAAACAAGTCAGGGAGTTCTTAGATCAACTTGAATACCAGGGGGTGATTGAAACATGCACCTCACAAATGAACAATCCTTTGTTTCCTGTCTCCAAGCCAGACGATTCATATCGTCTAGTTTTGGACTACAGCCACCTAAACTCATGTTGCAAAACATGTGCAGTACAAAATTCACACAGTGCAGCACTAATGAATAACATTGTGCACAAAGAATACAAAACGACATTAGACATCTCTAATGGTTTCTTCTGTCAAAACATTGCACCTGAAAGCAGGTATTTGACCACTTTCTCAATAATGGGGTCAAAAGAAATTTTCTGTCGACTCCCACAGGGATTCAAGAATAGCCCAGGATTATTCTCAGGAAGGGTAACAGAGTTACTACAAATATATGATGATGAGGCATTATCTTATGTCGATGACATCTATCTCACAGATGATGACCTGGATACTCACTTGAAAAGAGTAAACACCATAATACTTGGGTTTGCAGCAGAGGGTTACAAATTCAACTTTAAAAAGTCACTAATTGCCCATCTAACTGTCCTGTTTTTAGGATATGAATTATCAAGGGAAGGCAAAAGCCTAGCAGACAACTTTCTAGAGAAGTGCGTTGTACTCCAAGCACCAAAAACGCTGAAGAACTTACAATCAATACTAGGTTTCCTGAATTTCGGAAGAACTTACAATCTAAATTATGCGGAGAGGGTTAAACCTCTCTATGAATTAATAAAACCTGATTTCAAACAAATCAATTGGACTCAGAAACACACAGAAATTTTGAGATCATTGCAAACAGACATGTTAGCTAAAACAAAATTGCAAACTCGCGAAAACATACGCAACCTTGTAATCCGAGTCATCCCAGGAAGATGCGGATTCACATACCTGACCTCTAATGAGGGAGAAACGGTACCAATAGCTTACAAATCACATTTGTACACACAAGCTGAAAAAACATTCAGTCTTACGAAAAATATTGTAAATGCGGTTAAAACTGCTGTAGCAAAAGAAAGATCCCAAGCCCAAGGGAAAAGGATAACTGTTTTAACAGTAGAATCAGCTTCTGAGGCATTAACAAGCCCACGCAATTTGACTGCTGTGGCATTGGATCCAAAATGGATCGAATGGGAAAATTCTCTTGCTGCAGAAGACGTGAAATACTATTTTGACCCGAAAATGAAAAAAATGAAAGATCTAACATATGAAAAAGAATATCCTCTGCCAATCGAAATTCTGCCTCTCGAACAGTACACATGTGTAATCTACATGGACAGATTTGCACAACATTACGATGTAGAGAAAAAATCCTACAACGCTGCGTGCGCGATTGTTAAAGGTCGCTGGCGCTTTGGTAAATTCAGACCAATAGTGACAAAAACTGAATCACTCAGAAACTGCTCAACTCAGCGAGCTGAAATAAGATCTTTAAAGATGGCGCTTGAAAATGCCGATCGCGAATTCCCCACACTAATAGTGTGGGATTCGCATTACTGCGTCAAGTCTTACAATAATGACATGCAGAACTGGGTTCAAAACGATTACAAAGATGACACAGGTGCCCCAATAAAGCATAAAAGGCTTTGGGAACAGGTTATTCTTTTGCAGAAAGAAGTACGAAAGACTCACGTGATACAAACACTGAGTCATCAGCGTGATGGCGTTCACGTTGCAGGGAATTCATTAGCTAATAGAGCCACAGCGGAAGCAGCTCAACCGGCTTCCGTAGCCACAAAAAAGCGTTCAGAAAAATACATAGACGGGGAAACCATGCTGGCAGTAAAAACGTCTTTGAAAGACGACTGTGCAGCGTTACCTGTGAACTATCCACTCAATTATACATACATAATTGATGCAAACTCCGTTCCTTTTGCTCGAATCCCTGGAGTGGGGGATACAGTAAATCAAAACACGAACAGGAGAGTCTTTTTAATAGCAGACGCACACATGGGATTGGGTCTAAGGCACCAAGAGATCAAGGAATCTCTGAAGGAATTACAATCAGAATACTGGTGGCCAGGGATGAGCCTGCAACATTACAAATTTGCAATGAGCTGTCCAAACTGCAACAGAGATCGCAGTGGCAAACCGACCGGAGTATTGCCAGGACCCTTCTTTTAGATAGCATAAGGCTATCTATATGCAAAAAATCCAGCAGGAAAATTGCGTCCCATTTATTTTTAAGACTAGATTCACTTAAAATGTAGACACCAGCGCTCGGCTGACGCCAGAACTGTTATAAAAGATTTGCGAGTCCATATCGGCACATACGCAATTGCCATGCTACATTCTGACCAGGGTCCTGCTTTTAGCTCTCGAGCTTATAAGGAGGCCATGACCAGCATGGGCATTGAATTGCGGTACTCTTGTCCCTTCCATCCTGAGGGAAATGCGGTAGTGGAAAGAAAAAACCGGGACATAAAGCAATCTATAACGGCGAGGGTATTAGGTTTGGGTGATGGGTGGGTCCAACATTTAACAAGTGTCCAACGTAGTCTTAATGATCTGCCAAGAAATTCTCTAAAAGGTTTCAGTCCGTACGAACTATTGTTCGGGACTAGAATGCATATTCAGGACCTTGATAGTCAGACTTCAGTGGTAGAAGAAAAATGCTTTGATATCAAAGATCGTTTGGCTATTTTGCAGGACTTAAATGAAACAAGAAAAGACCTGAGCAACGTAAAGTTAAAACAGCAGCCAACAGCCACTGAAGATAAACCACCTGTCCCAGCAAGGCCTGTCTGGATTCCAAAGATTGGGGTATCTGGTCAGAGAGAAAATTGCGGCGAAGAAGGAATTTGGGCCTTCTTACAGAAAAGCAGTACCTGTCTTAGCTGTCAGCGGAACAAGATCAGTTGTACTACCGCCCCTTGCTGGTAAAAAGGAGAACCGAGTTGTATCCATCGACCTGGTAAAACCACAATCATGTGGCCAATAATAAGTAGTAGGCCCAGTGGACTCCCAAGAAATAGCAGAGTACAAAAATTTGCTACAATACAAGAGGTTCAAACTGAGAGACTAATCACATTTGATAAACCTGCAGTGAATCAAAAAGGACTATGCAACAAAGCCATAGAACTTATGCCTCTTAAAACCCAAATTGCAACAGTTCGTCAAGAAACACCAGTCTACAACGATGTAGCCCCAGACTATGCTAATGAAACAAAGACAATTCCAAAAGCAAATGAAAATCCGGAAGCAATTCCAACAATTGACAGAACTGCATCTGGCTACTTCATCAATTTCGATAACTTTTCTGAAGATCCAAGCGAACCGGAAGAAACGCCAGCAACAAAAACTTTTAAAGACAAAGTAACTGAACTCTTTCATCAACTCAAAAAAAACTATCTGATTTCTCCATGGATTGAATTTTGGATTGTGTTAGGTGTACTTTTCCTCCTGCTTTGGCTCATCATGGTTCTTTGTTTGGGAAAATTCATTGAGGGAAAATACAGTACAATGGACACAGCAAGTCAGAACATCAACTTGGTCCTAAAGCCACACAAGTCATCTCACATCGAGAAAAGAGAACTATCATCAGTGAACGTCACAGCCAATCCAATACTCGGTGGGGTAGCATGGGACAAAACGGATTATGAAATCTATTGCCCGATTGAGCTCTTGAAATATCTACATCAGTTCAAGGTTTCATTAAGTTACTTTGTAAAATCAAGTACATTCTCTGATGATTGGGACTTTGAAAGTATTTAATGATATGATGTCAGATTTAGTAATGTCGGCAAAATTTACAGAACATGATTACTTACAGGGTTCATCAAATTATGAAGAAATGTATTGTTATAATCACTTTGCACATCACTATTTGCATAAATCGGCTCAACCTAGAAATGTTTTAAATTATAATCAAAGGGAACATTGTGCAACTCCACCTAAAAGCAGTTCGAAAACATTTTACGAGAAATTCCCATACTTCTCAGGGTTTAACACAAGTGATGCAGAAATGTTTTATTTCAAACTGTTAAATAAGACAGGGGTGAAAACAATGCTGACAAATACTAAATTGATCTATTCGGAAACATTTTATGAAAAAATGATTACATTTGGTTTTGATTTCTGGAAAAACAACATTGAAACAAAAACCATCTGGGGTACAAAAGAATGGCAGGTCCAAGGTTTAGAAGCATTATTTAGAGCCTGCATGATCCCAGAACAAATAATATTCTTGAATGACACCATTCAACAGACTACTTGTCTTGGCCTAGCTAAGATAAAAGACTTAAACAAATCGTCTATTCCAAAGCCAACACCTGACAGTAATAGCACTACAGATGTTGAGATAGACGTATCCCATATTTTTAACCAAAACAGAACACATCCTGATTGGAAAAAATGGTTGATCTGGCCCACAGACACAAATAACTGTCAAGATAGATTCCTGAACAAAATACAGGGGATCAAAATGACAAGGCCAGACCCTAGATACTCCCAGAGACAACATCCAGGGATAGTAACAACATACAGTGTAGGGAAGCTATGCCTTGAATGGCAGCAAAAATCCACACTGGCTGAAATTAAGCAACACTTGACTTTACTTAAAGACGGTGCTGACTTGCGTGATTTCGTAATGGGACCACGCAAACAGCGTCAAAAACGTTTCACAGCGGCCGGTATATACGCTGCGTACAACGAGGCTTGGAAAGTAATGCAAATTGAAACAGCAGAAAAAATACGAGAAATTGATCGTATTAAATTGGAAAAATCACTTTCTGTTGTGGACAATGGGTTAATGACTCTGTCCTCCAGAATATATTCACTGGACAGTATTATATCATCTGCTATTGATATAATAGAGCAGGACTTACTAATGTTACAACACGGTCAGACCGAATTACGTTCTATTGTACAGCTTGGCTGGACGTTGCAAAATCTGCGCTCAGGCTACGTACCATGGCGTTTAATCAACACAACGTCATTATTCTCTATCTTTAACCTTACTGATAAACAAATCAGTTTGGCACAAAAAGGAGCAGACTATACGATTCTGAGCATTGAAAAACTTGAGAGATTACCATTGACAATGTCAGAAAGACCTGTCATTGAATGGATAATACACGGAATAATTACAATCCCGATAACAACTTTCCAATTTAAATACTGCCAAGAGTGTATACCAGCGGGCCAGTATGAAAGGTTGGGTAAAGGGTACATCAAGTCATAATGGAAATTACCTCATACACACACATGCTACAGTGAAAAGAAAAAGAATGTATTTCTTAGTGGTAACAAATGTAAAAGATCACTGAGCGGTACACTTCTGTGTCAAGGTATTAACTTGCATGGAGCCTGTGATGGGTCTTCAAATAACCTTTCATGTCACCTGCATGGCACTCCTACAACACAGATAGAGACATTTTTAGACGGCTTTCTAACGGGAGCTATATTCTAATAGTGGACCACAGCTGTTGTGGCATGGCGCCACGGAAAGCCTATTTCGTGAGCGTGAGTTCCATGGTCACTTGCTGTATGCAAGTATTGTATCCACACAGCACTCCAGATATGGAGGCGACAATTTGGCCTTCTTTGAATATCTCTTCTATTGGAATTGATACTTTAAGCAGAATGAAGTCTGTTCATTTACAGACAACTGTGACCTTAACGTCATCAAAAGAAACGTATGATCTGCAAGTTGCAAGGACGACGGCAGAGATACATTCCCTTTTATCAACAAATTGCCCCATGCATTTCGTAGAAATGCTAAGCCAAATCCTAAATATGTCAGATACCAGTGGTATCCCACATGTATTTAAGACAATTTTTTTGGGACTGTTAACACCCTTCGAAACATTTTTGGGCATTTTTCCCAATTTTGTCCATTCTGTCTTTGGCGGCCTACCACTTCTTCTGGGACTCGTAGCAGGAATTTTATTTTTGATCCTTCTGCTCCGATATGGCAAAGCCCAGTCACAGACAAGACTCCAGCAACGATGGAAGAAACGATCCTAGCTATACGCTATCGGGACCGCATAACTAAAGTTCTCGGATTAGCTTGGCTAAGAGATCTGAATATGACCTGGTTTCTTTCATTCAGACCTATCTGGCAGAATTGCATCTTACCTGTGCTTCGATGTATGCTATGCGGAGAAGAATGCATGTTGGACGTCTGTCTTACACTACCATCAGCAGTACCAATGAATACAGATACTTTGCTAAGTCCTGTAACGGCTCATGCATCGTGTTGTCCCCAGCGGCTACCCATTCTGATGACGGCATTTGTTGAAACTTCACCACTACCATTAGGTGGCAGTGAAGTACGAGATGAGAGAAGCATCACCCAGGTACGATCTTCAGTGAGCAATTCTGATCCTGACATCTATGATAGCAATCATGCTCAAGACTGCACTGTTGCGGCATTTTCCAACTTGGTCGAACTTTCACCTGAAGCCGTAGACCAATTTTTTGAGAGTCTGTCTGAAATGATGTTCTCCCCTGAACAGAAAGAATAACTTTTTAAGCAACAAGCACACAGCGTTCCCTGAACTCTGAATTCGGCCTTCAGGTTTGATAAACAAAAGCTACTGAAAATATTTGGAACTATTTTTTCCCCTGAAAGAAAAAAATTATTTTTTTTCCAATTCCAAAATATTTACCTTTTTTCTGGCACATGTACTCTGCTTAAAGTAGAACTATTCTTAAAGAACAGAGCTTCTATTTTTGGAACTCTAGAGACAATATGTTAGCTCAGCCTCTAACACATGTACAAGCATTTGTATTATTATGTGATGGAATGGTCTCAACCTTCTTTTCTGTATTAGGAGCCATTTCATGTGTAATTTTCGCAATTCATTATGCAATCCTTTTTTCTGAATGATAACACTGCTTGAAAAGCGTACAGTACCAATAATCTTTTTCGTGTATTTACCATATACCATTTCAAATGCAAATTATGTATTTTGGGGTGGGTTGGAAAATCACATGCACCATTATATGTTTACTATTGCTTAGTTTTAGTAATGATGGACATTAGATCGTGGAGTGGGTATTGTGTTTCTATCTAGGACCCTAATTCGATATTCCTAATTTATGCCCTTGTATGGCTATAATACATAATATCCTTATAAAGGCATAAGAATCATATCCATATTTAGTCGTAGCCCAGGCAGTCCACATTAAGCAAGGCTACTTCCCCGGACTCCTAGAAAGCACAACGAGTTCTCTAAACAAACCAAACCTCCAGCAACCTGGGAAATCCCCATTGCTTTTGTTTTGATTTCGTCCTAGAACTACTGTGAGCACTGTAAGAACGGCCAGTTCTTAGTGACATCTTTATTGACGTCTTATGTCCAACCTTACGTCAAACCCGGCACCTTTCAGGTATAAATATACCAACGTTGCCTTAAGCAAACACACGGTGGTGGTTTTGGAGCAGAGCAGCTATCTACTTGCCCGAGAACCAAGCTGATGCGAGAGCCCACGGACGCTGCCCCTCCCTTTTGACGCACTGAGAGAGACGCTGTCTTTTCTCCTGCCGAGAAATCCAGCTCTGGCGTTTTCCAGATACCCTCGCGGGTTACTGGGATATCGAGTCCTGAAAGAGAGATACCAGACCTCCTGCTTTCTATTACCCAGGTACGGAGCTGACTAAACCCTTAAAGAGAATTCTTGAGTCAGATTCTTGGCAAAACCAACTTAACTTAAACTGCTACTTACTTCCTCCTTCCCACGTATTAGGCTTAGGTCAGGTACACCGGGGCAGGCGTATTTAGAAGCACCAGTTGAGTACGTTAGTCAATGTATATATGTATGTATATATTTTAACTATTTTAAAGTATCATATGGCTAAGAAACCTTATCAATGCTTTTACAGTATTATTTCATAATACTAATTTTACTGTACGCACTTTACTTTACTATGAGTATTGCAATTGTGGCAATTCATTTCTCTTGCATGAGAAAGAAGACTGCTCAATAAATACCTTTTATTGAAAACGCCCGTCTCTCTATTCTCTGCAATCTGGTGAAACTAAGTATGCACACTTGACTGAGTGAAATAGCTGTCTATTGTTTTCACACGACTCTCGAGATACACTCTTATTCTGAGGGAGCAAAGTTGTCATGTTTTATGGTTGTCAGAAGCTAATCCCTTCTTGTCTATCCAGGGAGGTTAAACTCCTCCTCGTTTATTCGAGAAAGTTTCTAGTGACCTCTGAGCTAGCTGGCAAACCTTAAGTCTAATATAGTCAGTAGAGACCTAGATAACCTCAGTCCTACGTCTACACTGCTGAATATATTATTCCAATGCGCAGAGCCTATTGGGAACATAGGAACTACACTACAGCTTAAACGCCCCAACACTCACACTCAGGTCTATACATAGTATTCAACAGTAAGGGACTCTACATCTGCTTCGGGGGGCATGGCTTGATGCCGATGGAGTGAGCGGCGCTGCTCGAGAGCTCTGCTCGGACGGCTGCCATCCAGCTCCATCCTGATCCCCCTTCATTCGAAATCCATACCCGAAGGCAGCCCCCACGAGCTTCGACCTGGGGGTGCACTGAGGGCGAAGAAGTGGCGGACAAAAGAGCCATTGGAGTGCAGACAGTGAAGGCGACCTGCCACACCTGTGAGTCTCTCAAGATAGTGGCAACCACCAGAATGGGCCGAGTGATGAACCTCACTGTAACCCTCTGAGACTGGAGACACAGCTAGATCCCTGAGGGGAAGAGGTAGACTCACTACTGTCTCAGGTTGAGAAGGACAAGTGCCTGACCATCAGGAGCCGGCCAAGAGCCTGAGACCAGACTGCTGATAGTGGTGCAGCCCAACACCTCCTCGACCACGACAGGCCAAACACAGCACAGAGAGACGGAAGAGTGCCTGAAGGACCACCGAGACAGGCGTGTTCGTGGACAGACCAGCGGAGCCACTTTGAGGCAGGTCTGGACGCCGGGGCAGCCGAGACCCTGTGCCAAGATGAGGTAGGATGGGAAAGTAGAGAGGCTGCTAGCAGCGGTGGTGAAGGCCTGCCTGCACCACTGTTCACCGGGAAAGACCCTGAGCAGAGCGGAGGAAAGGACCTGAAGGGGATGGCACTTGTCGCCCAAACAAGTGGAGTTTGAGAGCACGGCGCTGCACTCCGATTGGGCTGGGCCTAGACCTCGGCCCCTGGGCATACAAGCAGCACATGCACCAAAGGCGAGGACCTGCCGGGTGAAGGTGAAGGAGAGGGCTAACTCCGCCTGACAATAGAACAAGGGCCACCTGGGAGAGACTCCCCTGAGGAGGCAGATGACAGTGGGGTCATAGCGCTGGGCCCATAGAGTGAACAAAGGGACAAGGCAGCCTACTAACTATGCTGCTGTGGAGCGGGGAGGAGGTGAGCAAACCGAGAAACTGAAGAGAGGCCAAGTCCTGAGGGCAGGCAAAAGGGCCCATAGCCCAGGGCAGCAGACTATGGGCCCCTTTGCCTGCCCTCAGGACTTGGCCTCTCTTCAGTTTCTCGGTTTGCTCACCTGTCAAGAGGAACTTTTTGTACTGGGCTTGGTTCCCTCACTTACCACTAACGAACTGCAGAGATGTAGGAGCACGAACACTGCAGGCAGAGCAGACCGGAACCAAGCCCAGTACAAAAAGTTCCTCTTGACCGGGAGCCTCCGCATTGGGAACAACAACCTCGCAAGGCGCAGGAGAGACTGGGGACTACCATTGAGCGATCTGGGGGAATGTAAGTGAAGATTTCCTTAAGGACACGCAAGGTGACATCACCTACAGGAGAGAAGTAACATGGAGAAAATACTGAAAAGCAAGAAAAAGATGGGGCCACACCGGAGGACACACATGAAGGGAACAATATCCCTCTCACCCAAATGGAGCGTCATCAAGACCCGACACTACAGAACATCTTTCTGGCAATAACTGCTTCTGGTGAGCGGCTGGAGCTAAGATAGATGCCGTAGGTACGGACCTGGGAGTCGTATGAGATGATCATAGATGTCTATCAGAACGAGTATCAGCAAGCGAACAGAGACCACCCCATAGTCACACAAATGGATAAACAGATTGCGGCACTGGAAACAAGAATATGCACACTAGAGATGCAGGCAGAAGATTCAGAAAACAGGTCTCGTAGAATTAATATCATGGTGGTGGGCCTACCCGAAAAGGTGGAGGGGACCAACATGGTGGACTATCTAGAAGAATGGCTATGAGCAGAAGTGGCAAAAGAAGGACTGTCGGAGTTCCATGCGATAGAGAGAGCACACCAAGTGCTGGTGCAGCTGCCGCTGCCCGGGCCCACCCTAGAGCGGAGGTGGTGAGGCTTCTGCACTACAGAGACAGGGATCATATCCTGGCACAGGCCAGCGAGAGATCTTTAAGTGAACAACATTGTGGTGCGCATCTTCCCGTACTTCTCCAGAGAAGTACAGAAGCAGCGAGGATCATTCCAGAGCGTGAAGCAGAAACTCCATCAGCTAGATTATAAGTACACCATGCTTTATCTTGCCAGGCTTCGTGTGTCCAAGCCAGAGTGAGCTGAGTTCTTCTGTGATCCATAATCAGCTTGGGACTGGTTGGAACGTTGTTGCTGTGAAGCTCTGCCACAGGAGGCAGAGAATACACAGTGTCAGATCCCGCAGTAAACTGGGCAAGAGAGATGCACTAGCCCCCACGCAAGAAGAAGCACAAATGGAGCGGCAAACGCAATGAGGGTGCTTTCTACACTACTACTCAGCTTACACAGGATATAGATACAAGCAGGGGTCCCTTTTCAACTGATAGACTTCCTGATAGAAACGGAGAGCTGCTATGTGCTAGTTAGCGGACGCTTGGAAGGACGAGAACTGAACATTGTAAGTATATATGCCCCTAACACTAACCAGCCCACTTTCTTTGTGCACCTCTCCCGTTGTCTGGCCCCATACCTAACCAGTGCCACAATACTGGGGGGATACTTCAACAGTGTAGCTGACAAACACGTGGACAGATCTCACCCTCTGCTACCAGACTCACCGACCGCCCGCATGGCACGAGCGTTTAGTGACTAGCAGTGCCACTGGGTACTACTAGACTCTTGAAGAACTCTCCATCCCTGTGACTACTCCTTCTTCTCGGCCATACACGAAGTCCATGCACGTCTAGATGCCTTTCTATGCACAGCTGAAATATAGCGCCTAGTACACATAATTGAATACCTCTCCCGGACAATATCGGACCATAACCTGACCCTCTTTGACCTAAGATGGACACACTCTATGCCTGCATTTCCTACCTGGAGACTCCGCCCAGACGCTCTGGAGGACCAGGTGTTCAGAGAGGTGATAAGAGGGAAGATCATTCAGTATTTCAAGGACAACGAAAGGAAAGTCTCTTCTCCAATAACGGAGTGGGATTCCTTCAAGGTGGTCCTGAGGTGGCAATGTATATCAGAAAACACAGGAGTTAGACACACACTTTTACGAGAGGTAGTTGAGACCTAAAACAACCTCAGGGAGTTGGAGCGGAGGAGACCGGGGCAACCTGAGTTACAACAGGAAATGCAAGCGGCCTCGCAAGAAGCGGCATGGCAGACTGAGAGGCTTAGATGCTTCGATTACAAACAATACTTAGACTGCACGTACAGGGAACGGGATAAAGCTGGATCCCTCCTGGTGTGACTGGCTGACCCAGTTAGAAGGGGCTCCTTAATAGTAGAGATAGATGACACTGAGGGCCGTCAACAGTATGTGCAGAAGAGGATCAGTGATGCTTTTGCACAATACTATGCTACATTATATCGTAGTACAACATCCTGTGATGGATGTATGACATTACAACGCATGCTTTTACCACGCATGCCTTTACAATGCGGTTTTTACAATGCATGCCTTTACAACGCATAGCGCTTTGGGGTGCTGGATAGTGAATAGTTTAATTTACTATTCCAACTCCAGTCCCCGTGGATAGTAGGGAAGGTGTTGGATAGTAAATTAAATCTATTCCCTATCCTAGAGCGCCCCCCAGCGCAATGCGTTGTAATGGTTTGCGTTGTAAAAGTTGCGTCGTAAAGGCACTGCGTGGTAAAAGTTGCGTTGTAAAGGATGTTTCCCTCCTGTGATAGTACTGAGACCTGGGAATACCTAGAGGGACTGCTGCTGCCGCAAGTAGAACCTGAGAAACCAGAAGGGAGGTATAATGAGATCACTCAGCAGGAAGTGTGGGAGGATTTCAAGCACATGGCGCATAATAAGACCCTGGGCTGTGGAAAAGTAAATTTTGTCATGTTCTGTGTCCCTACGTGTCATCCATCATATGTTCTGTGTGCATGATTAAATATGCATATGTACTCCCCATGTCTGATTAATGACGCAATTACAGTTGTGTCCACCTCTAGTATGCCAGTTTCCAGTCCTCGTGAATACTACGAATATCAGGCCTATGTAAAGCTACGTTGCCACGTTTCTCAGTGTGCACGTTATTCTATTATAAAGTCCCCGTTTCTAGGCCTCAAAAGGGCCCGGACACCAGATTCAGCTCCTGTCTCCTGAAACCTCGCTGAGGAGGGATACAGCCCCCACCTGTATCCTCGACCCTTCACTTACTTCCTGCCTCGCAGTGCCCGGCCCAGCCTGGCTCAGTCTCTGAGTCTGCCAAAACCATGTTATGATTCCAGTTATCAGTTCAGCCCTCCTTCCCTGCATTCCTAAAGCTACTGAATCGCATCAATAGTTTCCGTCATTGTCTAGCCTTCTCGTCTCCACGTTAGAGAAATACTGTATTTAATGGTCATTTAATATTCTTCATCACGCACTACATGTAGAATAAATGCATGCTCCAATCTTAGAGTCCGTTAGCCTTTCCCCTCTTGACTTCTAGTTTATATCAACATGTTCCCTAAACATCAGATACTAGATAGGGTTTAGGTACATGTCGCTCCGACCCTCCAGACTTCAGTCTCTGCTCCTAGCACAGAGTTCATAGCCCCCAGCTTCTCCTAGTAATACGTCATTGCCAGTTTGCGCGCACCACCAGGTTAGAGGTCCCGGCTCCTCAGGTAGCCCCCTCCATGGTTTCCGCCCCATTCATGACATATCCTGTTACGTCTGCACCACATGTCTATGTATACGCCCAGTTACACCTACTTTTACCCTTATCTTTCGCGACTGCTACGCGTCACGCCTTCTGTTCCACCCACTGCTACGCCTACTGCAATGTAATGCTATGTGTTTGCGTTATGTATATATGCTCATGTATTGTTATTAAAAGTCAGCGCGCTCATCCCAGATCCAGCCCCAGCAGCTGCTGGGCCCTGTCATCCTATTCCTATGCAGGTTGACCTGTTCCTGTCCTTATGCTGTATTAAACCTGCAAAACTCCTACTACCTCGAATCTTGACTCTTATTTATTGAGCTATCTGTTATGATATATGTCTAGTCAAAAATAGGGTATTATTTATTTATTTACCACATAATGGCGCCCGAATAGGGACTTGCCCTTTCCCCACGCGTCGGTGAAGCCACGCCGACCCCCTGACCCTCTGCAGTCGTGACGGAACTCTTCTGCGCAGTGGCAGATATTTCTGCTCAAGTATCCCTCAGGCCCACGGAGGAGACGGAGGAGGCGGTCCAGCATCCAGACGAGACGGTGGAGGAACGCGGCGAGTCCCGACCAGAGCCCAAGCCAAGAGTCCAAGGTCCGAGGTATCCGGAGGTCCACCCGTAACTGAAGTCCGAAGTCCGAAGTTCGTCGTCCGTCGTCGTAGCAGTACAGTCCAGTCTGAGGTTTTCCGTTCTTGCTGCCCGGTGAGTACCGTTACTGGGGTGGTATCTAGACAGGGTCAATTTAATTGACTCTGGTCTGTGGGTTGGTGGTACACAGTCCCACAAACGAAGTGTTCACTTCGGTGGATACGGGTCCTGACGTGTCTCTTTAAGAGACCGGTAAGTTTCGTACTGTTTCAGCAGTGCATCTAGTTTCTGTTCTAGTCAGTTCTGTTCTCGAGAAATTTCAAGTGTTCTGTTCGCAGTATTTCCAGGTAGTATTCTGTTCGAACTGTTATTTTAAATGTCCTTCATGTATTTTAATGTCGTGGTATGAATGGGGGAATAAGTATCGTGTTTATTGTGTATTGTATTATGTCCAGATTATAGTCCAGTCATGTCGCTCTTCTCAAAATTACGTCAGTTAAAGACTAGAAAGGATCTGCTGGAAGCAGCAGTTCCCGTCCCGCCTAGGGACAGTCCAGGTCACTTTATGTATCAGAAACATGGCATAAGCGCCATATTGTATCTAGATTTATGGGTAGAGTATACCAAACAGTTAGAAGAAAAGTATAGATGGCCCGTATCGGGTACATGGGATGCCGAATGCATCATGCGAGTAGAAGAAGCATTATGGAAAAAGAAAGCCAGACAATCACAGAAAGATGCCATCGAGCTATGGCGCAAAGAAGCTCATAAAAGAACCGAAAAAGAAATCAGAAAGTCAGAATTAAGTAGAGAATCCTTAGAGCGAGCCCAAGAAAAAGAATTAATCGAGATAGGTGAACAAGTCAAAGCCGAACAGTCAGACAGACAGAGGCATGCCCTTATTAAGGGTATGTACCCTCTTCTTGCCGAGGGCTTGCCAAAAGCGACCCCAGAGGCATCCAGTAATTTCCCGCCATCACTAGTTCCGACCAAGCTACGTCACAAACCGACCGCAGCTGATATTTTTATTTCGTCCTATCTGGACGACACAGTCCCTGAATATGCAAATCCTGTTCGCGCTCCGCCAGTCCCTGTAAATCAGGCACATCCTGCTTCTCCAGACACCGGGGCACCCCATGCAGTACCTGCTACGGTACCCCCGGTCCAGCCAGCATTTCAATTTCCCGCTCCGCCACGAAGAATATCAGTCGACGATTCTAGTCTAGGGGCCGCAGGAGGAGGTCCTCCTCAAACCCCGCCGCCACGCAAGCGTTTATCAGCACTTGAATTACATGCTCAAGCATCACAGCGTACTCCCAAGAGTAATAAGTCTGTTGCAGAAATCAGGCAAGCCCTTGGCGAATGTGCCTATGACCCAGTCCCAGGCGAGAATAATATGGTTTTATATTCAGTACGCGTAAGGAGGGTGACCGAGTATCTAGTCACCCTACCCAATATGAAAGAAGATCTAGACAGAATATATCGTTTCATCCGTACAGGGGATGATCCAGAAAGTATTAGTGATGCCATGTCTCAAAGGAAAGCTGAGATCCAGCGTATGATATTAAAGTTTTTAATTAACTGTCTAATAAGAGAACAAGATTACCCGTCTAAAGATCAGGCCGAAATGAAAACCCTAACAAAGTGGAGTGATAATATAGCCGAAGGAAAGCACAATACCATTGGTGCCATGGAAAGTATGTACAAGAAAATCCGTAGAGAGATAATAAAGATACACGAACAGCGTAAAGCAGCACAAGTAAGCGAGAAAGAAAGTACCTCTGATCCTGAAGAAGAAGACGATGAGAATACCGCCAGAATAGCGTATGTAGGAAAACCTAGATTTCCAGATCGCCATTTACGTCTAGAACACAAGCCAATTTCCCATCATTCAGCACCAGAACAAGGTTCCCTAGAACAAGTATTCCAAGCTACCGATCACATTCTGAAATCACGAATCGGTTACAGTGAGTTAAGTACCATGCATGAACAGGAACTAGTCCGATCAGCAGTCAGATGGATTACTGATTCTACCACTTTTCCAGACGAAATAGTGGCACAAATGTTTCTGAAATTGCCCCCAGCCGAGCAACGACTGGTGGGTATGTATATGATTCAGCACCTCATTACTCTGTATGAGGGTCAACATTCTGATCCAGGCCCGTTACATGATATCCTGAACGAGTTACTCCAGTACAGATGGAGAGGTCTAGGTACCGATTTAATTAGTGTCATTCTAGAACAACGCCATAAATATAGAATGTTCCTGAACCCGCATTTCGTTCATGTCTCACCCCCAGAAAGTAAATCATTCTACATAGACAGACAGAATCCGTTACGAGAAGTCCACCCAGTCAGAGGAGCGGGTGGCGAAATGCAGCGAGTGTTTGTATACACTCCGATCACAAAGATGGAACTTCTAGAGATGAAGAAATTAATTCCCTGTCATGACAAAGATCCAGCAGGGTACCATAGAGAATTAAAAGACATGCTCCGTATGGGAGAATACACTTACCCAGATATCATTAAAATGTTAAAGGTCCTGTTGCCCGCAGGGGTGTATGAAAAGCTAAAGGAAAAAGAATGGGAGGTGGGAGAGAAAAAGATCGATTGGGCAGTTCTAGAAGCTGAAGACAAGTCACGTGTACCAGGTACTGGTCTTGGAGATAAATGTAAAGAATTACCAGAATTATTGATTCAAGTTTTACCCAGATTATTGACAACTAGAAAAGAAGACTGGGATGCAATCTCAGCCTGTAAACAGAAACAAGATGAAGATATTAGTGATTTTTATTCTAGATTTGAAAAATGTTTTAGCATCAATAGTGGCCTCAAGACAAGTAGCGAGTCATACCCTCATCTCTTTGTTACTAAATTAGTCGAGAATTCAAGCCCACAAGTTAAAAATCGAGTTCTGAAAGTCGAAAGCACCTGGCAAGCTAATACTCCGTCCCAGATGCTCCAGATGCTCCAGTACCACCAGAATAGAATCAGGGAAGAGCAAGAACACGAGAGAAAACGTATGAAAGACACGAAAATGAAAGTACTAGTTGCACAATCCGTTCCTCAAGACAGTCAGAAGAGGGGTCCGAATCAAGCCAGTCCCGTTAAAGGGAACTGCAATTATTGTAAACAGCCAGGTCATTTCATAAACGAGTGTACAGTTCTGAAACATAACATAGCTACTGGTAAGACTAAAGAAAGACCACGTCCGCCTAGACAAGAACAAGTTTCACAGACTCCTCAGTCACAGAATGCACCACAGACAGTTACAGCACCGCAGCCTATTGCTGCAACACAGCATGTTACATCGCAGATGTACCAGTATGCACAGTCTGAGTATCCAGAGTATCAGCAGTATTCATGAAACAGCCTAGAGAGGGAGGTAGGCTTGCCTCTCATCGAGATACCTGTAGATCAAGAGGGTCCCTATGTTCACAGTCAAGTATTAGGGAAAGACAGAAAGTTTTTGATTGATACAGGGGCAAGTAGGACCACAATTAGTCACGCCGAAGTTCCAGGGGCTCCGCTCTCAGGCTCTAGAAATGTTTCCCTTGGATTTTCAGGAAAGCCTATCGTAAATGAGATTTCAAAGCCAGTCACTCTAGAAGTAGGTCCATTGTCCCGCACTACTGATCTGTTACTTACTAAGTCATGTCCAGAAAATCTGTTAGGCATTAAGACATTGAAAGAGTTAGGTGCAGTTATATGTTGTTCCCCCGAGGGAATACGTTTGTTCCTACGTGACTTTAAGGGTCACTATGTATTACGAGATTTTGATCCGAGATTGTCTAATGTCCCGCAGCATTTATGGGCGCAAGGTCCAACTGATGTAGGTTATATGCAAATCACACCCCATCGTGTGACCCTGAAACCAGGTGTAGTGTTACCACGAATCAGACAGTACAGATTGCCACCTGAGGCTGTAGCAGCCTTATCCAAAATTATAGACGAGCTCATGGCTCAAGGAGTAGTTTTAGAAACTGACTCCAATGTATGTAACTCTCCGATCATTCCAGTCATGAAACGTACTGATCCAAATGCACCCCCAGTATATCGATTAGTGATTGATTTACGAGAACTTAACAAATGTATTATTCCTCAGTACCCAGTTGTTCCAGACATCTCTTCCCTATTGACAGCCATTGATTCCGAAGCCACGTTCTTCACTGTCATAGACCTCAAGAACGCATTTTTTAGTGTTCCCATCCATCCAGACAGCCAGTTTCTTTTCGGATTTTGTTTAAATGGAAGGAGCTATATGTTTACACGAGCTCCTCAAGGTTTCACAGAAAGTCCTAGTATTTACAGTCAAGCACTCAAGAGACAACTAGACAACATTCACATGCCAACTGACACTGCCCTGCTCCAGTATGTCGATGATCTATTGATCACAGCCCGTTCTGAACGTGCTTGCGAGCGGGCATCCCTTACAGTCTTGTATTTCCTAGCCGAGATGGGGCACAAGGTGTCCCCTTCTAAGCTTCAATTCTGTGTCCAGCAAGTGGTATACTTAGGACACTTACTGTCCAAGAGGGGTAGGCAGTTGACACCAGACCGTATCCAGTTAATAGCGAGTTTTCCTCAGCCCAAGACCCAGAAGGAGGTACGAGCTTTTATCGGCCTCACTTCTTACTGCAGACAATGGATTCCCCAGTATGCATTTCTAGCCAAGCCACTGATACAGTTAACGACACAGGAGGCAGCCGTATCGACTGTCCTCCCTTGGACATCTGAACATACACTTAGTTTCAATGAGTTAAAGAAAGCTCTATGCCAAGCTCCAGTTCTAGCTACACCGAACTACAGTAAGCCTTTTACACTTTTCGTTACTGAACGTGAAGGTACAGCATTATCAGTTCTCACACAAGATCAAGCAGGACAATACAAGCCCTGTGCTTATTTTTCTAGCACATTAGATCCAGTCGCCCAGGCTTTGCCTGCGTGCCTCAAGTCAGTTGCAGCCACAGCACTAGCTATCAGACAAAGTGATTCCATAGTCTTAGGACATTCCCTGACAGTACAAGTTCCACATTCTGTGGAAGTTCTTTTAAACCGAACACAAACTCAGCACTTGACAATTGCACGTTTAACAGGTTATGAATTGACACTGTTCCAGCCACACATAGAAATCAGACGCTGCAACATCCTGAATCCTGCTACATTATTACCATCAGTTACTTCGAATCCAGCCACACATGATTGTGTGGAAGTAGTTAACATTACGACAAAGCCAAGACAAGATCTGACAGATACTCCGTTACCAGACCCCGACCTGACACTTTATGTGGATGGGTCATGTATGAGAACTAGTACAGGAGAACTAGTCGCCGCGTATGCAGTGACTACTGACACCGAAGTTATTGAAACACACCGTATTGATACTCTGTCCGCTCAAGCAGCAGAGCTAGTTGCTCTGACACAAGCCTGCATACACGCCAAGAACCTGAAAGTTAATGTTTACACAGATTCACGCTACGCATTCGGAGTCGTACACGACTTCGGAGTGCTCTGGCAGGAGAGAGGTTTCATGACTTCTCATGGAACCAAGATTCAGCATGGTCTCCTTATTCAAGCTCTGTTAGATGCCATACATTTACCGACATCCATTGCTATCATGAAATGCAAAGCACATACGAAAGTCACTGATATTATTTCTCAAGGTAATGATCTAGCAGATCGCACAGCCAAGCTTACAGCACAGACTCTAGACAGTCCAGTTAACATGACACACACTCCAGATCCGATTACATGTATGACAGTTAAGGACCCTACACAAGATGTCATAGATATCCAGTTACATGCTACTCCTGAAGAAATCAAGAAATGGTCCGAACAAGGAGGGGTCCAGACAGATCAAGGATGGGTGACGAAGGGAAGAACCACATGGTTTCTCCCCGACTCTATGGTTCAAGTTATCATTAATACCGCACATAGTCCAGCACATTTAGGAGAAAAAGCAATGTTAGACAGTATCCAGAACATTTGGTTCAACAAGCATTTACGAGCTGCAGCCAAGCAGAAAGTCCGTACCTGTATGATATGTTGTCAGTTTAATCCAGGTAAAAGTGTCCCGGTGGAACAAGGTGGTTTCCAGCCCCCTGACCACCCTTTTGAAGTCCTCCAGATGGATTACATTCAGATGGAGCGATGTCGAGGTTTCAAGTATGTTCTTGTAGTTGTATGCGCTTTGTCCAGATGGACAGAAGCATATCCAGTCCCAGATTACACAGCCGCGACCACTGCCAAGCAGTTGGTTCGTGAGTTTTTCCCTCGATATGGACTCCCTAGAGTCGTATATTCTGATAACGGTCAGCCATTCTCATCTGAACTCATGAAGCACGTTTCCCTGTTGTTAGGGTACCAGTGGAAGTTTCATTGTGTACGCCATCCTGAAGCAGCTGGTCTGGTCGAGAGACATAATCAGACTCTGAAAATCCGAATTGCCAAAATATGTAAAGAGAAAGGTGTGGACTGGCTAGTAGCTCTGCCAGTTGCTTTGTTTTATATGCGCATGGTCGCACATTCCAGATCAGGTCTGTCCCCGTATGAGGTCGTTTTCGGCCGCCCCCCTAACATGTGGGGTACTCCTAGACCCCGAAGTATTACTGATGTTTCATGTAATATGCTGACAGATTACCTAGCTTCCTTGATGTCTGCCCTCAACTCATGTCGTTCACAGGTTGCCGCCGCATTTCCAGACAATACCGAGGTGGCCCCGCATGAAATCGTTCCAGGTTCAATGGTCCTCGTACGTAACTTCGACAGATCAAGTCCGCTGGAGCCACGTTGGAAGGAGCCCCGTCAGGTCCTCCTCACCACCCGTACAGCCGTGAAATTGGAAGGACGCCGCGGCTGGGTACACCTTTCGCACGTCAAGAAATTCTACGGATTAAAGCCGGTCTCTAAGAACATTTCCCAGGATTTAAAAACTTGTCAAAACATTGTTCCTAAGGACTGTCCCGCAAATGACATTGACACAACCCCTCCCCTGTTAGAGAAAACTCCGCAGCAGGGGTATAAGCAAAAGCTACGGTCTAGTAAAATAAGTCAGCCAGTTTGATTGTATAAGTCCTCCCCTAGGTGAAACGGTTAGACTGTTTCTGACTTGTATAAAATAGACCCCCATAGTGAGAGAGTCAGTCAAAACTCAATCCGATGTATCGTTTTTCTAAGTTTCATATTATTTCTCAGCCTTTTGACTTCCTGCACTAGTTACGCATTTTATCTGTGTTTTCCAGTTCCTCATGTAAATAAGCATTCTAATGTTACAGTAGAGCACACGTTTAGTGATCTGCCTCCTCATGAATATTCATACCGCCTCGCTATGCGTAACAATACTTTTATCCGCATGTTGCATTATTCACACCAGACCAGCAATGCCACTAATTGTTGGGTGTGTGGTCGACTCCCCCCTTTCCAGACGTCAAAGGGAGTTCTGCCACTCTTTCCTTATCCTTTTTCACATAATGGTTCGTGTGGAGCATGGTCCACGTTAACGTCATCCTCAATAGATATGTTCCTTCTTAACAGTACATGTTTCCCAGACAAGCAAGGTCTCCCCCACAGAACCGGGTTAGATCTAGAAAATGAAGTGTATAATTTAGGTAATTATTCGTCGAATTTCATGGTCTTGAATGTTCAGTCTGATACTACTCCAGACTCACCTGCTATTTCAGTATTACCAGTCAAAGGCGAATTATGTGTTCGTAATTATGGTTCTGTACATGTAGGACATAGTGATTGTACTACTATTGTCAAGTATAGTGACAGTGGGAAATCTATTTTTAAAGCTTCACGTCATTCTTATTTTGTTTGTGGTCAAACTGCATATGTTCGTCTGCCCCTCGATTGGGAGGGAACCTGTTACATTGCCTTCCTACTGCCACCTGTTTTTCTAGCCCCACCTGACTACCATAGGAATTCCTACCTAGTACATACTAGACACAAGAGAAATCTCCCGATTGTCGACTATACTGAAACTGCTGCAGAGCAATTCATTGATATTGATAAAGGTGTTTTCCCTTATTTAGGTACAGTTGTAAATAGTAAGCTAATCCGTAGGTTAACAAGAACCCTTGAAGCTGTAGTAGATGAGACTGCCTCCGCTCTAGGTAACTTAACCGAAGAGCAATCCTTTATGAGAATTGTTGTGCTCCAGAATCGTCTCGTCCTTGACGTCATACTGGCCGATAGGGGCTGGGCCTGTAGACTCATCGGATCCAGTTGCTGCATTTTCATTCCAAATAACGCGCCGTCTGTTTATTCAGCTATAACCAGACTTCATAAAATTGCCCATCTGTTACACCAAGATCCAGGCACCTGGACATGGTCCGGTTGGTTCTGGAATATAATTTCCGCATGGGGATGGAAAATATTGTCCTTTCTAGGTATAGCAGTAGCGATCATATTCAGCTGCTGCCTCTGTATACAATGTGGCCCTGCGATTTGCGGCATGTGTGCTACCTCTTGTATTCCTAGTCCCAAGCCCCGTTCTAAATCTCGTTCCAAGAGAATTCGAGACGAGCAAATGATACTGTATGAAATGATAGATGGTATCATGAATATTGATGTTTCCTGATGGAAACGTAGTGACAAGGAGGGAATGTGGAAAAGTAAATTTTGTCATGTTCTGTGTCCCTACGTGTCATCCATCATATGTTCTGTGTGCATGATTAAATATGCATATGTACTCCCCATGTCTGATTAATGACGCAATTACAGTTGTGTCCACCTCTAGTATGCCAGTTTCCAGTCCTCGTGAATACTACGAATATCAGGCCTATGTAAAGCTACGTTGCCACGTTTCTCAGTGTGCACGTTATTCTATTATAAAGTCCCCGTTTCTAGGCCTCAAAAGGGCCCGGACACCAGATTCAGCTCCTGTCTCCTGAAACCTCGCTGAGGAGCGATACAGCCCCCACCTGTATCCTCGACCCTTCACTTACTTCCTGCCTCGCAGTGCCCGGCCCAGCCTGGCTCAGTCTCTGAGTCTGCCAAAACCATGTTATGATTCCAGTTATCAGTTCAGCCCTCCTTCCCTGCATTCCTAAAGCTACTGAATCGCATCAATAGTTTCCGTCATTGTCTAGCCTTCTCGTCTCCACGTTAGAGAAATACTGTATTTAATGGTCATTTCTCGAGGACGTCGATCTTCCACCACTCTTGCTCTAGCCGAGCTGCACTGGTTACCCATTCAGCAGAGGATCCGGTTCAAATCCCTGTGTACCGTTTTTAAGGCTGCACACGGCTTAGGTCCTAAACCCCTTCAGGCCAAATTCAAGTGGTATGAACCTACACGGGCCCTCCGCTCCTCATCCACAAATCTCCTTAGTATACCCAGGATCAGGAAAGCCACTCAGGGTGGCAGAGCCTTTAGCATAGCGGCAGCCCACCTCTGGAATAGCCTCCCCCTGGCAATTAGGAAAACCAACGAACTGATGCTCTTCCGCAAAAGGATAAAGACCTGGCTATTTCCTAATGTCACACCTTCATAAAGCCTCTCCCCTCATTTTTGCCCTTACTGCTTAGACCCTCAGATGCATTTTCAGCGCCAGGATGCCCGTAGGGTTGCAGCGCGCTTTAGAAATGATATAAATAAATAAATAAATAAATTTAATATTCTTCATCACGCACTACATGTAGAATAAATGCATGCTCCAATCTTAGAGTCCGTTAGCCTTTCCCCTCTTGACTTCTAGTTTATATCAACATGTTCCCTAAACATCAGATACTAGATAGGGTTTAGGTACATGTCGCTCCGACCCTCCAGACTTCAGTCTCTGCTCCTAGCACAGAGTTCATAGCCCCCAGCTTCTCCTAGTAATACGTCATTGCCAGTTTGCGCGCACCACCAGGTTAGAGGTCCCGGCTCTTTGGGTAGCCCCCTCCATGGTTTCCGCCCCATTCATGACATATCCTGTTACGTCTGCACCACATGTCTATGTATACGCCCAGTTACACCTACTTTTACCCTTATCTTTCGCGACTGCTACGCGTCACGCCTTCTGTTCCACCCACTGCTACTCCTACTGCAATGTAATGCTATGTGTTTGCGTTATGTATATATGCTCATGTATTGTTATTAAAAGTCAGCGCGCTCATCCCAGATCCAGCCCCAGCAGCTGCTGGGCCCTGTCATCCTATTCCTATGCAGGTTGACCTGTTCCTGTCCTTATGCTGTATTAAACCTGCAAAACTCCTACTACCTCGAATCTTGACTCTTATTTATTGAGCTATCTGTTATGATATATGTCTAGTCAAAAATAGGGTATTATTTATTTATTTACCACAGGGCACTGACGCGTTGCCAGCGGAGTTCTATGCGGTGTATAGTGGGGAGGTAGCCACCCAGGCTGGTCTTCTTGTATGTAGGAGCTCGGGATACAGGAATACTACCTGAGAGCACTAAAGAGGTGGTCATTGTCCCGGTTTTGAAACCGGGCAAGCTGGCGCATGAGCACACGGCATACAGGGCACTCACCATGCCTGAATATAGATCACAAAATACTAAGCAAAGATCTTAGCAACCCGATTACTACCACACATGCCAAAGTTGGTCCAACAGGACCAAACTGGGCTTATCCTGGGATGGTACACAGCAATAAACATGAGAAGGGTCCTCACCATCATGGACATAGGGGATTATTACCAAACTGAGGCAGCTGTGTTCACCATCGACATTGAGAAGGTCTTTGACAGCCTTGAATGGCCCTTTTTATATGAGGTGCTGAACGCAATGTGCCTCGGGTGGCTTCTCCACATGGATAAAGCTGTTATACACAAACCCAACGGCCAGGGTACGCACAGGAAAAACCATCTCTCTCAGCTAGGTGATAGAGAAGGGCACGTAACAGGGCTGCCCCCTACCCCTACTACTGTTCGCCCTGGCCATAGAACCATTGGCCTGCAGACCAACAATGGGACGTGACTACAGAGGACTGAGGGTGAGAGAAACACATCGCCATATAGCCCTATACGCTGATGATCTCCTGATATTTCTTTGTAACATGAGGGAGGTTCTGAGTGGGCCACGGAGCATGCTGGAGACTTCTAGGAGACTCCTTTCTGAGGGTCAACTGGCAAAATTTGAAGCTCTTTCCTGTGACGCCCAATAGACCCCTGCCGACTGCACGGGGCAGCCTCCAGTGGGAACCTAGCTGCTTGGCTTACCTAGGGGTGAAAATATACCAGGGACCTGCAGAGCTCCTGAAGGGCAACAAAGGTAGAGCAATACGCTACCTCGCTCCTCTTTGGAGTTTTGGAACACTCTCAGTTACCGGCAGAGTGGCCCTTCTGAAAATGGTAGCACTGCCACATCTGCTATTGTTTTTTAGGGACACTCCCAATATGGATTCCCAGTGTTATATTCAGAGTGGCACTGGCCACGATTCAGCGTTCCACAGTGACAGGCAGACTAGCTGTCCCGGATTTTGAAGCATATTACATAGCAGCACAAATTAACTGGTTGATCCAATGGCTGGCAGCCAGGATACACCCTGACAGAGTGCTATCCCCATTCACCCTGACGTCCTCGGACCTTGCGAACATACTGGGAGAGCATAAATCTGAAAAATGTATAAGTGCACCATATTTACAAGCACGTAGTATTAGTTTAAATATAGATTGCACCAGAGTGTTATACTCATAGAGTGAAAATATAAGAGTGTTTAACTAGAATAGGGATACATATATATGTGTGAAAACTAATGTAGAAGTTTGTGGAAGTGTTAGAATGATGTTGGAATCTCACGTTATGTGATTGTGTGAAAAGAAATGTAACTCTGCAAACCATGGAAATGTGTAGGCCACATGGCATTTCACAAGAAACAAAAGATGCTGCTACACTTTTAAGTAACTTGGATACTAATGTCATTTTGCTGCAAAGTATTATTAAGCATAGAATTGAAATATATGTTTTATATAGATGTGTTACATTATAGTAATGTGTGTTAGTTAGAATGCTGTTTAAACAAAGAAATTAAATGTGCAGAGTGCAGAGGCCTATTTCATGTAATTTAGTAGGCCTGAATAGATAAAGTCACTTCTTTGATCTGCATGTGCTCGTTAAGGAGAGGTCGCACAGAGCACAAACGAAGACATAGTTTACGACTTAAACATATGGTGGAGGCCGGAATTTGGGGCCTACAGTTGAACTGTCTATTTGCAGGTGCGAGGAGCCCTAATCAGTTTGGTGATGAATGGGCTTTGTTCAGAGACGCCTGGCACAGGCCTGGAGGAGGCTTCAGGAATTTCCTGGGGGGTACCGACCAGCGGAGAAGAAGCCTGGGAAGCAAGGTCAACTTTAACGAAGGGTCCAGAGGAGCACCAGCATGGAATTTACCGCCAGAACCGATACCACGTGAGGGGCGTCTCTAGGGGCGTTCCTATTGGAAAGGAGATTTTGTATTAGGGACAGCACCCTGGGGAGGAGACAGAGCAGAGGGTCTGAGAAACCTAAGAGAGTGGATGGGTAGGCAGATAGATTGACCACAAGAGAGCGATTCACCAAGAAGACTAAGAGAAGTGCGTGATCTTCTTTGGAAGTCACCACGGCTGACACCTTTTTAGGTAAAGATCTTGTTAAGTAGGGATGTCACTTAGTCTAGTGTAGGGACAGACTAATCGGAACTTTTTCCTTTCTGTAAATGATTCTCAAATTGCAACTCATAGCGATTCTTGCAACACTCATGGCATTTGAGATATTTTTGATAATTTCCTTTTGCCGATTAAGAGCATTCAGAGAATTTCTTTTTATATTGATACCTGTATATCTTTTGAATCTTATTCTGAGATGTTTGTATCTTCAGATACTTTTGGCTTTAAAATAAATCTTTAAACTTATTTGTAGTCAGTGGTTCTTTAGAGTGGTGTAAGTCTTGATTAACCTAGTAGTGGATTGCCTTTTACTCAATGACAGGTACCAACGATTTAGTCGACCTGAATTGGGATCTGGATTAACGACAATAGACCAGAAATCCCGCGTTAACAGTTGGTAGCAGAGTGAGGATGGTTATCTTCTTGAGGAAGGTAATCTAGACTAGGTTAGCTTACCCCAAGGTCCCTAGACATCGAGAGACGAGCAGCGGAAGAATCGAGTGCCGAAGAAGGTGCTGGCGGTGCGAGAGAAGCAGCAGTGTCGGAGGAGAGTGAGTATAACAAGGGTCATGCGTGAACAGATTGCGGTGTTTTGTGTTGTATCTGTATTGTAATGTCTTGCGGAGTTGAATGCCTGTAGTATGATTGAGAGAGGGTTGTGAGCGCGCGCAACCTGATAAACTGGTAACCTGGTAAACGGGTGAACTGGTGAAAATCTTAAGTTTGAGGTAGAGCTTAAGTGGTTCGGGTGTATCGAACACCCAGAGTAGTTGTCGACCAGAGCAAGGGGGTCATGAGGTACCATTGATCGCCCGCAGGACCGAGATAGGGGGAATGCAAGAGTGAGTGTGTGAGTAACGGACGCTGGTCGAAAGTTACTGTGTGTAAGTAACCTATCAGAGAAGGCGATTGTCTGGACGTAAACGGAAAGACATTTCGTCAGTTAAGGTGACAACTACAGTTAGACTGTGGACGTACAGTCAAGGAAAGTGATCGCTTGGACGGAAGTAATCATTTTTCAGAGTATGAATGGGACGCATGCATGACCGCGGAGACGAGCTGAGAAAGGAGGGGAACTGCTGCAAAGGGGGAGAGTGACGTCAGCTAGAGCCGCGCTGTGATAGGGCGGTTGGTGTGAAGCCGCGCTGTGATAGGGCGGTTAGTGTGACGTTGGTTAGAGCCGCGCTGTGGTAGGGCGGTTGGTGTGACGTCGGTGAGAAGCCGCCCTGGGATAGGCCAGATAGCGAGATCCGCGCTGAGATTGGTGGATTGTCATCAGGAAGTTAGCAGACGCGGAGAAAAAATAGAAATCCTGTAGGTTTTGAACATGAAGTGCTTTAAATGTTTGAGAGGGATTTTCAAAAGAAAAAGAAGTGACTCTTATTACGGGGAAGAGGCACCGCCAGAGGGTACACCAGCTTACTATATGGCAACGAATGTTGGGTTGCATACTATACTGTGGATTAGTGAATGGAGCAAGATTTCAGAAGGGAATGAGGAACTGACGTTTCCTAGGTATGGAACGTTCAGGTTAGAGGCGTTACATCGGCTGAAAGCAATCATGTCCTCATTGAACCCTTCGCCTAGACCAACACAGTTTGAGGCCCTTAACGCATGGATTAGGGCGGCGCACGACAGGAACCTGAATAGGCGTCAAGAAAGGCTGAAGCGATCGGTAAGAGCAGTGCGAGATGCCCAATGGGATGCGGACGCCAAGAGATGGAGGGTACAGGCTATTGAGGTGGATAAGTTGTACCCAGTGAGAGAGGTGGCAGGAGAAAAGAGCCTCATGGAAGAGGATGAGGAGAGCGAGTCGGAGGACAACTTGATAAATAGATTGCTGATAGATAGACCGCCTCCGAGAGTTGGGGGGATTGAAAGTAGAGGACTCGCAAGGGAAGATGGGGCTGCCATAGAGGGGTATGTACCACTTCCTATATCGGAATGGACACCTACCAAAGGCGAGGAGACACCTCAACGTAATACAGCACAGAGTGTAGTCGGAAGGTTTGTGGTACAGAAGACACCAACCACTGAGAAGGTTGAGTCTTATGGGTTGCCAGACGCTCTACAAGTACCCGTTACCATAGGTCCTATAGTATCGATTTACAACCCCGAGAGAGACAGAGAGGAAGAACAGATACGGTTAGACAGAGAAAGGGTTGAGATGGAAAGGAGGAACAACACGACAAATGCCTGGAGGCAATTGCCAGGACCAATAACGTGGAACACCCCATTCGATTCAGCAGTGGGTCCCACAACCGGACAGGAGGGTCAAAGAGGACCGATGGACCTAAGGGGACCACGGCCGAAATCCTTTAAAGAGTTAAGAGCTGACTTGAGAGAATGGGATGGGTCCACAGAAGCACCGAGCAACAGGTCAAGAGCAGAAGCTGAATGGGGAAGTCGAGGCAACGGGACGGTATCTCACTGCGGAGCTAGCGAAAGCAGTCAGGAGCGTGAGGGTCAAAGTCAGGAGAACAGAGGAGTTATACGTCCTATGGATGGTAGGGATCAGCAGGAGCGAAATGGTGGAAGCACAGAGTGTAAAGAGATGTCTCGTCTTTTTGAAAAGGGTGGAGACCAAATGGTACTAGCATACAGAGATAGGTTTAGGTGCGCTCATCACGCACCTGGGGAGAATGTGCAACACTGGAATAGAGGGAACAGTGAAAGATCTCGCCATACATCGAGTAGTCAGAGATCACAGGCAAACTGTGGGGGAAGGGGGAGTAATGGAATGTCTTGCCATGCACCCAGAGAAACCAGGCAGGATGGGGAATGTAGGACCATGAGGCCCAATGGAGTGTTTCATCATCCACCCAGAGAGGACGGAACTGCATGGGACCTGGAGGGGTGGGAGCATGGGAGGACTCCACATAACTCACCTGAGCCCAGACGTAGGACTCGGAGCTGGGATGGGAGAGATGTGAATGGACCCCCTAGAGCTAGCATACTGAAAGCTGCAGTAAAGGCCAAAAGACTCGATGTTACCAGCTTAAAATCAGATGTGGATGAGATCATAGATGGTACGTTGGCCTTAGAAAGGATTTATTTGTACGAACAAGATGAGTTGCTGTTTATAGCAAAGGACATTACCCGAAAGGCAAGAGCAATTCATGAGAAATTGTCTGAACTGGCAGAGAAGTATATGGTAGATTTGTCCAGAACAAAAACATTACAGAGTAACCATAGGTTGCAGTATTCAGACCAAGACTTAGACGAGAAGAGAACTACCGGATTAAAAACACACATAAGGGAGCTGATAACAGGACTAAGAGCGTGGAGAGATTTGGACAAATGGGAAGAGAGGTGGGCCAAAAGGGGTACTGTCAGACGGAGCACGAGTGTGATGTCTCCGGAAGGAAGGGTAATGCAGATGGAGGCATTTCCTTTGAGGGAAATATCGAATGGGAATTATGTACGTGTGCCCTGGAGTAGAGGAGATTTAGCTGCATTTACCAACTAATTTCCAAAGTTAAGGGACAATCCTGTTGAGTGGTACAAGCAGGTAGAAAGGTTTGTGAAAATCTCAAAGGTATTGTGGATTGATTTGAACACCTTGTTTGACATTGTGGTCCCAGGAGATTTGTGGACAGCATGTAAGACTAGTGTCGAGTGGCCAACTGTAGAACCAGAAAGGAATGCTGCTACAAATGGACCGTCTGAAATTGTAATGCAAAAGTATGAAAGGGTAATAACTTGGCTGAAGGATAAGGTCCCACCACAAGACATAGATTGGGTAAAAATAGACCGAACAAGACAGGAACCCAAGGAGACAGTTCATGAGTTTTATGAGAGATTGCTGAAAACATTCAAACAATACAGTGGACTCGATGTAATGGACCCCAAAGAGATAGGACAGTTTGTATCAAAGTTCGTTTTGGGGTTGAGACCTGATATTTGTTTAATGATTCAGCAACATTTAATTTGCTGGCAGAACAGACCACTGGATGAGATTTTGAGGTATGCGAGGTACTGTAGTGACGAAATAGATTCTAAGTCAAAGAAGCTAAAGGAAAAACTGATGGTAGTGCAGATGCAGTCAGCTGGAAAGGGCGGACAGCAGCAACAGGGGACAATGGGACGGAAATCGAGTAATCAGAATAAGGACAGTGAGGATAACTCGAGACCTAGAATAGACTTTGCCACGTTGAAGAAAACGACAAAGTGCCACCAGTGTCAGCAGGTGGGACATTGGAGACGCGAGTGTCCCTATAACCCTGAAAACGGAGAATTAGAGGTAGAAGAGGAAGTTCAAGAGGTTCCAGTTCAAGGGGTGACAGTGCCAAGGAACAAGGTGGCCAAAGGGGGGATTTCGGCTCCACGAGCTCAGTTTCCGCAGCCACCGAAGATTGCGACAGGGGGAAAGGTCTTTAGACAAATGCCTCTTTTTATAGATGAAGAAAAATTTTACTACATTGACCCTTTGACGGGACAACGTGTAAGCAAAGAAGAGGACTGTACCCTCGGGGCAGTTCTAGAAGTAGATCAGAGAGGGCCATTTGTTGAGGCAGAGGTAGCAGGGTGTCCCACAACATTCTTGGTGGATACTGGAGCTACTCGATCAACTCTGAGATCTGCAGTGGTTCCTGATCTACCAATGTCGGGGGAAACAATTCAGGTGGTTGGAGTCGCAAACAAAAGAATGACTAGCCCTCTGACAGAACCAGTGTCAGTGAGAATCGGAAACTACATGAATGAACATCAGTTTGTAGTATGTGATTCTAGTCCTGTGTGTCTTTTAGGAAGTGACTTATTGTGCAAATTGAATTGCACCATATATTGCACGCCTCAGGGAGTGGAGGTACAGACTACAGACGATGATGCGACTTTTAAAGTTGTTAATTCTAGAACATGCATAGAACTGTATCCTACTCTGACTGTGGAGGGACTTCCTTGGGACTTACGCGAGGCAGTATTATCAGAAGTATGGGATTTTACAGGAGAAGAGATAGGATTGGTCAAGGGGGTAGAGCCAGTGAAGATCATGGTGAAACCAAATGTCAATTACCCAAGAACGCCTCAATACAAACTGTCCCAAGAGACGATTGCATGAATAAAACCTGTGATCGATTCTATGATTCAACAGGGAATTCTGAAGGAAATCGTGGGTAGTCCATGCAACTCCCCGATTATGGGTTTGCAGAAACCAAGTGGGAAGTTCAGGATAGTTCAAGATCTTCGAAAAATCAATGAGATAGTTGTTTCATGTTGTCCAGTGGTACCGAATCCATCAGTGATACCGTTTCAGATACCATTCCAAGCTGAGTGGTTCACAGTGATAGATCTTTGTCAGGCCTTCTTTTCAATCCCATTAGATGAAGAAAGCCAGTACCTTTTTGCCTTTAAAATGGAAGATCGCGTCTTAACATGGTGTAGAATCCCACAGGGGTTCACAGATAGTCCTTCAATCTTCAACCAGCTGTTGAAGAAGAATCTTGAAAGTCTAGTACTGCCACAGAACTCGGTTCTGGTCCAGTACATAGACGACCTACTTGTTGCGTCAGAAACAGAGGAAGCGTGTAAGACAGATTCCATCGCCCTGCTGAATCATTTAGCTGAAAATGGGCACAAGGTATCTCCGAGCAAATTGCAGTACTGTCTGACAGAAGTACAGTACTTGGGTCACAGGTTGGAAAAAGGAAAGCGCAAGGTGTCACCAGACCGAATAGAGGCGATAATGAAAATTAGTGCGCCTACGACGCAGAGAGAAGTCAGGATGTTTCTAGGAATGGTTGGTTATTGCCGACAGTGGATAGCTAACTTTTCACTGAAAGCAAAACCCTTACAGAAACTGACACACAAGGAGTTGAGTGATCCGGTACCATGGGACAATGAGTGCTTGATGGCGTTCCTACAGTTGAGAGATGACTTATGTCGTGCTCCGGCTCTAGGGATGCCAGACTATGAAAAATCATTTTCACTTTACTGCTGTGAGAGAGAGGGATGTGCTTTGTCAGTTCTTGTCCAAGTTCATGGAAATGGCCGTAGACCAGTTGCATATTTTTCGGCTACATTAGATCCGGTAGCCGCAGCGTTGCCCGGATGTCTCAAACCGTTGCTGCAACAGGTGTCAGCATTGAGCGTTGTGAAAGCATAGTGATGGGACACCAGTTAGTGATGTATGTACCTCATTCTGTGGAATTGTTAATGACCCGGACCAAGACACAGCACTTGACCAATAGTAGGCTCACGCGCTATGAGCAAGTTATTCTTGCTGCTGAGAACGTGACCCTTAAGAGGTGCTCTGTCTTGAATCCTGCTACGTTGATGCCACTTCCCAATGATATAGAAGGCGAAGAATGTGAAGATCACGATTGCCTTGATGTGACTGAACTATGCACGAAGCCCAGACCAGATATTGTGGATGAGCCATTGACTGACCCCGATGAAATTTACTTTGTTGATGGCTCATGTTTAAGAGACGATACTGGTCGGTTGAGAGCAGCTTATGCTGTTTGCACCATTACTGGAGTTGTGGAAGCCGCTTGCCTGGAAGGAGTACACTCCGCACAGGTAGCAGAAATCATTGCATTAACCCGTGCCTGTATAGCAGGAAATAAGTATAGAGTCACCATATATACTGATAGCCAATATGGTTTCGGTGTTGTTCATGATTTCGGGCAATTGTGGTCTCAGAGAGGTTACATGACCTCCTCTGGTTCGCCAATTCGAAATGGAGAATTTGTGCGGCTGTTGTTGGAAGCATTACAGGGTCCAGCCGAAATTGCCATTGTAAAGTGTGCAGCACATACAAAAAACACAGATTTTGTGTCACAGGGAAATAGATATGCAGATGAAGTTGGCCGCTATTGTGCGGAGCATGGATATTCTTTCACGAAGGTGGAAATAGATGGGGCTCAGGAGAAAACAGAACTGAATATGATGTTAGAAACAGTAGACACTTGGGAAGATCTAAGAGTAATGCAAGAGAATGCACCTGAATCAGAGAAACGGGCATGGGAAACAGCAGGTTGTGTGAGAAGCGAAATGGATTTTTGGGTTTCAGCAGATGGAAGGGCAGTGCTACCTGAGGAGTTAGCGAGTCCAATGGCACGACAGATACATGGTCCAGTACACTTGGGAAGGGATGCCATGCTGAGGGTATTCAGGCAAACTTGGTATTGCCCTAAGTTTAGGATTACAGCAGAAGCAGTGTGTAAACGATGCGTTACTTGTCAGCAGTTGAACATAGGGAAAAGAACACCAGTTACACTGAGTCACATTGGGAGGTCTGGGGGGCCGTTCAACAGAATGCAATTGGATTTTATTGAAATGCCAAAAGTCAACCGCCTTAGGTATGTTCTGGTGGTTGTATGCATATTTTCCAGATGGGTCGAAGCATACCCTACACGTAGGTGTGATACACTCACAGTAGCAAAGTTGTTGCTTAGAGAGTTGATACCGCGCTTCGGGGTGCCTGCCTCTCTGGAATCGGACAGAGGAACTCATTTTAACAGCGAAATTGTGAAGATGCTTTGCTCTGCATTGAACATTGATCAGAAATTGCACTGTAGCTATCGACCAGAGGCTTCAGGGATTGTGGAGCAGATCAATGGGACATTAAAATGCCGAATAGCTAAAGTGTGTTCATCAACTTCCTTGAGTTGGCCTGATGCTCTTCCTTTAGTCCTTATGAGTATGTGCAGCACACCCGATAGGAGGACAGGTCTCTCTCCACACGAGGTGTTGATGGGGAGGGCAATGAGACTTCCTTCTGTCCCAACTGCGGCATTGTTGAACATTACAGATGACCTGATCCTGGATTATTGCAAAGGGTTGTCTGACGCCATTCATTCTGTGTCTCTTCAGGTACAGGCTGCAGAAGTTCCGTCTTCAAGAAACTTATGCCACGACCTGTGCCCAGGAGATTGGGTCCTGGTGAAGAAGCACGTCCGGAAGAATTGTTTAGACGTGCGCTGGAAGGGACCCTATCAAGTGATCTTAGTAACGAACACTGCCGTGAAGTGCGGAGGGCTGCCTAATTGGATCCACGCATCCCATACTCGAAAAGTTCCAGCACCCCTGGAAGAAACAGCTCCTCTCACAGACGAAAATTCAATTGTGGAAGAAGAATCACAAGAGGGGATCAGTCAAGCTGTGGGGGTGTCTGAAGAAGTTGGGAGTGCAACAGATCTAGAAGAAGAAAGGCAGGGCGGCAGTGAAACCGAAGTTGCTTCAGAAGGAGAAAGCTGCTATGAAAACGGCTCAGACACAGACCAGCACCAGAGTGATCAAGAACAGAGTGTGAGGACAAGAAGTAGGAGAACAAGACGTGGAGAAGTTAGTTGGCCCGAAAGAAAACAAAGGCCGAACTTAAAGCTGACTTCAGAAAGAACTCTTGCTCCTATATCCGAAGATTCAGATCCAGAAGATAGTGCACAAGAGCAGGAACAGGAAGGTCCGAGAAGATCAAGGAGGGTGCGAGTGCCTTGCAGAAGATACGCTACTCCTGAGTGGACCTACCTCGCTGCAGATGTCCGAGGGACGCAGAACTGGGAGGGTGAGGGAAGTGACCCTGACCAGAACTGACCCAATCATCACAGTGGAAGTAAAGTTCCTGGTACCAGGAGTGGAGGTCGAAAGACTGCTGACACTCAACATCGTCTATCCTCGTCTCCTGAGCGGAATAGGAGACTTGATCCTAAACACAGTTGAATTTCCGTGTTGCTGTTCAAGGTGTCCAATACTTGAAGGAATCCTTCTTCGTATGGAAATATTTGAGCGAGTGGTGGAAATTCTTGGAACACGCATAATTTCGGACTACTAAAGACTTTGTAAAGAACTTTGTAAATACCGATTGAAAGATAACCTAGCGCCGAGTGAAAGAAGAAAGAAACTAGGGACTTCCATTTTAGTGGATGGAGAAGGGCTAGGGTTGTCTATTGCTGCAGAACTCAGAGACTGTTCTTGCGGAGGGAATTATCAGCTTCCAGGTGTGGACTCAAAGAGAGACATTGTGCAAAGAAAAGCGACATTGGAGTCCAGTAAGAGACTTTGGCTGAGAACGAAAACTAGAGCTACACTGTTTTGTGATCATGGAGGCTGGCAACTCGAACCGCAGGGCAAAATGTATTGTAGGTACACTTTTAGGGATAGTGAGTTCTCTTATAGTGATAGTGGTTACTGTATCGTATGTAGTGGGACATGAGAATGAAGCAAAGGCGACAAAAGAAGAAAAGAGAGTACCAACACAGACACCTGTCACTGTTGGTCTAAGGGGGGACAATACAGAGAAAGAGAAATCTTTGCTAGCAGCTGAGATTCGCAGATTACATACAGGTGAATCTAAGGGGAACTTTAAGTCAAATGCTTATGCCAAATTGCTTTATGAATACATTGATGTCATGGAGGCGAAGAATTGCTACGTCTGTATGAAATTGCCAGCATCTGTAGACGAGGGTATTAGGTACCATCATCTTCCATTGACTTATGGAATCACATGTAGTTTGTTGCTGAGCATATTTTATGAACGGGATGGGTTCGAGTGTTACTTCTCGAACTTCGATTCTGTGTTGCCAGAGGTGCCAAATTATAAACATCTCAATAAGTGTGATTATTACAAGAGTGAAGACAGATTACAGAAATTTTTCCTACCATGGAGAACATTAGACACTTCACATGCCCGAAGAAATAATTTGACTGGCTCCGTGTCAGAAATTGAGAAAAAGTTTATAGGGCAGGTGATTACTCGATACAGGAGACAAAAGATTCTAAAGACTTCAGGTCAATGGGAAACAGATTAGACTGAAGAAGAAAGAGCACACAAAAGCAAGGGTAGCAGTGGTCCAATAGCATTAGATTGAGAGAAGAAAGGGAAACTATGTATACATAGGGGTCAAACCTATTACAAGAATGTGTTTGTAGGAGAAGTCAGTTGTGAACATGCCTTCCAATTGGAGTATTACTCCAAAGACTTCTTAAAGGAGATGCAGGTTATCCCCAATGTATATTTTGTTTGTGAAAGAAATGCATATGTGAAACTACCAGATAATTGGTATGGATCATGTTATTTGGCGATTGTTTTCCCGAAAATATATCATGCTGAAGAATTAGAGTCTAAAAAGGGAGGAGCTCAAGCAAGAGGGAGGAGAGATGCAAGCTCTGAAGTAATTGGAGACGTATTTGGAGCTGCATTTCCTCTATTGGGAGTCATACTGAATGACATCAAGATTAGAAGATTGGCAACAGTCGTAGATAGATTATCTGCCAGTACTGCTAGATCTTTAATGCTGGTAGAGGGAGAGATGCAATCGATAAGGGCAATGGTTCTTCAGAATCGACTTGCTCTAGACGTTCTGTTAGCCAAAGAGGGCGGAGTCTGTAAGGCTTTGAAGGTCCAGGAATGTTGCACTTACATTCCAGACAATTCAAAACCTCTAGAGAAGTACATACAAAACATTACTTCAATTCATCGTGAGGTTGAGGATTTGACGCGGGTAAATGTGTGGGAAAAAGTAGGACAAGGAATGGGAAAGGTTGGAGGTTGGTTTGCCAACCTGGGAAAGGGTTTCGTTTGGTACATACTGAAACCTATCATCATAATAGTGATTTGTGTAATCACTTTGTGGGGATTGGTGCGACTGTACAAATGGTATAGAGCAAACAGGTTGCAGAGATCCATGCGAGAACAGGAGAGAAGATTAGCTGCGAGGCAGGAGAATCAGTACAGGAGTCTGAGGGCTCTAGAGGAGATGAAACGAGGGAATGTTGCGACGACTTCAGTTTGACAATCTATACCTAAAAGAGAGTGTTGCGATGATGATGACTACTGGAAGTCATCAAAGGGGGGATTGAGAGAGCGCAAATCTGAAAAATGTATAAGTGCACCATATTTACAAGCACGTAGTATTAGTTTAAATATAGATTGCACCAGAGTGTTATACTCATAGAGTGAAAATATAAGAGTGTTTAACTAGAATAGGGATACATATATCTGTGTGAAAACTAATGTAGAAGTTTGTGGAAGTGTTAGAATGATGTTGGAATCTCACGTTATGTGATTGTGTGAAAAGAAATGTAACTCTGCAAACCATGGAAATGTGTAGGCCACATGGCATTTCACAAGAAACAAAAGATGCTGCTACACTTTTAAGTAACTTGGATACTAATGTCATTTTGCTGCAAAGTATTATTAAGCATAGAATTGAAATATATGTTTTATATAGATGTGTTACATTATAGTAATGTGTGTTAGTTAGAATGCTGTTTAAAGAAAGAAATTAAATGTGCAGAGTGCAGAGGCCTGTTTCATGTAATTTAGTAGGCCTGAATAGATAAAGTCGCTTCTTTGATCTGCATGTGCTCGTTAAGGAGAGGTCGCACAGAGCACAAACGAAGACATAGTTTACGACTTAAAGATATGGTGGAGGCCGGAATTTGGGGCCTACAGTAGAACTGTCTATTTGCAGGTGCGAGGAGCCCTAATCAGTTTGGTGATGAATGGGCTTTGTTCAGAGACGCCTGGCACAGGCCTGGAGGAGGCTTCAGGAATTTCCTGGGGGGTACCGACCAGCGGAGAAGAAGCCTGGGAAGCAAGGTCAACTTTAACGAAGGGTCCAGAGGAGCACCAGCATGGAATTTACCGCCAGAACCGATACCACGTGAGGGGCGTCTCTAGGGGCGTTCCTATTGGAAAGGAGATTTTGTATTAGGGACAGCACCCTGGGGAGGAGACAGAGCAGAGGGTCTGAGAAACCTAAGAGAGTGGATGGGTAGGCGGATAGATTGACCACAAGAGAGCGATTCACCAAGAAGACTAAGAGAAGTGCGTGATCTTCTTTGGAAGTCACCACGGCTGACACCTTTTTAGGTAAAGATCTTGTTAAGTAGGGATGTCACTTAGTCTAGTGTAGGGACAGACTAATCGGAACTTTTTCCTTTCTGTAAATGACTCTCAAATTGCCACTCATAGCGATTCTTGCAACACTCATGGTATTTGAGATATTTTTGATAATTTCCTTTTGCCGATTAAGAGCATTCAGAGAATTTCTTTTTATATTGATACCTGTATATATTTTGAATCTTATTCTGAGATGTTTGTATCTTCAGATACTTTTGGCTTTAAAATAAATCTTTAAACTTATTTGTAGTCAGTGGTTCTTTAGAGTGGTGTAAGTTCTTTCTTGATTAACCTAGTAGTGGAATGCCTTTTACTCAATGACAGGTACCAACGATTTAGTCGACCTGAATTGGGATCTGGATTAACGACAATAGACCAGAAATCCCGCATCCCGCGTTAACAATACTATTGCGCATACGGAGAAGGTCAGAGGGAGACACAACAGAAACCAAGGTAGTGCTCAGATGCCGAGCTAGATACTTGCAACATGTTAATCGCAAAGCCCCCTATTCTCCTGACCTGCCTATAGCCCTGCTTCGGCACCTGCCACACGGGGGAAATGGATGGGCCTAGAGGATTGGGAGGAGGCAGGAGTAAGATAAGTGGGTGACCTCTTCATGAGACTCTGAAATGCTCCCTTTTAACAATAAATCAACAAAAAGATTCTACCACTGCAATATATCCTTTCTTATAAATTATAATGATGGTGGTGGGGAAATGGTGTTGAGCCCAAGTGTTGTCATGGGAAACACTCTATGTTTTTTAAAATACCCCTCACACACTGAAAATTAATTCGGTATCATGCTTCATCATAGAGGTCTTCCCGTCCCTCTACGTGGCTGGGGGTGCTGCGACCTACAGAGATGGGGGAGCACTATATTAAGGTGGGAGTGGTAGGGTCAGGAAAGATAGTGGTGCAGAATTAAAAGTTACCTGGCTAGTGAAAAAAATAAATGTTATTGCCTTCCCGAGCTGGAAACATAAAAAATGGGGAAATGTATGGGGTATACTTTTATGAGTTACCTCCTACTGGGTCAACATGTTTCAAAAGCCATCCCCTTGGCTTTCTCTTCAGGACCATGTGCGATCCCTACTCCACTCACACATTAATTATTTGTAATTAGTGTGCCTAACAATATTCAGCCACAGTTCATGCTAAAATAAGCATGCAAAAAAAAAACATATCTGATCGGTATTTCTTATAACCTGTAATGAAGGAACAAACAAAATGAAACAGGTATGCACTGTATGAAACATATCACCATCATGTGGAAAAGAAAGTTGGCCGCCAATTGTGAAAACCTCTGTAGCAACTGTGACAGCGACTACAATGGATGGCGGACCTAGGAAAAACAATCCCTGAAGCAGACTGGGAGATCAAAGCGGAGAGGACCCCGAAGGTCTCTCGAAATGCACGGTTCAAATGAATAAATGACTATGTTCTGAACAGGGCATACCTTACCCCGGCGTGATTTAGAGACAATATTTTCAAATCAAGGTGGCAGCCTGCCCCAGATGTGGAGAGAGGGAAGCACATATAATACACATGTTTTGGGACTGCCCCACCCTGAACGCATTCTGGAAGGAGGTAATAAGTATAGTGGCAGCCACCACAGAGAAGGAGATCCCACAAACCCGGGGGCACTGCTTACTGGGTTGGTTCCTGCACACGGCCAAGACAAAAGTGATGGGGAAATGTAAAGATTCTGCCTATGTTTTGGACAAGCAAGAAATTACCAGAAATTGGAAGTTGCCAAGAGGGCCGAGGTTAGGGACATTGAAAAGGGAATTAGAAACAAGACGGGGTATAGGCACAGGAAACAGAGTTTACAACGCTGGTAATACCACACTGGCAGGTTACAAGGCAGACTTTACATCGTCCGCGTTGTTACCACGCATGGCATTACATCGCAAGTCGTTTCTATGAATTGCGCTAGATGGTGCACAACACCAGGGAATGTGTTGGATTTTAAGTCCAACACACCTGCTGTTGCGCTAACTGGAGAATGAATAGTAATTTATACTATTCCTAAATCCACCGCGCCATCTAGTACAAGTCGTAGAAACGACTTGCGATATAAAGCCGTGCATAGTAACAACGCGGACGATGTAACATCTGCGTTGTAACCTACTGCAGGGTAATAGATGGCATAGCACCGTCATACATTCTATAGGCACATTATATAAGGCAAGGGCATGGGTGTGACTGGTTGATGAGTTATGGGCGGATGACCGAGAAACGGAGGGGGCGGTCCCCTCATTGGCCTCCTTGCTGGAGCGAGGAGGAGGTGAACCGGCCCTGACATTGTAAAGATCAATAGCGCCTCTGAACCCCCCCCCAGCATTGAAATTTTGACACATACTCTGTCCGACCACTCCCCTGTGATGCTACGTTTGGTGACTCAGACACACACTTGTGCCAATCAACTATGGATTTTCACTTTTATAGCAGAGCTTCCCAAACTTTTTAGAACGACAAACCTTTGTGACCCACTGGCACCTACAAAGCAGACAGCACATTCCACTAACACACCCACTCAATTTGCACAGACATAAAGTATATTGTACACAAATGGCAATCCGTGCAAATCGAGTTTTAGTGAATATCATGTGAGCATCACAAACAAAAAATGCCTTGGTTTGTTTTGATCCTAATAAAATCATTCTTCAGAATTACAAAAAATTTGATTCATTTTTGCTTTCTGAAATGCTGAATGTAGAGAGTTCATTTACAGCGGCAGCAAGAGGAGGAGTCAGAAAGGTCACTGAAGGTCAGCCTGGGACCAGCCACGACACAGCCATTAATCATTGTAACAGAATCGTCCCACAAACGCAATAACAACAGAAATAGTGTGGGAGTGAAGCAATTCTGGCTTATTTTGCACGTGAAAAACACACCTTATTTTGCAAACTCTGCTGTCCTTTGTCATTTCTTGTAAAGCAAACTCAAATCTTGAAGGGCTCCCAGACACGTGCAGTGTGCGTCACTGAACCCCGAGTACAGAAACACGGCAAGTAAGTTGGAAGAGACTGAGTGCCGCACGGAGTTATGTTTTCCAGTAAATACTTTTTGCATTGCATCATAAACAACCTAAGGGACAGGGTGTGCCCAGGATCACACTGCTTTAAGATGCTTTTTTCCCCTGCTGAACCATTAAGCTTTGTCCAACATCCCACATTGGGGCAGATTTATGATGCCCTTGCGCCGCAATTGCGTCACGTAATGTGACGGTGCAAACAATGCGCCCTATTTACAACGTGACGCATCTAGGAGATGCGTCACGTTGGAAACCCCTGTGCCATAAGGAGGCGTTCCTGCGCAGGGGGGGCGTTCCTGTGCAGGAACGCCTCCTAAAAGTGGCTGAGTGAAATCTATGAGATTTCACTCAGTCACTTTCTACGTCAATTCCCTACGCCTGCTTGAAGCAGGCGTAAGGGTGACGCACAATGCATGGAATAGGTGGCTCCTGTGCATTGCAGGAGTCATGTCGCACTTGCGACATGACTCCTGCAATGCGCCGCTCGTACGCCGAGAGATACGCCACGCATCCTCACTTCCTTGCACCATGGTGCGCCGCATCATAAATGCGGCGCACCATGGGTGGCGGAGCAGTGGCGCACTGTGGCGCATGTTAACTGGCGCGTCCCTGGGGATGCACCAGTTAACATAAATCTGCCCCATTGTGTCTAGGTTACACCGCTGCCAGGTGCAAGGAAAAGAGGCTTTGCGTCATTTCCGGCCGCTGGAGTTCAAAGGTTCCTGACTGTTGCATCAGACAAGGCCCCCTCCTTGACCAGCTGGGAGAGTTGGAGCTCAGTTCTGCAGCAGGGGTCTCCTGGGAGGATCATAGCGTGGAGGAAAACCCACAAAGGGGGAAAAATCTTCCGTGAAAATATTAGCAAATCCTGATAGATGATGGTGATAGCCCTGGTGAAAACAAGAAGTGAGCAAAGCCTCCTGAGCACCAGGGAGAGGGAAAAGAGTAGGCCTGGGCGATGAATTCTGTCCCGCTCGTGGAATTTGCGGAATTTGGGTAATTTTGCGTTCCGCAGAGAACGCAAAATTGCCCAAATTTCTGCGTTACGCGACTTCGCAAAATTGTTTCCTTGTTCGCGTTCTCAAATGCGTGTTCGCTACATATTTCCCCCCAAGCACGCAAACAGCGAATGCGAACAGTAAAAAAGCATTGCGAACAAGCAATTCCGCATGTTCGCAGAATTTCTGCGTGTTCGCTCAGATTTTTTACTGTTTCGCGGAGATTTGCGTAACACGATTATGCAAATTCCGCCCACCCAGAGAAAAGAGCCATGAGGAACAGTCACAGCCGAGGAGTGTTCCAAACATAATCTGGTCCAACCTGCAGCGGAACACTCAGGGGCAAAACTGCAGAGCAAACCTGCATGAATATGGAGAAAATCCAGGAACAAAAGGTGCTGAGTGGCTGCCCAAGCATTGCTTTTATGTGCTTCAACAGGATAACATCACAGGAAAAAATAAACTCAGCGACATCTTGGATTGGGATACTCCAATAACTTCTAATGGACTGTCCACCATCTTGGGAAGGGCATTTTTTCAGGCTTCGCTCCGCCCTTCTTTGAATAGTCATGTGTTCAGTCCACATCACAGGGTCCTTGGTTCGGCATCCATTCCACCACGCGGCCTTCTGAAATCACGCTGCGTCTACCTGTGCTGGACACTGCCCGCAGTTTGCGCAAAGCCCTCTCGGTCACCGCGAGCGTGGAGGTGGTGGAGCAGCTCTGGTGGCCAGAGAGCGCCACACCTCACTGGGATGGCATTTGGCGACATGATGATGTGAAGTGCGTGAGAGACGTCTTCCTCTTCCACAAACTTTTGAAGGAGGGGATGCTACCCTGTGGCCTTCGAATCCATCAGAAATCTTCTTTTATTCGGGTGTTGTACCGGAATAGGAATGTGTTGTAATTTGTTGTTTACAAAAACACTGCTGTATTGGAATTATTGATAGGAAATCTACACCCAGTGTGAAGATATTTTTGTAAACACTATTTAGGGACCTATTTTGTCAGAGGATGTTTTCATAAACAATATGTTATAACAATATTTGAAATGTATGGGCTTGTTGGTTTTGTCCGACAGTGAGCGCTGGAGAGGAGGTTTGGTCTGAAGCTGAGTGTAGCGTCCTCCCCAGCCTGGGTACCCGCCAATGTGTACGCCACACACGGAGCTTAGTATTACACGTCTTTATTCGTCTGCGTGTAACCGCGACTCAGCATTCTAAAGCAGACTCCATTGCATTCCGCTCTAACACTTACGTCACAGTTCGGAGCCCATCAGATGCCAGAGGGGTTCAGTCATTGCTAGCTCGCAAGACACTACACTGAGCACCAGGAGGCCACAGGATATACGCAGACGTGCTTCTTCTTCCCCAAGGTCTGCTCTTATCAGGATGAGGGGCTCTTGCTGAAGGATACCTACCTGCTTTCAGTGTTTGAGAAATGATACACCATGTCAAAGAGAGAGTATGGAATAGGAGCTCCCACTAGGTGATGTGGGACCCCTGGCTCCTGTAGTCGCCTTCCAAGACTGATCTAGCGGAAGAGGACTAATGTTATATCTTCAGGTGGACGCGGTTCATACGTGTCATCCTCACCGAGCTGTGTCACAATTTCTGTTGGTGGGAGAGGAAAACTCTCATTCTTCACAGGGAGGGCTACATTATTTAGCTTTAAGTTAGGTAAAGTGCACTGCTTGTTTTTAGCCAAGGGAATTTACTCAGGGGATTTTACGTTCCATACCTTTGGGAGCAAGTCTTCTACATTTACACCTGCTTTAGGTTTGTGGGCAGCCATTTTGTGAGGGTGATGTTTCCAAATGAATGTGCTGTCAGGCCACAGATGCCTTCATTAGGAGTTGGCTGGAGTTTGGTGCCTGAATATGATTCCACCTAGTATCCACCCAAATTGCGCTGATTGGGAGTTTTCTCCACAGAAAGACAAATAACTTCTTGGACCTGAAGATACTGGGGGCAGATTTACAAGAAAGTAGAGATGCGTCACTTTCCCTGCGCTACCCTAAGAGACCCTTGCACCTCCATGGATGCACCGTATTTGCAATACAGCGCACCATGGCGCAAGGATTCACAGATGCGTCAGAAATTCTAACGCATCCATTGACACAAAAGTCATGCATTCCTGGTGTCGTATCGCAAGCACGACGCAACTACAGCAATGCATGGGGAGGCCTATCCTCATTGTACTGCAACACTCCTTATGCCAGCTTCAAGCAGGCGTAAGGTTTTGACGCAGTGGCGTCCTGCAAGTCGTGCAGTGAAATCTTGTAGATTTCACTGCATCACTTCTACAAGGCTTTTTTGCGTTGGAACGCCCACCCTGCATACATTATACCTGATGCAGGTATAATGTGACGCAGGTCTTTACAACGTGACGCATCTCCTTAGATGCATCACGTTGTAAGTGGGCCACATTTTTACGACGCCGCTGTGTCACAAAAAGTGACGCAAGGAGCATGGTCAGGGGGGTGGTGTAAGGGGGATGAGTCCTTTCCTGCTCCACGCTCTGCGGCATGCCTCAGGCGGTGTTGGGCTCTGCTGCTGTTGCAGCCCATCCAGTCTTTGGACACTGTACCGTTGGCTCTGGAGTTTGCAGATCTGAACATCCAGAGAGAATTGTAATTTCCTCTGGAGTTTTGTTGCTCTTAGTGAACTACCCAACTCTTAATCAAGCCTTGTGTATGCTTTTTCATTAACTATGACGTCCCCTTGTAAAATGTAAATACTTGGTTATTCCAAGGTGGTTCCCATTGCATTCTACAGTGTTTCCAGAGAGGCACATCCTCAGGGTAGACCTCCATTGGGTGGTGCACTGTTTACAGGCTCAGAGGGGCCTTGGAGAGAAGTGTGCAGCCCAGAGTCAGTGCAAAATGGATCTGAGATAACAAGCATGATGTCACATGGAACTGAGACACCAACGCCGACTTCAAATTTAACTAATATATCAAAGCTGTGTAACTGAGATACCAAAGCTGACTTCAAAAGTAACCGAGGTACCAAAGCTGACTTCAAATGTAACTGAGATATCAAAGCTGACTTCAAATGTAACTGAGGCACCAAAGCTGACTTCAAATGTAACTGAGATATCAAAATTGACTTCAAATGTAACTGAGACACCAAAGCTGACTTCAAATGTAACTGAGATAACAAAGTTGACTTCAAATGTAACTTAGGCACCAAAGCTGACTTCAAATGTAACTGAGATATCAAAGCTGACTTCAAATGTAACTGAGGCACCAACGCTGACTTCAAATGTAACTGAGATATCAAAGTTGACTTCAAATGTAACTGAGGCACCAAAGCTGACTTACAAATGTAACTGAGATATCAAAGCTGACTTCAAATGTAACTGAGGCACCAAAGCTGACTTCAAATGTAACTGAGATATCAAAGTTGACTTTAAATGTAACAGAGGCACCAAAGCTGACTTCAAATGTAACTGAGATATCAAAGCTGACTTCAAATGTAACTGAGGCACCAAAGCTGACTTCAAATGTAACTGAGATATCAAAGTTGACTTCAAATGTAACTGAGGCACCAAAGCTGACTTCAAATGTAACCGAGATATCAAAGCTGTCTTCAAAAGTAACTGAGATATCAAAGCTGAATTCAAAAGTAACTGAGATATCAAAGCTGACTTCAAATGTAACTGAGATATCAAAGTTGACTTCACATGTAACGAGATGTCAAAGTTGACGTCAAATGTAACTGAGATACCAAAGCTGACTTCAAACATAACTGAGATACCAAAGCTGGCTTCAAAAGTAACTGAGATATCAAAGCTGAATTCAAAAGTAACTGAGATATCAAAGCTGAATTCAAAAGTAACTGAGATATCAAAGCTGACTTCAAATGTAACTAAGATATCAAAGTTGACTTCAAATGTAACTGAGATACCAAAGCTGTCTTCAAAAGTAACTGAGATATCAAAGCTGAGTTCAAAAGTAACTGAGATATCAAAGCTGACTTCAAATGTAACTGAGATATCAAAGTTGACTTCACATGTAACTGAGATGTCAAAGTTGACTTCAAATGTAACTGAGATACCAAAGCTGACTTCAAACATAACTGAGATACCAAAGCTGACTTCAAACGTAACTGAGATATCAAAGCTCACTTCAAATGTAACTGAGGCACCAAAGCTGACTTCAAGTGTAACTGAGATACCAAAGCTGGCTTCAAAAGTAACTGAGATATCAAAGCAGACTTCAAATGAAACTGAGATATCAAAGTTGACTTCAAATGTAACTGAGATACCAAAGCTGACTTCAAACGTAACTGAGATATCAAAGCTGACTTGAAATGTAACCAAGGTACCAAAGCTCACTTCAAATGTAACTGAGATATCAAAGTTGACTTCAAATGTAACTGAGGCACCAAAGCTGACTTCAAATGTAACTGACGCACCAAAGCTGACTTCAAATGCAACTAAGATATCAAAGCTGACTTCAAATGTAACTGAGGTGCCAAAGCTGACTTCAAATGTAACTGAGATATCAAAGTTGACTTCAAATGTAACTGAGATATCAAAGTTGACTTCAAATGTAACTGAGATACCAAAGCTGACTTCAAAAGTAACTGAGATATCAAAGCTGACTTCAAATGTAACTGAGATATCAAAGTTGACTTCAAATGTAACTGAGATACCAAAGCTGACTTCAAATGTAACTGAGGCACCAAAGCTGACTTCAAATGTAACTGATATATCAAAGTTGACTTCAAATGTAACTGAGACACCAAAGCTGACTTCAAATGTAACTGAGATAACAAAGTTGACTTCAAATGTAACGGAGGCACCAAAGCTGACTTCAAATGTAACTGAGATATCAAAGCTGACTTCAAATGTAACTGAGGCACCAAAGCTGACTTCAAATGTAACTGAGATATCAAAGTTGACTCCAAATGTAACTGTGGCACCAAAGCTGACTTCAAATGTAACTGAGATATCAAAGCTGACTTCAAATGTAACTGAGGCACCAAAGCTGACTTAAAATGTAACTGAGATATCAAAGTTGACTTCAAATGTAACTGAGGCACCAAAGCTGACTTCAAATGTAACCGAGATATCAAAGCTGACTTCAAATGTAACTGAGATACCAAAGCTGTCTTCAAAAGTAACTGAGATATCAAAGCTGAATTCAAAAGTAACTGAGATATCAAAGCTGACTTCAAATGTAACTGAGGCACCAAAGCTGACTTCAAATGTAACTGAGATATCAAAGTTGACTTCAAATGTAACTGAGACACCAAAGCTGACTTCAAATGTAACTGAGATAACAAAGTTGACTTCAAATGTAACTTAGGCACCAAAGCTGACTTCAAATGTAACTGAGATATCAAAGCTGACTTCAAATGTAACTGAGGCACCAAAGCTGACTTCAAATGTAACTGAGATATCAAAGTTGACTTCAAATGTAACTGAGGCACCAAAGCTGACTTACAAATGTAACTGAGATATCAAAGCTGACTTCAAATGTAACTGAGGCACCAAAGCTGACTTCAAATGTAACTGAGATAGCAAAGTTGACTTCAAATGTAACTGAGGCACCAAAGCTGACTTCAAATGTAACTGAGATATCAAAGCTGACTTCAAATGTAACTGTGGCACCAAAGCTGACTTCAAATGTAACTGAGATATCAAAGTTGACTTCAAATGTAACTGAGGCACCAAAGCTGACTTCAAATGTAACCGAGATATCAAAGCTGTCTTCAAAAGTAACTGAGATATCAAAGCTGAATTAAAAAGTAACTGAGATATCAAAGCTGACTTCAAATGTAACTGAGATATCAAAGTTGACTTCACATGTAACGAGATGTCAAAGTTGACGTCAAATGTAACTGAGATACCAAAGCTGACTTCAAACATAACTGAGATACCAAAGCTGGCTTCAAAAGTAACTGAGATATCAAAGCTGAATTCAAAAGTAACTGAGATATCAAAGCTGAATTCAAAAGTAACTGAGATATCAAAGCTGACTTCATATGTAACTAAGATATCAAAGTTGACTTTAAATGTAACTGAGATACCAAAGCTGTCTTCAAAAGTAACTGAGATATCAAAGCTGAGTTCAAAAGTAACTGAGATATCAAAGCTGACTTCAAATGTAACTGAGATATCAAAGTTGACTTCACATGTAACTGAGATGTCAAAGTTGACTTCAAATGTAACTGAGATACCAAAGCTGACTTCAAACATAACTGAGATACCAAAGCTGACTTCAAACGTAACTGAGATATCAAAGCTCACTTCAAATGTAACTGAGGCACCAAAGCTGACTTCAAGTGTAACTGAGATACCAAAGCTGGCTTCAAAAGTAACTGAGATATCAAAGCAGACTTCAAATGAAACTGAGATATCAAAGTTGACTTCAAATGTAACTGAGATACCAAAGCTGACTTCAAACGTAACTGAGATATCAAAGCTGACTTGAAATGTAACCAAGGTACCAAAGCTCACTTTAAATGTAACTGAGATATCAAAGTTGACCTCAAATGTAACTGAGGCACCAAAGCTGACTTCAAATGTAACTGACGCACCAAAGCTGACTTCAAATGCAACTAAGATATCAAAGCTGACTTCAAATGTAACTGAGGCACCAAAGCTGACTTCAAATGTAACTGAGATATCAAAGTTGACTTCAAATGTAACTGAGATATCAAAGTTGACTTCAAATGTAACTGAGATACCAAAGCTGACTTCAAAAGTAACTGAGATATCAAAGCTGACTTCAAATGTAACTGAGATATCAAAGTTGACTTCAAATGTAACTGAGATACCAAAGCTGACTTTAAAAGAAACTGAGATATCAAAGCTGACTTCAAATGTAACTGAGATATCAAAGTTAACTTCAAATGTAACTGACATATCATAGCTGACTTCAAATGTAACTGAGGCACCACAGCTGACTTCAAATGTAACTGAGATATCAAAGTTGACTTCAAATGTAACTGAGACACCAAAGATGACTTCAAATGTAACTGAGATAACAAAGTTGACTTCAAATGTAACTGAGGCACCAAAGCTGACTTCAAGTGTAACTGAGATACCAAAGCTGGCTTCAAAAGTAACTGAGATATCAAAGCAGACTTCAAATGAAACTGAGATATCAAAGTTTACTTCAAATGTAACTGAGATACCAAAGCTGACTTCAAACGTAGCTGAGATATCAAAGCTGACTTGAAATGTAACCAAGGTACCAAAGCTCACATCAAATGTAACTGAGATATCAAAGTTGACTTCAAATGTAACTGAGGCACCAAAGCTGACTTCAAATGTAACTGACGCACCAAAGCTGACTTCAAATGCAACTAAGATATCAAAGCTGACTTCAAATGTAACTGAGGCACCAAAGCTGACTTCAAATGTAACTGAGATATCAAAGTTGACTTCAAATGTAACTGAGATATCAAAGTTGACTTCAAATGTAACTGAGATACCAAAGCTGACTTCAAAAGTAACTGAGATATCAAAGCTGACTTCAAATGTAACTGAGATATCAAAGTTGACTTCAAATGTAACTGAGATACCAAAGCTGACTTAAAAAGTAACTGAGATATCAAAGCTGACTTCAAATGTAACTGAGATATCAAAGTTAACTTCAAATGTAACTGAGATATCAAAGCTGACTTCAAATGTAACTGAGGCACCAAAGCAGACTTCAAATGTAACTGAGATATCAAAGTTGACTTCAAATGTAACTGAGACACCAAAGCTGACTTTGAAATGTAACTGAGATAACAAAGTTGACTTCAAATGTAACGGAGGCACCAAAGCTGACTTCAAATGTAACTGAGATATCAAAGCTGACTTCAAATGTAACTGAGGCACCAAAGCTGACTTCAAATGTAACTGAGATATCAAAGTTGACTCCAAATGTAACTGTGGCACCAAAGCTGACTTCAAATGTAACTGAGATATCAAAGATGACTTCAAATGTAACTGAGGCACCAAAGCTGACTTCAAATGTAACTGAGATATCAAAGTTGACTTCAAATGCAACTGAGGCACCAAAGCTGACTTCAAATGTAACTGAGATATCAAAGCTGACTTCAAATGTAACTGAGGCACCAAAGCTGACTTCAAATGTAACTGAGATATCAAAGTTGACCTCAAATGTAACTGAGGCACCAAAGCTGACTTCAAATGTAACCGAGATATCAAAGCTGACTTCAAATGTAACTGAGATACCAAAGCTGTCTTCTAAAGTAACTGAGATATCAAAGCTGAATTCAAAAGTAACTGAGATATCAAAGCTCACTTCAAATGTAACTGAGATATCAAAGTTGACTTCAAATGTAACTGAGGCACCAAAGCTGACTTCAAATGTAACTGACGCACCAAAGCTGACTTCAAATGCAACTAAGATATCAAAGCTGACTTCAAATGTAACTGAGGCGCCAAAGCTGACTTCAAATGTAACTGAGATATCAAAGTTGACTTCAAATGTAACTGAGATATCAAAGTTGACTTCAAATGTAACTGAGATACCAAAGCTGACTTCAAAAGTAACTGAGATATCAAAGCTGACTTCAAATGTAACTGAGATATCAATGTTGACTTCAAATGTAACTGAGATACCAAAGCTGACTTCAAATGTAACTGAGGCACCAAAGCTGACTTCAAATGTAACTGATATATCAAAGTTGACTTCAAATGTAACTGAGACACCAAAGCTGACTTCAAATGTAACTGAGATAACAAAGTTGACTTCAAATGTAACGGAGGCACCAAAGCTGACTTCAAATGTAACTGAGATATCAAAGCTGACTTCAAATGTAACTGAGGCACCAAAGCTGACTTCAAATGTAACTGAGATATCAAAGCTGACTTCAAATGTAACTGAGGCACCAAAGCTGACTTCAAATGTAACTGAGATGTCAAAGTTGACTTCAAATGCAACTGAGGCACCAAAGCTGACTTCAAATGTAACTGAGATATCAAAGCTGACTTCAAATGTAACTGAGGCACCAAAGCTCACTTCAAATGTAACTGAGATATCAAAGTTGACTTCAAATGTAACTGAGGCACCAAAGCTGACTTCAAATGTAACCGAGATATCAAAGCTGACTTCAAATGTAACTGAGATACCAAAGCTGTCTTCAAAAGTAACTGAGATATCAAAGCTGAATTCAAAAGTAACTGAGATATCAAAGCTGACTTCAAATGTAACTGAGGCACCAAAGCTGACTTCAAATGTAACTGAGATATCAAAGTTGACTTCAAATGTAACTGAGACACCAAAGCGGACTTCAAATGTAACTGAGATAACAAAGTTGACTTCAAATGTAACTTAGGCACCAAAGCTGACTTCAAATGTAACTGAGATATCAAAGCTGACTTCAAATGTAACTGAGGCACCAAAGCTGACTTCAAATGTAACTGAGATATCAAAGTTGACTTCAAATGTAACTGAGGCACCAAAGCTGACTTACAAATGTAACTGAGATATCAAAGCTGACTTTAAATGTAACTGAGGCACCAAAGCTGACTTCAAATGTAACTGAGATAGCAAAGTTGACTTCAAATGTAACTGAGGCACCAAAGCTGACTTCAAATGTAACTGAGATATCAAAGCTGACTTCAAATGTAACTTAGGCACCAAAGCTGACTTCAAATGTAACTGAGATATCAAAGTTGACTTCAAATGTAACTGAGGCACCAAAGCTGACTTCAAATGTAACCGAGATATCAAAGCTGTCTTCAAAAGTAACTGAGATATCAAAGCTGAATTAAAAAGTAACTGAGATATCAAAGCTGACTTCAAATGTAACTGAGATATCAAAGTTGACTTCACATGTAACGAGATGTCAAAGTTGACGTCAAATGTAACTGAGATACCAAAGCTGACTTCAAACATAACTGAGATACCAAAGCTGGCTTCAAAAGTAACTGAGATATCAAAGTTGACCTCAAATGTAACTGAGGCACCAAAGCTGACTTCAAATGTAACCGAGATATCAAAGCTGTCTTCAAATGTAACTGAGGCACCAAAGCTGACTTCAAATGTAACTGAGATATCAAAGTTGACCTCAAATGTAACTGAGGCACCAAAGCTGACTTCAAATGTAACCGAGATATCAAAGCTGACTTCAAATGTAACTGAGATACCAAAGCTGTCTTCTAAAGTAACTGAGATATCAAAGCTGAATTCAAAAGTAACTGAGATATCAAAGCTCACTTCAAATGTAACTGAGATATCAAAGTTGACTTCAAATGTAACTGAGGCACCAAAGCTGACTTCAAATGTAACTGACGCACCAAAGCTGACTTCAAATGCAACTAAGATATCAAAGCTGACTTCAAATGTAACTGAGGCGCCAAAGCTGACTTCAAATGTAACTGAGATATCAAAGTTGACTTCAAATGTAACTGAGATATCAAAGTTGACTTCAAATGTAACTGAGATACCAAAGCTGACTTCAAAAGTAACTGAGATATCAAAGCTGACTTCAAATGTAACTGAGATATCAATGTTGACTTCAAATGTAACTGAGATACCAAAGCTGACTTCAAATGTAACTGAGGCACCAAAGCTGACTTCAAATGTAACTGATATATCAAAGTTGACTTCAAATGTAACTGAGACACCAAAGCTGACTTCAAATGTAACTGAGATAACAAAGTTGACTTCAAATGTAACGGAGGCACCAAAGCTGACTTCAAATGTAACTGAGATATCAAAGCTGACTTCAAATGTAACTGAGGCACCAAAGCTGACTTCAAATGTAACTGAGATATCAAAGCTGACTTCAAATGTAACTGAGGCACCAAAGCTGACTTCAAATGTAACTGAGATGTCAAAGTTGACTTCAAATGCAACTGAGGCACCAAAGCTGACTTCAAATGTAACTGAGATATCAAAGCTGACTTCAAATGTAACTGAGGCACCAAAGCTCACTTCAAATGTAACTGAGATATCAAAGTTGACTTCAAATGTAACTGAGGCACCAAAGCTGACTTCAAATGTAACCGAGATATCAAAGCTGACTTCAAATGTAACTGAGATACCAAAGCTGTCTTCAAAAGTAACTGAGATATCAAAGCTGAATTCAAAAGTAACTGAGATATCAAAGCTGACTTCAAATGTAACTGAGGCACCAAAGCTGACTTCAAATGTAACTGAGATATCAAAGTTGACTTCAAATGTAACTGAGACACCAAAGCGGACTTCAAATGTAACTGAGATAACAAAGTTGACTTCAAATGTAACTTAGGCACCAAAGCTGACTTCAAATGTAACTGAGATATCAAAGCTGACTTCAAATGTAACTGAGGCACCAAAGCTGACTTCAAATGTAACTGAGATATCAAAGTTGACTTCAAATGTAACTGAGGCACCAAAGCTGACTTACAAATGTAACTGAGATATCAAAGCTGACTTCAAATGTAACTGAGGCACCAAAGCTGACTTCAAATGTAACTGAGATAGCAAAGTTGACTTCAAATGTAACTGAGGCACCAAAGCTGACTTCAAATGTAACTGAGATATCAAAGCTGACTTCAAATGTAACTTAGGCACCAAAGCTGACTTCAAATGTAACTGAGATATCAAAGTTGACTTCAAATGTAACTGAGGCACCAAAGCTGACTTCAAATGTAACCGAGATATCAAAGCTGTCTTCAAAAGTAACTGAGATATCAAAGCTGAATTAAAAAGTAACTGAGATATCAAAGCTGACTTCAAATGTAACTGAGATATCAAAGTTGACTTCACATGTAACGAGATGTCAAAGTTGACGTCAAATGTAACTGAGATACCAAAGCTGACTTCAAACATAACTGAGATACCAAAGCTGGCTTCAAAAGTAACTGAGATATCAAAGCTGAATTCAAAAGTAACTGAGATATCAAAGCTGAATTCAAAAGTAACTGAGATATCAAAGCTGACTTCATATGTAACTAAGATATCAAAGTTGACTTCAAATGTAACTAAGATACCAAAGCTGTCTTCAAAAGTAACTGAGATATCAAAGCTGAGTTCAAAAGTAACTGAGATATCAAAGCTGACTTCAAATGTAACTGAGATATCAAAGTTGACTTCACATGTAACTGAGATGTCAAAGTTGACTTCAAATGTAACTGAGATACCAAAGCTGACTTCAAACATAACTGAGATACCAAAGCTGACTTCAAACGTAACTGAGATATCAAAGCTCACTTCAAATGTAACTGAGGCACCAAAGCTGACTTCAAGTGTAACTGAGATACCAAAGCTGGCTTCAAAAGTAACTGAGATATCAAAGCAGACTTCAAATGAAACTGAGATATCAAAGTTGACTTCAAATGTAACTGAGATACCAAAGCTGACTTAAAACGTAACTGAGATATCAAAGCTGACTTGAAATGTAACCAAGGTACCAAAGCTCACTTTAAATGTAACTGAGATATCAAAGTTGACTTCAAATGTAACTGAGGCACCAAAGCTGACTTCAAATGTAACTGACGCACCAAAGCTGACTTCAAATGCAACTAAGATATCAAAGCTGACTTCAAATGTAACTGAGGCACCAAAGCTGACTTCAAATGTAACTGAGATATCAAAGTTGACTTCAAATGTAACTGAGATATCAAAGTTGACTTCAAATGTAACTGAGATGCCAAAGCTGACTTCAAAAGTAACTGAGATATCAAAGCTGACTTCAAATGTAACTGAGATATCAAAGTTGACTTCAAATGTAACTGAGATACCAAAGCTGACTTTAAAAGAAACTGAGATATCAAAGCTGACTTCAAATGTAACTGAGATATCAAAGTTAACTTCAAATGTAACTGAGATATCATAGCTGACTTCAAATGTAACTGAGGCACCACAGCTGACTTCAAATGTAACTGAGATATCAAAGTTGACTTCAAATGTAACTGAGACACCAAAGCTGACTTCAAATGTAACTGAGATAACAAAGTTGACTTCAAATGTAACTGAGGCACCAAAGCTGACTTCAAGTGTAACTGAGATACCAAAGCTGGCTTCAAAAGTAACTGAGATATCAAAGCAGACTTCAAATGAAACTGAGATATCAAAGTTGACTTCAAATGTAACTGAGATACCAAAGCTGACTTCAAACGTAGCTGAGATATCAAAGCTGACTTGAAATGTAACCAAGGTACCAAAGCTCACATCAAATGTAACTGAGATATCAAAGTTGACTTCAAATGTAACTGAGGCACCAAAGCTGACTTCAAATGTAACTGACGCACCAAAGCTGACTTCAAATGCAACTAAGATATCAAAGCTGACTTCAAATGTAACTGAGGCACCAAAGCTGACTTCAAATGTAACTGAGATATCAAAGTTGACTTCAAATGTAACTGAGATATCAAAGTTGACTTCAAATGTAACTGAGATACCAAAGCTGACTTCAAAAGTAACTGAGATATCAAAGCTGACTTCAAATGTAACTGAGATATCAAAGTTGACTTCAAATGTAACTGAGATACCAAAGCTGACTTAAAAAGTAACTGAGATATCAAAGCTGACTTCAAATGTAACTGAGATATCAAAGTTAACTTCAAATGTAACTGAGATATCAAAGCTGACTTCAAATGTAACTGAGGCACCAAAGCAGACTTCAAATGTAACTGAGATATCAAAGTTGCCTTCAAATGTAACTGAGACACCAAAGCTGACTTTGAAATGTAACTGAGATAACAAAGTTGACTTCAAATGTAACGGAGGCACCAAAGCTGACTTCAAATGTAACTGAGATATCAAAGCTGACTTCAAATGTAACTGAGGCACCAAAGCTGACTTCAAATGTAACTGACGCACCAAAGCTGACTTCAAATGCAACTAAGATATCAAAGCTGACTTCAAATGTAACTGAGGCACCAAAGCTGACTTCAAATGTAACTGAGATATCAAAGTTGACTTCAAATGTAACTGAGATATCAAAGTTGACTTCAAATGTAACTGAGATACCAAAGCTGACTTCAAAAGTAACTGAGATATCAAAGCTGACTTCAAATGTAACTGAGATATCAAAGTTGACTTCAAATGTAACTGAGATACCAAAGCTGACTTAAAAAGTAACTGAGATATCAAAGCTGACTTCAAATGTAACTGAGATATCAAAGTTAACTTCAAATGTAACTGAGATATCAAAGCTGACTTCAAATGTAACTGAGGCACCAAAGCAGACTTCAAATGTAACTGAGATATCAAAGTTGACTTCAAATGTAACTGAGACACCAAAGCTGACTTTGAAATGTAACTGAGATAACAAAGTTGACTTCAAATGTAACGGAGGCACCAAAGCTGACTTCAAATGTAACTGAGATATCAAAGCTGACTTCAAATGTAACTGAGGCACCAAAGCTGACTTCAAATGTAACTGAGATATCAAAGTTGACTCCAAATGTAACTGTGGCACCAAAGCTGACTTCAAATGTAACTGAGATATCAAAGCTGACTTCAAATGTAACTGAGGCACCAAAGCTGACTTCAAATGTAACTGAGATATCAAAGTTGACTTCAAATGCAACTGAGGCACCAAAGCTGACTTCAAATGTAACTGAGATATCAAAGCTGACTTCAAATGTAACTGAGGCACCAAAGCTGACTTCAAATGTAACTGAGATATCAAAGTTGACTTCAAATGTAACTGAGGCACCAAAGCTGACTTCAAATGTAACCAAGATATCAAAGCTGACTTCAAATGTAACTGAGATACCAAAGCTGTCTTCTAAAGTAACTGAGATATCAAAGCTGAATTCAAAAGTAACTGAGATATCAAAGCTGACTTCAAATGTAACTGAGGCACCAAAGCTGACTTCAAATGTAACTGAGATATCAAAGTTGACTTCAAATGTAACTGAGACACCAAAGCTGACTTCAAATGTAACTGAGATATCAAAGTTGACTTCAAATGTAACTGAGACACCAAAGCTGACTTCAAATGTAACTGAGATAACAAAGTTGACTTCAAATGTAACTTAGGCACCAAAGCTGACTTCAAATGTAACTGAGATATCAAAGCTGACTTCAAATGTAACTGAGGCACCAAAGCTGACTTCAAATGTAACTGAGATATCAAAGTTGACTACAAATGTAACTGAGGCACCAAAGCTGACTTCAAATGTAACTGAGATATCAAAGCTGACTTCAAATGTAACTGAGGCACCAAAGCTGACTTCAAATGTAACTGAGGTATCAAAGTTGACTTCAAATGTAACTGAGGCACCAAAGCTGACTTCAAATGTAACTGAGATATCAAAGCTGACTTCAAATGTAACTGAGGCACCAAAGCTGACTTCAAATGTAACTGAGATATCAAAGTTGACTTCAAATGTAACTGAGGCACCAAAGCTGACTTCAAATGTAACCGAGATATCAAAGCTGTCTTCAAAAGTAACTAAGATATCAAAGCTGAATTCAAAAGTAACTGAGATATCAAAGCTGACTTCAAATGCAACTAAGATATCAACGCTGACTTCAAATGTAACTGAGGCACCAAAGCTGACTTCAAATGTAACTGAGATATCAAAGTTGACTTCAAATGTAACTGAGATATCAAAGTTGACTTCAAATGTAACTGAGATACCAAAGCTGACTTCAAAAGTAACTGAGATATCAAAGCTGACTTCAAATGTAACTGAGATATCAAAGTTGACTTCAAATGTAATTGAGATACCAAAGCTGACTTAAAAAGTAACTGAGATATCAAAGCTGACTTCAAATGTAACTGAGATATCAAAGTTAACTTCAAATGTAACTGAGATATCAAAGCTGACTTCAAATGTAACTGAGGCACCAAAGCAGACTTCAAATGTAACTGAGATATCAAAGTTGACTTCAAATGTAACTGAGACACCAAAGCTGACTTCAAATGTAACTGAGATAACAAAGTTGACTTCAAATGTAACGGAGGCACCAAAGCTGACTTCAAATGTAACTGAGATATCAAAGCTGACTTCAAATGTAACTGAGGCACCAAAGCTGACTTCAAATGTAACTGAGATATCAAAGTTGACTCCAAATGTAACTGTGGCACCAAAGCTGACTTCAAATGTAACTGAGATATCAAAGCTGACTTCAAATGTAACTGAGGCACCAAAGCTGACTTCAAATGTAACTGAGATATCAAAGTTGACTTCAAATGCAACTGAGGCACCAAAGCTGACTTCAAATGTAACTGAGATATCAAAGCTGACTTCAAATGTAACTGAGGCACCAAAGCTGACTTCAAATGTAACTGAGATATCAAAGTTGACTTCAAATGTAACTGAGGCACCAAAGCTGACTTCAAATGTAACCGAGATATCAAAGCTGACTTCAAATGTAACTGAGATACCAAAGCTGTCTTCAAAAGTAACTGAGATATCAAATCTGAATTCAAAAGTAACTGAGATATCAAAGCTGACTTCAAATGTAACTGAGGCACCAAAGCTGACTTCAAATGTAACTGAGATATCAAAGTTGACTTCAAATGTAACTGAGACACCAAAGCTGACTTCAAATGTAACTGAGATAACAAAGTTGACTTCAAATGTAACTTAGGCACCAAAGCTGACTTCAAATGTAACTGAGATATCAAAGCTGACTTCAAATGTAACTCAGGCACCAAAGCTGACTTCAAATGTAACTGAGATATCAAAGTTGACTACAAATGTAACTGAGATACCAAAGCTGACTTAAAAAGTAACTGAGATATCAAAGCTGACTTCAAATGTAACTGAGATATCAAAGTTAACTTCAAATGTAACTGAGATATCAAAGCTGACTTCAAATGTAACTGAGGCACCAAAGCAGACTTCAAATGTAACAGAGATATCAAAGTTGACTTCAAATGTAACTGAGACACCAAAGCTGACTTCAAATGTAACTGAGATATCAAAGTTGACTTCAAATGTAACTGAGGCACCAAAGCTGACTTCAAATGTAACCGAGATATCAAAGCTGACTTCAAATGTAACTGAGATACCAAAGCTGTCTTCTAAAGTAACTGAGATATCAAAGCTGAATTCAAAAGTAACTGAGATATCAAAGCTGACTTCAAATGTAACTGAGGCACCAAAGCTGACTTCAAATGTAACTGAGATATCAAAGTTGACTTCAAATGTAACTGAGACACCAAAGCTGACTTCAAATGTAACTGAGATAACAAAGTTGACTTCAAATGTAACTTAGGCACCAAAGCTGACTTCAAATGTAACTGAGATATCAAAGCTGACTTCAAATGTAACTGAGGCACCAAAGCTGACTTCAAATGTAACTGAGATATCAAAGTTGACTACAAATGTAACTGAGGCACCAAAGCTGACTTCAAATGTAACTGAGATATCAAAGCTGACTTCAAATGTAACTGAGGCACCAAAGCTGACTTCAAATGTAACTGAGATATCAAAGTTGACTTTAAATGTAACTGAGGCACCAAAGCTGACTTCAAATGTAACTGAGATATCAAAGCTGACTTCAAATGTAACTGAGGCACCAAAGCTGACTTCAAATGTAACTGAGATATCAAAGTTGACTTCAAATGTAACTGAGGCACCAAAGCTGACTTCAAATGTAACCGAGATATCAAAGCTGTCTTCAAAAGTAACTAAGATATCAAAGCTGAATTCAAAAGTAACTGAGATATCAAAGCTGACTTCAAATGCAACTAAGATATCAACGCTGACTTCAAATGTAACTGAGGCACCAAAGCTGACTTCAAATGTAACTGAGATATCAAAGTTGACTTCAAATGTAACTGAGGCACCAAAGCAGACTTCAAATGTAACTGAGATATCAAAGTTGACTTCAAATGTAACTGAGGCACCAAAGCTGACTTCAAATGTAACCGAGATATCAAAGCTGACTTCAAATGTAACTGAGATACCAAAGCTGTCTTCTAAAGTAACTGAGATATCAAAGCTGAATTCAAAAGTAACTGAGATATCAAAGCTGACTTCAAATGTAACTGAGGCACCAAAGCTGACTTCAAATGTAACTGAGATATCAAAGTTGACTTCAAATGTAACTGAGACACCAAAGCTGACTTCAAATGTAACTGAGATAAGAAAGTTGACTTCAAATGTAACTTAGGCACCAAAGCTGACTTCAAATGTAACTGAGATATCAAAGCTGACTTCAAATGTAACTGAGGCACCAAAGCTGACTTCAAATGTAACTGAGATATCAAAGTTGACTACAAATGTAACTGAGGCACCAAAGCTGACTTCAAATGTAACTGAGATATCAAAGCTGACTTCAAATGTAACTGAGGCACCAAAGCTGACTTCAAATGTAACTGAGATATCAAAGTTGACTTTAAATGTAACTGAGGCACCAAAGCTGACTTCAAATGTAACTGAGATATCAAAGCTGACTTCAAATGTAACTGAGGCACCAAAGCTGACTTCAAATGTAACTGAGATATCAAAGTTGACTTCAAATGTAACTGAGGCACCAAAGCTGACTTCAAATGTAACCGAGATATCAAAGCTGTCTTCAAAAGTAACTAAGATATCAAAGCTGAATTCAAAAGTAACTGAGATATCAAAGCTGACTTCAAATGCAACTAAGATATCAACGCTGACTTCAAATGTAACTGAGGCACCAAAGCTGACTTCAAATGTAACTGAGATATCAAAGTTGACTTCAAATGTAACTGAGATATCAAAGTTGACTTCAAATGTAACTGAGATACCAAAGCTGACTTCAAAAGTAACTGAGATATCAAAGCTGACTTCAAATGTAACTGAGATATCAAAGTTGACTTCAAATGTAACTGAGATACCAAAGCTGACTTAAAAAGTAACTGAGATATCAAAGCTGACTTCAAATGTAACTGAGATATCAAAGTTAACTTCAAATGTAACTGAGATATCAAAGCTGACTTCAAATGTAACTGAGGCACCAAAGCAGACTTCAAATGTAACTGAGATATTAAAGTTGACTTCAAATGTAACTGAGACACCAACGCTGACTTCAAATGTAACTGAGATAACAAAGTTGACTTCAAATGTAACGGAGGCACCAAAGCTGACTTCAAATGTAACCGAGATATCAAAGCTTACTTCAAATGTAACTGAGGCACCAAAGCTGACTTCAAATGTAACTGAGATATCAAAGTTGACTCCAAATGTAACTGTGGCACCAAAGCTGACTTCAAATGTAACTGAGATATCAAAGCTGACTTCAAATGTAACTGAGGCACCAAAGCTGACTTCAAATGTAACTGAGATATCAAAGTTGACTTCAAATGCAACTGAGGCACCAAAGCTGACTTCAAATGTAACTGAGATATCAAAGCTGACTTCAAATGTAACTGAGGCACCAAAGCTGACTTCAAATGTAACTGAGATATCAAAGTTGACTTCAAATGTAACTGAGGCACCAAAGCTGACTTCAAATGTAACCGAGATATCAAAGCTGACTTCAAATGTAACTGAGATACCAAAGCTGTCTTCAAAAGTAACTGAGATATCAAAGCTGAATTCAAAAGTAACTGAGATATCAAAGCTGACTTCAAATGTAACTGAGGCACCAAAGCTGACTTCAAATGTAACTGAGATATCAAAGTTGACTTCAAATGTAACTGAGACACCAAAGCTGACTTCAAATGTAACTGAGATAACAAAGTTGACTTCAAATGTAACTTAGGCACCAAAGCTGACTTCAAATGTAACTGAGATATCAAAGCTGACTTCAAATGTAACTCAGGCACCAAAGCTGACTTCAAATGTAACTGAGATATCAAAGTTGACTACAAATGTAACTGAGGCACCAAAGCTGACTTCAAATGTAACTGAGATATCAAAGCTGACTTCAAATGTAACTGCGGCACGAAAGCTAACTTCAAATGTAACTGAGATATCAAAGTTGACTTCAAATGTAACTGAGGCACCAAAGCTGACTTCAAATGTAACTGAGATATCAAAGCTGACTTCAAATGCAACTGAGGCACCAAAGCTGACTTCAAATGTAACTGAGATATCAAAGTTGACTTCAAATGTAACTGAGGCACCAAAGCTGACTTCAAATGTAACCGAGATATCAAAGCTGTCTTCAAAAGTAACTAAGATATCAAAGCTGAATTCAAAAGTAACTGAGATATCAAAGCAGACTCCAAATGTAACTGAGATATCAAAGTTGACTTCACATGTAACGAGATGTCAAAGTTGACGTCAAATGTAACTGAGATACCAAAGCTGACTTCAAACATAACTGAGATACCAAAGCTGGCTTCAAAAGTAACTGAGATATCAAAGCTGAATTCAAAAGTAACTGAGATATCAAAGCTGAATTCAAAAGTAACTGAGATACCAAAGCTGACTTCAAACATAACTGAGATACCAAAGCTGACTTGAAATGTAACCAAGGTACCAAAGCTCACTTCAAATGTAACTGAGATATCAAAGTTGACTTCAAATGTAACTGAGGCACCAAAGCTGACTTCAAATGTAACTGACGCACCAAAGCTGACTTCAAATGCAACTAAGATATCAAAGCTGATTTCAAATGTAACTGAGGCACCAAAGCTGACTTCAAATGTAACTGAGATATCAAAGTTGACTTCAAATGTAACTGAGATATCAAAGTTGACTTCAAATGTAACTGAGATACCAAAGCTGACTTCAAAAGTAACTGAGATATCAAAGCTGAATTCAAATGTAACTGAGATATCACAGTTGACTTCAAATGTAACTGAGATACCAAAGCTGACTTTAAAAGTAACTGAGATATCAAAGCTGACTTCAAATGTAACTGAGATATCAAAGTTAACTTCAAATGTAACTGAGATATCAAAGCTGACTTCAAATGTAACTGAGGCACCAAAGCTGACTTCAAATGTAACTGAGATATCAAAGTTGACTTCAAATGTAACTGAGACACCAAAGCTGACTTCAAATGTAACTGAGATAACAAAGTTGACTTCAAATGTAACGGAGGCACCAAAGCTGACTTCAAATGTAACTGAGATATCAAAGCTGACTTCAAATGTAACTGAGGCACCAAAGCTGACTTCAAATGTAACTGAGATATCAAAGTTGACTTCAAATTTAACTGAGGCACCAAAGCTGACTTCAAATGTAACTGAGATATCAAAGCTGACTTCAAATGTAACTGAGGCACCAAAGCTGACTTCAAATGTAACTGAGATATCAAAGTTGACTTCAAATGCAACTGAGGCACCAAAGCTGACTTCAAATGTAACTGAGATATCAAAGTTGACTTCAAATGTAACTGAGGCACCAAAGCTGACTTCAAATGTAACTGAGATATCAAAGTTGACTTCAAATGCAACTGAGGCACCAAAGTTGACTTCACATGTAACTGAGATGTCAAAGTTGACTTCAAATGTAACTGAGATACCAAAGCTGACTTCAAACATAACTGAGATACCAAAGCTGGCTTCAAAAGTAACTGAGATATCAAAGCTGAATTCAAAAGTAGCTGAGATATCAAAGCTGAATTCAAAAGTAACTGAGATATCAAAGTTGACTTCAAATGTAACTAAGATATCAAATTTGACTTCAAATGTAACTGAGATACCAAAGCTGTCTTCAAAAGTAACTGAGATATCAAAGCTGAATTCAAAAGTAACTGAGATATCAAAGCTGACTTCAAATGTAACTGAGATATCAAAGTTGACTTCACATGTAACTGAGATGTCAAAGTTGACTTCAAATGTAACTGAGATACCAAAGCTGACTTCAAACATAACTGAGATACCAAAGCTGACTTCAAACGTAACTGAGATATCAAAGCTCACTTCAAATGTAACTGAGGCACCAAAGCTGACTTCAAGTGTAACTGAGATACCAAAGCTGGCTTCAAAAGTAACTGAGATATCAAAGCAGACTTCAAATGAAACTGCGATATCAAAGTTGACTTCAAATGTAACTGAGATACCAAAGCTGACTTCAAACGTAACTGAGATATCAAAGCTGACTTGAAATGTAACCAAGGTACTAAAGATCACTTCAAATGTAACTGAGATATCAAAGTTGACTTCAAATGTAACTGAGGCACCAAAGCTGACTTCAAATGTAACTGACGCACCAAAGCTGACTTCAAATGCAACTAAGATATCAAAGCTGACTTCAAATGTAACTGAGACACCAAAGCTGACTTCAAATGTAACTGAGATATCAAAGTTGACTTTAAATGTAACTGAGATATCAAAGTTGACTTCAAATGTAACTGAGATACCAAAGCTGACTTCAAAAGTAACTGAGATATCAAAGCTGACTTTAAATGTAACTGAGATATCAAAGTTGACTTCAAATGTAACTGAGATACCAACGCTGACTTAAAAAGTAACTGAGATATCAAAGCTGACTTCAAATGTAACTGAGATATCAAAGTTGACTTCAAATGTAACTGAGATACAAAAACTGATTTCAAAAGTAACTGAGATATCAAAGCTGAATTCAAAAGTAACTGAGATATCAAAGCTGACTTCAAATGTAACTGAGGCACCAAAGTTGACTTCAAGTGTAACTGAGATACCAAAGCTGGCTTCAAAAGTAACTGAGATATCAAAGCAGACTTCAAATATAACTAATATATCAAAGCTGTGTAACTGAGATACCAAAGCTGACTTCAAATGTAACTGAGGCACCAAAGCTGACTTCAAAAGTAACTGAGATATCAAAGCTGGCTTCAAAAGTAACTGAGATATCAAAGCTGACTTCAAAAGTAACTGAGGCACCAAAGCTGACTTCAAGTGTAACTGAGATATCAAAGCTGGCTTCAAAAGTAACTGAGATATCAAAGCTGACTTCAAATGTAACTGAGGTGACCTGACCTGACCTTGTCAGAGCCGGTCGCTCCTCCCGCCGCGTGGCTCCTCCTGAGTGCGCTGGTCCCCCTGCTCTTGCCGCCTGCTCGCCGCTGCCCCCAGGGCTTAGGAGACTCTTGGTTGTGTTTACTGTGCTCTATTGTGCTCTGTGCTTAATTTTGTTTGCCCTGTACTTTCTGACTGCCGCCTGTTTCCCGCTGTATTTTCCCCGCTCCCCGCTCCCTGCCGCTGCTCCCTCGCGGCCCGCCCCCTTTTGTTTTCTGTACCCTCTCCCCTCCTATTCGCCACCCCGCTCCCGCCTCCCAGCTGCTCCTCCCTTCCTCTTCCCCCCACTCTCCATTTATGGCAGAGTCCGCACGTACGCGCAGCGTTCACGCACAGCGGGCGTGCCGATTATGTGCCGAAGGCGCGCCAAAGGCAAGCCCGTCTGTGCCCGTCCGCGCCTGGACCGCGCCCAGCGCCAGGACCCCTGGCCCCCGCCGACGCCAGACCACACGACGGACCTACGACGCCGCCACCCTCAACGCACTCAACGCCGGCCGAACCCCCGCCTGCTATCGAGTCACCCAGAGGCGCACCCATGGACCCTTCACCTGCCAAGCCTGCAAATACACCTGCCTTCGGACCTGCACCGTACCCGCCAAGCCGAGCACCAGCAACAACCACCTCAAGTGCATCCTGCTCAACACCCGCTCCGTCCACAGACACGCCGTCGAACTCTGGAACCTGCTCGACACAACATCACCAGACATCGCCTTCCTCACGGAAACCTGGATGAACGCCCCCTCAGCACCCGACATCGCCATCACCATCCCGGACGGATACAATATCACCCGGAGGGACCGCGTCAACCAGACTGGAGGAGGCATCGCCATCGTACACAAGAACACCATCCGCATAACGACCAGCTCCAACGACACCTTCACCGCCGCCGAACACCTCCACTTCCAGATACACACCGACCCCAAGACCACCCTCAGAGGCACACTCATCTACAGACCCCCGGGACCACGCACACAATTCAGCGAAGACATCACAGACTTCATCAGCCCGCACGCCCTCCCCTCCGCTGACTACATCCTCCTAGGGGACCTCAACTTCCACCTGAAGAACAACAAGGACAGCAACACCACCACCCTGCTGGACAACCTCGCCAACCTCGGTCTCAAGCAACTGGTGAACACCCCCACCCACTACGCCAGCCACACGCTTGACCCAGTCTTCTCCTCCAGCAAATACATCTCCTTCAGCCACTCCACTGGACTTCATTGGACTGACCACAGCTGCGTCCACTTCAGCTTCAGAAGAACCACGACCCACCATCACCCACAACAGGTTCCTCGCAGAAACTGGAACAAGGTCACCGCCAACCAGCTCACCACCTCCCTCAGCCAGTACCCTCCCGCCAGCACAACGGACCCCAACGAAGCAGCCAGCAACCTCACACAGTGATTCACCAACTGCGCAGACGACCTTGCACCACTGAAGACCCCCCCAGCAGACACAGCAGCAAGAAAGCCTCTTGGTTCACCGACAAACTTAAGACCTCCAAGAAGAACTGCCGCACCCTCGAGAAAGCCTGGCGCAACGACCAGACCACAGACAACATGACTACCCTCAAGCACGCCACCCGCAAACACCACCAGCTGATCCGCACCACCAAGAAGACAGCATTCAAAGAACGACTGGACAACAATGCCCACAACAGCTTCAGCATCGTCAAAGAGCTCTTCAACCCCAGCGCCGGAAAAAACGACATCACCCCCTCGCAAGACCTCTGCGACTCTCTCGCCTCGTTCTTCCACCGCAAGATCGCCAAAATACACAACAGCTTTGGCGCACCAACCACGCACCCAACCACCGAACCAGCGCCCCCCACCACCACCCTCTGCGCCTGGAGATATCAAAGCTGACTTCAAGTGTAACTGAGGCACCAAAGGTGACTTCAAATGTAACTAATATATCAAAGATGGCTTCATGTAAATGTAAATGTAATTGAGCTTATATAGCGCACAGCTACCCGCAGTGGGTTTCCCGGCGCTTGCTTAGGGAACCCGTCCTGGTATTCCCCTGTGAGATAGCAGGGTATCCGCAAGGTGAAAGTCAGGCATCCCGCCGCGAGGGGCCGTTGTGGAGATTAAGCAAGCTATTGCCCAGAGTCGCAGGGTGTGAACCCGTGAGTCGAGGAGGCACCGGGGCGAGAATTATCGAGTCCGTGGAATTTTTAGCCCAAGACCCGCCGAGGCGGGGAATTGAACCCTGGTCCAGGACCGATCTCAGCTTCCGGGTCTGCTGCCTCTAACCCCTGAGCCACACTTCTCCTGTAACTGAGATATCAAAGCTGGCTTCAAAAGTAACTGAGATATCAAAGCAGACTTCAAATGCAACTAAGATATCAAAGCTGACTTTAAATGTAACTGAGGCACCAAAGCTGACTTCAAATGTAACTAAGATATCAAAGCAGACTTCAAATGTAACTGAGGCACCAAAGCTGACTTCAAATGTAACTGAGATATCAAAGTTAACTTCAAAAGTAACTGAGGCAACAAAGCTGACTTCAAACTTAACTGAGATATCAAAGTTGACTTCAAATGTAACTGAGATACCAAAGCTGACTTCAAAAGTGACTGAGATATCAAAGCTGGCTTCAAATGTAACTGAGGCACCAAAGCTGACTTCAAATGTAACCGAGATATCAAAGCTGTCTTCAAAAGTAACTGAGATATCAAAGCTGATTTCAAAAGTAACTGAGATATCAAAGCTGACTTCAAATGTAACTGAGATATCAAAGTTGACTTCACATGTAACGAGATGTCAAAGTTGACGTCAAATGTAACTGAGATACCAAAGCTGACTTCAAACATAACTGAGATACCAAAGCTGGCTTCAAAAGTAACTGAGATATCAAAGCTGAATTCAAAAGTAACTGAGATATCAAAGCTGAATTCAAAAGTAACTGAGATATCAAAGCTGACTTCATATGTAACTAAGATATCAAAGTTGACTTCAAATGTAACTGAGATACCAAAGCTGTCTTCAAAAGTAACTGAGATATCAAAGCTGAGTTCAAAAGTAACTGAGATATCAAAGCTGACTTCAAATGTAACTGAGATATCAAAGTTGACTTCACATGTAACTGAGATGTCAAAGTTGACTTCAAATGTAACTGAGATACCAAAGCTGACTTCAAACATAACTGAGATACCAAAGCTGACTTCAAACGTAACTGAGATATCAAAGCTCACTTCAAATGTAACTGAGGCACCAAAGCTGACTTCAAGTGTAACTGAGATACCAAAGCTGGCTTCAAAAGTAACTGAGATATCAAAGCAGACTTCAAATGAAACTGAGATATCAAAGTTGACTTCAAATGTAACTGAGATACCAAAGCTGACTTCAAACGTAACTGAGATATCAAAGCTGACTTGAAATGTAACCAAGGTACCAAAGCTCACTTCAAATGTAACTGAGATATCAAAGTTGACTTCAAATGTAACTGAGGCACCAAAGCTGACTTCAAATGTAACTGACGCACCAAAGCTGACTTCAAATGCAACTAAGATATCAAAGCTGACTTCAAATGTAACTGAGGCACCAAAGCTGACTTCAAATGTAACTGAGATATCAAAGTTGACTTCAAATGTAACTGAGATATCAAAGTTGACTTCAAATGTAACTGAGATACCAAAGCTGACTTCAAAAGTAACTGAGATATCAAAGCTGACTTCAAATGTAACTGAGATATCAAAGTTGACTTCAAATGTAACTGAGATACCAAAGCTGACTTTAAAAGAAACTGAGATATCAAAGCTGACTTCAAATGTAACTGAGATATCAAAGTTAACTTCAAATGTAACTGAGATATCATAGCTGACTTCAAATGTAACTGAGGCACCACAGCTGACTTCAAATGTAACTGAGATATCAAAGTTGACTTCAAATGTAACTGAGACACCAAAGCTGACTTCAAATGTAACTGAGATAACAAAGTTGACTTCAAATGTAACTGAGGCACCAAAGCTGACTTCAAGTGTAACTGAGATACCAAAGCTGGCTTCAAAAGTAACTGAGATATCAAAGCAGACTTCAAATGAAACTGAGATATCAAAGTTGACTTCAAATGTAACTGAGATACCAAAGCTGACTTCAAACGTAACTGAGATATCAAAGCTGACTTGAAATGTGACCAAGGTACCAAAGCTCACATCAAATGTAACTGAGATATCAAAGTTGACTTCAAATGTAACTGAGGCACCAAAGCTGACTTCAAATGTAACTGACGCACCAAAGCTGACTTCAAATGCAACTAAGATATCAAAGCTGACTTTAAATGTAACTGAGGCACCAAAGCTGACTTAAAATGTAACTGAGATATCAAAGTTGACTTCAAATGTAACTGAGATATCAAAGTTGACTTCAAATGTAACTGAGATACCAAAGCTGACTTCAAAACTAACTGAGATATCAAAGCTGACTTCAAATGTAACTGAGATATCAAAGTTGACTTCAAATGTAACTGAGATACCAAAGCTGACTTAAAAAGTAACTGAGATATCAAAGCTGACTTCAAATGTAACTGAAATATCAAAGTTAACTTCAAATGTAACTGAGATATCAAAGCTGACTTCAAATGTAACTGAGGCACCAGAGCAGACTTCAAATGTAACTGAGATATCAAAGTTGACTTCAAATGTAACTGAGACACCAAAGCTGACTTCAAATGTAACTGAGATAACAAAGTTGACTTCAAATGTAACGGAGGCACCAAAGCTGACTTCAAATGTAACTGAGATATCAAAGCTGACTTCAAATGTAACTGAGGCACCAAAGCTGACTTCAAATGTAACTGAGATATCAAAGTTGACTTCAAATGCAACTGAGATATCAAAGCTGACTTCAAATGTAACTGAGGCACCAAAGCTGACTTCAAATGTAACTGAGATATCAAAGTTGACTTCAAATGTAACTGAGGCACCAAAGCTGACTTCAAATGTAACCGAGATATCAAAGCTGACTTTAAATGTAACTGAGATACCAAAGCTGTCTTCAAAAGTAACTGAGATATCAAAGCTGAATTCAAAAGTAACTGAGATATCAAAGCTGACTTCAAATGTAACTGAGGCACCAAAGCTGACTTCAAATGTAACTGAGATATCAAAGTTGACTTAAAATGTAACTGAGACACCAAAGCTGACTTCAAATGTAACTGAGATAACAAAGTTGACTTCAAATGTAACTTAGGCACCAAAGCTGACTTCAAATGTAACTGAGATATCAAAGCTGACTTCAAATGTAACTGAGGCACCAAAGCTGACTTCAAATGTAACTAAGATATCAAAGTTGACTACAAATGTAACTGAGGCACCCAAGCTGACTTCAAATGTAACTGAGATATCAAAGCTGACTTCAAATGTAACTGAGGCACCAAAGCTGACTTCAAATGTAACTGAGATATCAAAGTTGACTTCAAATGTAACTGAGGCACCAAAGCTGACTTCAAATGTAACTGAGATATCAAAGCTGACTTCAAATGTAACTGAGGCACCAAAGCTGACTTCAAATGTAACTGAGATATCAAAGTTGACTTCAAATGTAACTGAGGCACCAAAGCTGACTTCAAATGTAACCGAGATATCAAAGCTGTCTTCAAAAGTAACTAAGATATCAAAGCTGAATTCAAAAGTAACTGAGATATCAAAGCTGACTTCAAATGCAACTAAGATATCAAAGCTGACTTCAAATGTAACTGAGGCACCAAAGCTGACTTCAAATGTAACTGATATATCAAAGTTGACTTCAAATGTAACTGAGATATCAAAGTTGACTTCAAATGTAACTGAGATACCAAAGCTGACTTCAAAAGTAACTGAGATATCAAAGCTGACTTCAAATGTAACTGAGATATCAAAGTTGACTTCAAATGTAACTGAGATACCAAAGCTGACTTAAAAAGTAACTGAGATATCAAAGCTGACTTCAAATGTAACTGAGATATCAAAGTTAACTTCAAATGTAACTGAGATATCAAAGCTGACTTCAAATGTAACTGAGGCACCAAAGGAGACTTCAAATGTAACTGAGATATCAAAGTTGACTTCAAATGTAACTGAGACACCAAAGCTGACTTCAAATGTAACTGAGATAACAAAGTTGACTTCAAATGTAACGGAGGCACCAAAGCTGACTTCAAATGTAACTGAGATATCAAAGCTGACTTCAAATGTAACTGAGGCACCAAAGCTGACTTCAAATGTAACTGAGATATCAAAGTTGACTCCAAATGTAACTGTGTCACCAAAGCTGACTTCAAATGTAACTGAGATATCAAAGCTGACTTCAAATGTAACTGAGGCACCAAAGCTGACTTCAAATGTAACTGAGATATCAAAGTTGACTTCAAATGCAACTGAGGCACCAAAGCTGACTTCAAATGTAACTGAGATATCAAAGCTGACTTCAAATGTAACTGAGGCACCAAAGCTGACTTCAAATGTAACTGAGATATCAAAGTTGACTTCAAATGTAACTGAGGCACCAAAGCTGACTTCAAATGTAACCGAGATATCAAAGCTGACTTCAAATGTAACTGAGATACCAAAGCTGTCTTCAAAAGTAACTGAGATATCAAAGCTGAATTCAAAAGTAACTGAGATATCAAAGCTGACTTCAAATGTAACTGAGGCACCAAAGCTGACTTCAAATGTAACTGAGATATCAAAGTTGACTTCAAATGTAACTGAGACATCAAAGCTGACTTCAAATGTAACTGAGATAACAAAGTTGACTTCAAATGTAACTTAGGCACCAAAGCTGACTTCAAATGTAACTGAGATATCAAAGCTGACTTCAAATGTAACTCAGGCACCAAAGCTGACTTCAAATGTAACTGAGATATCAAAGTTGACTACAAATGTAATTGAGGCACCAAAGCTGACTTCAAATGTAACTGAGATATCAAAGCTGACTTCAAATGTAACTGCGGCACCAAAGCTGACTTCAAATGTAACTGAGATATCAAAGTTGACTTCAAATGTAACTGAGGCACCAAAGCTGACTTCAAATGTAACTGAGATATCAAAGCTGACTTCAAATGTAACTGAGGCACCAAAGCTGACTTCAAATGTAACTGAGATATCAAAGTTGACTTCAAATGTAACTGAGGCACCAAAGCTGACTTCAAATGTAACCGAGATATCAAAGCTGTCTTCAAAAGTAACTAAGATATCAAAGCTGAATTCAAAAGTAACTGAGATATCAAAGCTGACTTCAAATGTAACTGAGATATCAAAGTTGACTTCACATGTAACGAGATGTCAAAGTTGACGTCAAATGTAACTGAGATACCAAAGCTGACTTCAAACATAACTGAGATACCAAAGCTGGCTTCAAAAGTAACTGAGATATCAAAGCTGAATTCAAAAGTAACTGAGATATCAAAGCTGAATTCAAAAGTAACTGAGATACCAAAGCTGACTTCAAACATAACTGAGATACCAAAGCTGACTTGAAATTTAACCAAGGTACCAAAGCTCACTTCAAATGTAACTGAGATATCAAAGTTGACTTCAAATGTAACTGAGGCACCAAAGCTGACTTCAAATGTAACTGACGCACCAAAGCTGACTTCAAATGCAACTAAGATATCAAAGCTGACTTCAAATGTAACTGAGGCACCAAAGCTGACTTCAAATGTAACTGAGATATCAAAGTTGACTTCAAATGTAACTGAGATTTCAAAGTTGACTTCAAATGTAACTGAGATACCAAAGCTGACTTCAAAAGTAACTGAGATATCAAAGCTGAATTCAAATGTAACTGAGATATCAAAGTTAACTTCAAATGTAACTGAGATATCAAAGCTGACTTCAAATGTAACTGAGGCACCAAAGCTGACTTCAAATGTAACTGAGATATCAAAGTTGACTTCAAATGTAACTGAGACACCAAAGCTGACTTCAAATGTAACCGAGATAACAAAGTTGACTTCAAATGTAACGGAGGCAGCAAAGCTGACTTCAAATGTAACTGAGATATCAAAGCTGACTTCAAATGTAACTGAGGCACCAAAGCTGACTTCAAATGTAACTGAGATATCAAAGTTGACTTCAAATGTAACTGAGGCACCAAAGCTGACTTCAAATGTAACTGAGATATCAAAGCTGACTTCAAATGTAACCGAGATATCAAAGCTGTCTTCAAAAGTAACTAAGATATCAAAGCTGAATTCAAAAGTAACTGAGATATCAAAGCTGACTTCAAATGTAACTGAGATATCAAAGTTGACTTCACATGTAACGAGATGTCAAAGTTGACGTCAAATGTAACTGAGATACCAAAGCTGACTTCAAACATAACTGAGATACCAAAGCTGGCTTCAAAAGTAACTGAGATATCAAAGCTGAATTCAAAAGTAACTGAGATATCAAAGCTGAATTCAAAAGTAACTGAGATACCAAAGCTGACTTCAAACATAACTGAGATACCAAAGCTGACTTGAAATGTAACCAAGGTACCAAAGCTCACTTCAAATGTAACTGAGATATCAAAGTTGACTTCAAATGTAACTGAGGCACCAAAGCTGACTTCAAATGTAACTGACGCACCAAAGCTGACTTCAAATGCAACTAAGATATCAAAGCTGACTTCAAATGTAACTGAGGCACCAAAGCTGACTTCAAATGTAACTGAGATATCAAAGTTGACTTCAAATGTAACTGAGATTTCAAAGTTGACTTCAAATGTAACTGAGATACCAAAGCTGACTTCAAAAGTAACTGAGATATCAAAGCTGAATTCAAATGTAACTGAGATATCAAAGTTGACTTCAAATGTAACTGAGATACCAAAGCTGACTTTAAAAGTAACTGAGATATCAAAGCTGACTTCAAATGTAACTGAGATATCAAAGTTAACTTCAAATGTAACTGAGATATCAAAGCTGACTTCAAATGTAACTGAGGCACCAAAGCTGACTTCAAATGTAACTGAGATATCAAAGTTAACTTCAAATGTAACTGAGACACCAAAGCTGACTTCAAATGTAACCGAGATAACAAAGTTGACTTCAAATGTAACGGAGGCAGCAAAGCTGACTTTAAATGTAACTGAGATATCAAAGCTGACTTCAAATGTAACTGAGGCACCAAAGCTGACTTCAAATGTAACTGAGATATCAAAGTTGACTTCAAATTTAACTGAGGCACCAAAGCTGACTTCAAATGTAACTGAGATATCAAAGCTGACTTCAAATGTAACTGAGGCACCAAAGCTGACTTCAAATGTAACTGAGATATCAAAGTTGACTTCAAATGCAACTGAGGCACCAAAGCTGACTTCAAATGTAACTGAGATATCAAAGTTGACTTCAAATGTAACTGAGGCACCAAAGCTGACTTCAAATGTAACTGAGATATCAAAGCTGACTTCAAATGTAACTGAGGCACCAAAGCTGACTTCAAATGTAACTGAGATATCAAAGTTGACTTCAAATGCAACTGAGGCACCAAAGTTGACTTCACATGTAACTGAGATGTCAAAGTTGACTTCAAATGTAACTGAGATACCAAAGCTGACTTCAAACATAACTGAGATACCAAAGCTGGCTTCAAAAGTAACTGGGATATCAAAGCTGAATTCAAAAGTAGCTGAGATATCAAAGCTGAATTCAAAAGTAACTGAGATATCAACCTCACACAGTGATTCACCAACTGCGCAGACGACCTTGCACCACTGAAGACCCCCCCAGCAGACACAGCAGCAAGAAAGCCTCTTGGTTCACCGACAAACTTAAGAACTCCAAGAAGAACTGCCGCACCCTCGAGAAAGCCTGGCGCAACGACCAGACCACAGACAACATGACTACCCTCAAGCACGCCACCCGCAAACACCACCAGCTGATCCGCACCACCAAGAAGACAGCATTCAAAGAACGACTGGACAACAATGCCCACAACAGCTTCAGCATCGTCAAAGAGCTCTTCAACCCCAGCGCCGGAAAAAACGACATCACCCCCTCGCAAGACCTATGCGACTCTCTCGCCTCGTTCTTCCACCGCAAGATCGCCAAAATACACAACAGCTTTGGCGCACCAACCACGCACCCAACCACCGAACCAGCGCCCCCCACCACCACCCTCTGCGCCTGGAGATATCAAAGCTGACTTCAAGTGTAACTGAGGCACCAAAGGTGACTTCAAATGTAACTAATATATCAAAGATGGCTTCATGTAAATGTAAATGTAATTGAGCTTATATAGCGCACAGCTACCCGCAGTGGGTTTCCCGGCGCTTGCTTAGGGAACCCGTCCTGGTATTCCCCTGTGAGATAGCAGGGTATCCACAAGGTGAAAGTCAGGCATCCCGCCGCGAGGGGCCGTTGTGGAGATTAAGCAAGCTATTGCCCAGAGTCGCAGGGTGTGAACCCGTGAGTCGAGGAGGCACCGGGGCGAGAATTATCGAGTCCGTGGAATTTTTAGCCCAAGACCCGCCGAGGCGGGGAATTGAACCCTGGTCCAGGACCGATCTCAGCTTCCGGGTCTGCTGCCTCTAACCCCTGAGCCACACTTCTCCTGTAACTGAGATATCAAAGCTGGCTTCAAAAGTAACTGAGATATCAAAGCAGACTTCAAATGCAACTAAGATATCAAAGCTGACTTTAAATGTAACTGAGGCACCAAAGCTGACTTCAAATGTAACTAAGATATCAAAGCAGACTTCAAATGTAACTGAGGCACCACAGCTGACTTCAAATGTAACTGAGATATCAAAGTTAACTTCAAAAGTAACTGAGGCAACAAAGCTGACTTCAAATGTAACTGAGATATCAAAGTTGACTTCAAATGTAACTGAGATACCAAAGCTGACTTCAAAAGTGACTGAGATATCAAAGCTGGCTTCAAATGTAACTGAGGCACCAAAGCTGACTTCAAATGTAACCGAGATATCAAAGCTGTCTTCAAAAGTAACTGAGATATCAAAGCTGAATTCAAAAGTAACTGAGATATCAAAGCTGACTTCAAATGTAACTGAGATATCAAAGTTGACTTCACATGTATCGAGATGTCAAAGTTGACGTCAAATGTAACTGAGATACCAAAGCTGACTTCAAACATAACTGAGATACCAAAGCTGGCTTCAAAAGTAACTGAGATATCAAAGCTGAATTCAAAAGTAACTGAGATATCAAAGCTGAATTCAAAAGTAACTGAGATATCAAAGCTGACTTCATATGTAACTAAGATATCAAAGTTGACTTCAAATGTAACTGAGATACCAAAGCTGTCTTCAAAAGTAACTGAGATATCAAAGCTGAGTTCAAAAGTAACTGAGATATCAAAGCTGACTTTAAATGTAACTGAGATATCAAAGTTGACTTCACATGTAACTGAGATGTCAAAGTTGACTTCAAATGTAACTGAGATACCAAAGCTGACTTCAAACATAACTGAGATACCAAAGCTGACTTCAAACGTAACTGAGATATCAAAGCTCACTTCAAATGTAACTGAGGCACCAAAGCTGACTTCAAGTGTAACTGAGATACCAAAGCTGGCTTCAAAAGTAACTGAGATATCAAAGCAGACTTCAAATGAAACTGAGATATCAAAGTTGACTTCAAATGTAACTGAGATACCAAAGCTGACTTCAAACGTAACTGAGATATCAAAGCGGACTTGAAATGTAACCAAGGTACCAAAGCTCACTTCAAATGTAATTGAGATATCAAAGTTGACTTCAAATGTAACTGAGGCACCAAAGCTGACTTCAAATGTAACTGACGCACCAAAGCTGACTTCAAATGCAACTAAGATATCAAAGCTGACTTCAAATGTAACTGAGGCACCAAAGCTGACTTCAAATGTAACTGAGATATCAAAGTTGACTTCAAATGTAACTGAGATATCAAAGTTGACTTCAAATGTAACTGAGATACCAAAGCTGACTTCAAAAGTAACTGAGATATCAAAGCTGACTTCAAATGTAACTGAGATATCAAAGTTGACTTCAAATGTAACTGAGATACCAAAGCTGACTTTAAAAGAAACTGAGATATCAAAGCTGACTTCAAATGTAACTGAGATATCAAAGTTAACTTCAAATGTAACTGAGATATCATAGCTGACTTCAAATGTAACTGAGGCACCACAGCTGACTTCAAATGTAACTGAGATATCAAAGTTGACTTCAAATGTAACTGAGACACCAAAGCTGACTTCAAATGTAACTGAGATAACAAAGTTGACTTCAAATGTAACTGAGGCACCAAAGCTGACTTCAAGTGTAACTGAGATACCAAAGCTGGCTTCAAAAGTAACTGAGATATCAAAGCAGACTTCAAATGAAACTGAGATATCAAAGTTGACTTCAAATTTAACTGAGATACCAAAGCTGACTTCAAACGTAACTGAGATATCAAAGCTGACTTGAAATGTGACCAAGGTACCAAAGCTCACATCAAATGTAACTGAGATATCAAAGTTGACTTCAAATGTAACTGAGGCACCAAAGCTGACTTCAAATGTAACTGACGCGCCAAAGCTGACTTCAAATGCAACTAAGATATCAAAGCTGACTTTAAATGTAACTGAGGCACCAAAGCTGACTTCAAATGTAACTGAGATATCAAAGTTGACTTCAAATGTAACTGAGATATCAAAGTTGACTTCAAATGTAACTGAGATACCAAAGCTGACTTCAAAAGTAACTGAGATATCAAAGCTGACTTCAAATGTAACTGAGATATCAAAGTTGACTTCAAATGTAACTGAGATACCAAAGCTGACTTAAAAAGTAACTGAGATATCAAAGCTGACTTCAAATGTAACTGAGGCACCAGAGCAGACTTCAAATGTAACTGAGATATCAAAGTTGACTTCAAATGTAACTGAGACACCAAAGCTGACTTCAAATGTAACTGAGATAACAAAGTTGACTTTAAATGTAACGGAGGCACCAAAGCTGACTTCAAATGTAACTGAGATATCAAAGCTGACTTCAAATGTAACTGAGGCACCAAAGCTGACTTCAAATGTAACTGAGATATCAAAGTTGACTCCAAATGTAACTGTGGCACCAAAGCTGACTTCAAATGTAGCTGAGATATCAAAGCTGACTTCAAATGTAACTGAGGCACCAAAGCTGACTTCAAATGTAACTGAGATATCAAAGTTGACTTCAAATGCAACTGAGATATCAAAGCTGACTTCAAATGTAACTGAGGCACCAAAGCTGACATCAAATGTAACTGAGATATCAAAGTTGACTTCAAATGTAACTGAGGCACCAAAGCTGACTTCAAATGTAACCGAGATATCAAAGCTGACTTTAAATGTAACTGAGATACCAAAGCTGTCTTCAAAAGTAACTGAGATATCAAAGCTGAATTCAAAAGTAACTGAGATATCAAAGCTGACTTCAAATGTAACTGAGGCACCAAAGCTGACTTCAAATGTAACTGAGATATCAAAGTTGACTTCAAATGTAACTGAGACACCAAAGCTGACTTCAAATGTAACTGAGATAACAAAGTTGACTTCAAATGTAACTTAGGCACCAAAGCTGACTTCAAATGTAACTGAGATATCAAAGCTGACTTCAAATGTAACTGAGGCACCAAAGCTGACTTCAAATGTAACTGAGATATCAAAGTTGACTACAAATGTAACTGAGGCACCCAAGCTGACTTCAAATGTAACTGAGATATCAAAGCTGACTTCAAATGTAACTGAGGCACCAAAGCTGACTTCAAATGTAACTGAGATATCAAAGTTGACTTCAAATGTAACTGAGGCACCAAAGCTGACTTCAAATGTAACTGAGATATCAAAGCTGACTTAAAATGTAACTGAGGCACCAAAGCTGACTTCAAATGTAACTGAGATATCAAAGTTGACTTCAAATGTAACTGAGGCACCAAAGCTGACTTCAAATGTAACCGAGATATCAAAGCTGTCTTCAAAAGTAACTAAGATATCAAAGCTGAATTCAAAAGTAACTGAGATATCAAAGCTGACTTCAAATGCAACTAAGATATCAAAGCTGACTTCAAATGTAACTGAGGCACCAAAGCTGACTTCAAATGTAACTGAGATATCAAAGTTGACTTCAAATGTAACTGAGATATCAAAGTTGACTTCAAATGTAACTGAGATACCAAATCTGACTTCAAAAGTAACTGAGATATCAAAGCTGACTTCAAATGTAACTGAGATATCAAAGTTGACTTCAAATGTAACTGAGATACCAAAGCTGACTTAAAAAGTAACTCAGATATCAAAGCTGACTTCAAATGTAACTGAGATATCAAAGTTAACTTCAAATGTAACTGAGATATCAAAGCTGACTTCAAATGTAACTGAGGCACCAAAGCAGACTTCAAATGTAACTGAGATATCAAAGTTGACTTCAAATGTAACTGAGACACCAAAGCTGACTTCATATGTAACTGAGATAACAAAGTTGACTTCAAATGTAACGGAGGCACCAAAGCTGACTTCAAATGTAACTGAGATATCAAAGCTGACTTCAAATGTAACTGAGGCACCAAAGCTGACTTCAAATGTAACTGAGATATCAAAGTTGACTCCAAATGTAACTGTGGCACCAAAGCTGACTTCAAATGTAACTGAGATATCAAAGCTGACTTCAAATGTAACTGAGGCACCAAAGCTGACTTCAAATGTAACTGAGATATCAAAGTTGACTTCAAATGTAACTGAGATATCAAAGCTGACTTCAAATGTAACTGAGGCACCAAAGCTGACTTCAAATGTAACTGAGATATCAAAGTTGACTTCAAATGTAACTGAGACATCAAAGCTGACTTCAAATGTAACTGAGATAACAAAGTTGACTTCAAATGTAACTTAGGCACCAAAGCTGACTTCAAATGTAACTGAGATATCAAAGCTGACTTCAAATGTAACTCAGGCACCAAAGCTGACTTCAAATGTAACTGAGATATCAAAGTTGACTACAAATGTAATTGAGGCACCAAAGCTGACTTCAAATGTAACTGAGATATCAAAGCTGACTTCAAATGTAACTGCGGCACCAAAGCTGACTTCAAATGTAACTGAGATATCAAAGTTGACTTCAAATGTAACTGAGGCACCAAAGCTGACTTCAAATGTAACTGAGATATCAAAGCTGACTTCAAATGTAACTGAGGCACCAAAGCTGACTTCAAATGTAACTGAGATATCAAAGTTGACTTCAAATGTAACTGAGGCACCAAAGCTGACTTCAAATGTAACCGAGATATCAAAGCTGTCTTCAAAAGTAACTAAGATATCAAAGCTGAATTCAAAAGTAACTGAGATATCAAAGCTGACTTCAAATGTAACTGAGATATCAAAGTTGACTTCACATGTAACGAGATGTCAAAGTTGACGTCAAATGTAACTGAGATACCAAAGCTGACTTCAAACATAACTGAGATACCAAAGCTGGCTTCAAAAGTAACTGAGATATCAAAGCTGAATTCAAAAGTAACTGAGATATCAAAGCTGAATTCAAAAGTAACTGAGATACCAAAGCTGACTTCAAACATAACTGAGATACCAAAGCTGACTTGAAATGTAACCAAGGTACCAAAGCTCACTTCAAATGTAACTGAGATATCAAAGTTGACTTCAAATGTAACTTAGGCACCAAAGCTGACTTCAAATGTAACTGACGCACCAAAGCTGACTTCAAATGCAACTAAGATATCAAAGCTGACTTCAAATGTAACTGAGGCACCAAAGCTGACTTCAAATGTAACTGAGATATCAAAGTTGACTTCAAATGTAACTGAGATTTCAAAGTTGACTTCAAATGTAACTGAGATACCAAAGCTGACTTCAAAAGTAACTGAGATATCAAAGCTGAATTCAAATGTAACTGAGATATCAAAGTTGACTTCAAATGTAACTGAGATACCAAAGCTGACTTTAAAAGTAACTGAGATATCAAAGCTGACTTCAAATGTAACTGAGATATCAAAGTTAACTTCAAATGTAACTGAGATATCAAAGCTGACTTCAAATGTAACTGAGGCACCAAAGCTGACTTCAAATGTAACTGAGATATCAAAGTTGACTTCAAATGTAACTGAGACACCAAAGCTGACTTCAAATGTAACCGAGATAACAAAGTTGACTTCAAATGTAACGGAGGCAGCAAAGATGACTTCAAATGTAACTGAGATATCAAAGCTGACTTCAAATGTAACTGAGGCACCAAAGCTGACTTCAAATGTAACTGAGATATCAAAGTTGACTTCAAATTTAACTGAGGCACCAAAGCTGACTTCAAATGTAACTGAGATATCAAAGCTGACTTCAAATGTAACTGAGGCACCAAAGCTGACTTCAAATGTAACTGAGATATCAAAGTTGACTTCAAATGCAACTGAGGCACCAAAGCTGACTTCAAATGTAACTGAGATATCAAAGCTGACTTCAAATGTAACTGAGGCACCAAAGCTGACTTCAAATGTAACTGAGATATCAAAGTTGACTTCAAATGCAACTGAGGCACCAAAGTTGACTTCACATGTAACTGAGATGTCAAAGTTGACTTCAAATGTAACTGAGATACCAAAGCTGACTTCAAACATAACTGAGATACCAAAGCTGGCTTCAAAAGTAACTGAGATATCAAAGCTGAATTCAAAAGTAGCTGAGATATCAAAGCTGAATTCAAAAGTAACTGAGATATCAACGTTGACTTCAAATGTAACTAAGATATCAAATTTGACTTCAAATGTAACTGAGATACCAAAGCTGTCTTCAAAAGTAACTGAGATATCAAAGCTGAATTCAAAAGTAACTGAGATATCAAAGCTGACTTCAAATGTAACTGAGATATCAAAGTTGACTTCACATGTAACTGAGATGTCAAAGTTGACTTCAAATGTAACTGAGATACCAAAGCTGACTTCAAACATAACTGAGATACCAAAGCTGACTTCAAACGTAACTGAGATATCAAAGCTCACTTCAAATGTAACTGAGGCACCAAAGCTGACTTCAAGTGTAACTGAGATACCAAAGCTGGCTTCAAAAGTAACTGAGATATCAAAGCAGACTTCAAATGAAACTGAGATATCAAAGTTGACTTCAAATGTAACTGAGATACCAAAGCTGACTTCAAACGTAACTGAGATATCAAAGCTGACTTGAAATGTAACCAAGGTACTAAAGATCACTTCAAATGTAACTGAGATATCAAAGTTGACTTCAAATGTAACTGAGGCACCAAAGCTGACTTCAAATGTAACTGACGCACCAAAGCTGACTTCAAATGCAACTAAGATATCAAAGCTGACTTCAAATGTAACTGAGGCACCAAAGCTGACTTCAAATGTAACTGAGATATCAAAGTTGACTTTAAATGTAACTGAGATATCAAAGTTGACTTCAAATGTAACTGAGATACCAAAGCTGACTTCAAAAGTAACTGAGATATCAAAGCTGACTTCAAATGTAACTGCGGCACCAAAGCTGACTTCAAATGTAACTGAGATATCAAAGTTGACTTCAAATGTAACTGAGGCACCAAAGGTGACTTCAAATGTAACTGAGATATCAAAGCTGACTTCAAATGTAACTGAGGCACCAAAGCTGACTTCAAATGTAACTGAGATATCAAAGCTGACTTCAAATGTAACTGAGGCACCAAAGCTGACTTCAAATGTAACTGAGATATCAAAGTTGACTTCAAATGTAACTGAGGCACCAAAGCTGACTTCAAATGTAACCGAGATATCAAAGCTGACTTCAAATGTAACTGAGATACCAAAGCTGTCTTCAAAAGTAACTGAGATATCAAAGCTGAATTCAAAAGTAACTGAGATATCAAAGCTGACTTCAAATGTAACTGAGGCACCAAAGCTGACTTCAAATGTAACTGAGATATCAAAGTTGACTTCAAATGTAACTGAGACATCAAAGCTGACTTCAAATGTAACTGAGATAACAAAGTTGACTTCAAATGTAACTTTAGCACCAAAGCTGACTTCAAATGTAACTGAGATATCAAAGCTGACTTCAAATGTAACTCAGGCACCAAAGCTGACTTCAAATGTAACTGAGATATCAAAGTTGACTACAAATGTAACTGAGGCACCAAAGCTGACTTCAAATGTAACTGAGATATCAAAGCTGACTTCAAATGTAACTGCGGCACCAAAGCTGACTTCAAATGTAACTGAGATATCAAAGTTGACTTCAAATGTAACTGAGGCACCAAAGCTGACTTCAAATGTAACTGAGATATCAAAGCTGACTTCAAATGTAACTGAGGCACCAAAGCTGACTTCAAATGTAACTGAGATATCAAAGTTGACTTCAAATGTAACTGAGGCACCAAAGCTGACTTCAAATGTAACCGAGATATCAAAGCTGTCTTCAAAAGTAACTAAGATATCAAAGCTGAATTCAAAAGTAACTGAGATATCAAAGCTGACTTCAAATGTAACTGAGATATCAAAGTTGACTTCACATGTAACGAGATGTCAAAGTTGACGTCAAATGTAACTGAGATACCAAAGCTGACTTCAAACATAACTGAGATACCAAAGCTGGCTTCAAAAGTAACTGAGATATCAAAGCTGAATTCAAAAGTAACTGAGATATCAAAGCTGAATTCAAAAGTAACTGAGATACCAAAGCTGACTTCAAACATAACTGAGATACCAAAGCTGACTTGAAATGTAACCAAGGTACCAAAGCTCACTTCAAATGTAACTGAGATATCAAAGTTGACTTCAAATGTAACTGAGGCACCAAAGCTGACTTCAAATGTAACTGACGCACCAAAGCTGACTTCAAATGCAACTAAGATATCAAAGCTGACTTCAAATGTAACTGAGGCACCAAAGCTGACTTCAAATGTAACTGAGATATCAAAGGTGACTTCAAATGTAACTGAGATTTCAAAGTTGACTTCAAATGTAACTGAGATACCAAAGCTGACTTCAAAAGTAACTGAGATATCAAAGCTGAATTCAAATGTAACTGAGATATCAAAGTTGACTTCAAATGTAACTGAGATACCAAAGCTGACTTTAAAAGTAACTGAGATATCAAAGCTGACTTCAAATGTAACTGAGATATCAAAGTTAACTTCAAATGTAACTGAGATATCAAAGCTGACTTCAAATGTAACTGAGGCACCAAAGCTGACTTCAAATGTAACTGAGATATCAAAGTTGACTTCAAATGTAACTGAGACACCAAAGCTGACTTCAAATGTAACCGAGATAACAAAGTTGACTTCAAATGTAACGGAGGCAGCAAAGCTGACTTCAAATGTAACTGAGATATCAAAGCTGACTTCAAATGTAACTGAGGCACCAAAGCTGACTTCAAATGTAACTGAGATATCAAAGTTGACTTCAAATTTAACTGAGGCACCAAAGCTGACTTCAAATGTAACTGAGATATCAAAGCTGACTTCAAATGTAACTGAGGCACCAAAGCTGACTTCAAATGTAACTGAGATATCAAAGTTGACTTCAAATGCAACTGAGGCACCAAAGCTGACTTCAAATGTAACTGAGATATCAAAGTTGACTTCAAATGTAACTGAGGCACCAAAGCTGACTTCAAATGTAACTGAGATATCAAAGCTGACTTCAAATGTAACTGAGGCACAAAAGCTGACTTCAAATGTAACTGAGATATCAAAGTTGACTTCAAATGCAACTGAGGCACCAAAGTTGACTTCACATGTAACTGAGATGTCAAAGTTGACTTCAAATGTAACTGAGATACCAAAGCTGACTTCAAACATAACTGAGATACCAAAGCTGGCTTCAAAAGTAACTGAGATATCAAAGCTGAATTCAAAAGTAGCTGAGATATCAAAGCTGAATTCAAAAGTAACTGAGATATCAACGTTGACTTCAAATGTAACTAAGATATCAAATTTGACTTCAAATGTAACTGAGATACCAAAGCTGTCTTCAAAAGTAACTGAGATATCAAAGCTGAATTCAAAAGTAACTGAGATATCAAAGCTGACTTCAAATGTAACTGAGATATCAAAGTTGACTTCACATGTAACTGAGATGTCAAAGTTGACTTCAAATGTAACTGAGATACCAAAGCTGACTTCAAACATAACTGAGATACCAAAGCTGACTTCAAACGTAACTGAGATATCAAAGATCACTTCAAATGTAACTGAGGCACCAAAGCTGACTTCAAGTGTAACTGAGATACCAAAGCTGGCTTCAAAAGTAACTGAGATATCAAAGCAGACTTCAAATGAAACTGAGATATCAAAGTTGACTTCAAATGTAACTGAGATACCAAAGCTGACTTCAAACGTAACTGAGATATCAAAGCTGACTTGAAATGTAACCAAGGTACTAAAGATCACTTCAAATGTAACTGAGATATCAAAGTTGACTTCAAATGTAACTGAGGCACCAAAGCTGACTTCAAATGGAACTGACGCACCAAAGCTGACTTCAAATGCAACTAAGATATCAAAGCTGACTTCAAATGTAACTGAGGCACCAAAGCTGACTTCAAATGTAACTGAGATATCAAAGTTGACTTTAAATGTAACTGAGATATCAAAGTTGACTTCAAATGTAACTGAGATACCAAAGCTGACTTCAAAAGTAACTGAGATATCACAGCTGACTTCAAATGTAACTGAGATATCAAAGTTGACTTCAAATGTAACTGAGATACCAACGCTGACATAAAAAGTAACTGAGATATCAAAGCTGACTTCAAATGTAACTGAGATATCAAAGTTGACTTCAAATGTAACTGAGATACAAAAACTGATTTCAAAAGTAACTGAGATATCAAAGCTGAATTCAAAAGTAACTGAGATATCGAAGCTGACTTCAAATGTAACTGAGGCACCAAAGTTGACTTCAAGTGTAACTGAGATACCAAAGCTGGCTTCAAAAGTAACTGAGATATCAAAGCAGACTTCAAATATAACTAATATATCAAAGCTGTGTAACTGAGATACCAAAGCTGACTTCAAATGTAACTGAGGCACCAAAGCTGACTTCAAAAGTAACTGAGATATCAAAGCTGGCTTCAAAAGTAACTGAGATATCAAAGCTGACTTCAAAAGTAACTGAGGCACCAAAGCTGACTTCAAGTGTAACTGAGATATCAAAGCTGGCTTCAAAAGTAACTGAGATATCAAAGCTGACTTCAAATGTAACTGAGGTGACCTGACCTGACCTTGTCAGAGCCGGTCGCTCCTCCCGCCGCGTGGCTCCTCCTGAGTGCGCCGGTCCCCCTGCTCTTGCCGCCTGCTCGCCGCTGCCCCCAGGGCTTAGGTGACTCTTGGTTGTGTTTACTGTGCTCTATTGTGCTCTGTGCTTAATTTTGTTTGCCCTGTACTTTCTGACTGCCGCCTGTTTCCCGCTGTATTTTCCCCGCTCCCCGCTCCCTGCCGCTGCTCCCTCGCGGCCCGCCCCCTTTTGTTTTCTGTACCCTCTCCCCTCCTATTCGCCACCCCGCTCCCGCCTCCCAGCTGCTCCTCCCTTCCTCTTCCCCCCACTCTCCATTTATGGCAGAGTCCGCACGTACGCACAGCGTTCACGCGCAGCGGGCGTGCCGATTATGTGCCACCCCAACCGGTTACCTAGACGACCAAGGACTCCTCAGTCTTTCCTTGTTGTCGACTATCACGTGACCTCCCCGCTGTCATGACAACGGAGAAACCAGGAAGCCCGGCGTTCTCCTCGAGACAGCCGAGGTAGAGGTTTCGCTCTGAGTGAACTGCGCTAGACCGGTAAGCCTTTCCTCTCTCACTTAGCTCTGGATACAGTCTCCCTGATCTATGCGAGCCTGCCCTTCTAACAACCGGTTAATTAACACGCTCCCCGTTCTCTGTGCATTAGGTTACGGATTCTGACTAATCCAGCCTTTCCACGGGGACACGAGATCGAACTCCCTCCAAATCGGTAAGCATTACCGATTTCCGCCATTATGTAATTTTTGACCTTAGTTGTAATTTTTTAATTTTATAACGGTCCCATTTCAAACCTGAAATATGTCCTCCTCTATTCAGATTTTTGGAGTGGTCCCCAACCCAGCGCCCGGATCGTTTCGTTCCTCATTACCCATGTGGGATATGTATTTTACTCTTCCAAGTAAGTCCCGAGATATTTTCTCCTCACTAGCTCTTGCCATGAGAACGCCCTTTTAATACTAATGGCCTTTTTAATTTATTTCTTTACTTAGGATGAAATACTTATCGACCCTAACAAATTAATTTAACCCAGCAACACTGATTCATACAGGTTAGTCCGGCCTTTTGTGCATACCTTTATGTAACTCAACGAGTACCCGATTATTTACTAAATCCTAAATATTTACTTGAATTCAGGTTGTTTGCCCCGCCACCCTCCTCCCGTCCTGATGAAGACCCTCCTGCAAGGATTGTAATGCATCCTGCTTCCCTTGGGTCGAAACGTCGACTTTCTCAGCTCCGACACAGCCTCCTCCTACCCCAATTTTGTATAAATACGGATTTAGGGGCATGTGTATTATGAACTTTCAAGCTGATTCAATATCTGTATGCTGTCCAATTGACACTGAACCTATGATAATGTTTGAATAATACGTGCTTTTATTGTCACTAATTCCCCCCTCACACTACCCTCACGACTGCACGTCTCCCTTTCCCCCAGGGGCACTAATACGACTTTGTATTGTATATTTGATTTGGTCAACTTCTTTCCCTATAATGTGAATAAAACATTATAGATGTATTTATCTCTTTTTACTTTGTCCTAAAATCTCCTTATTCATACGTCCTTCTTACTGGGACCCCTTCCTTTCAACGATTATGTGCCGAAGGCGCGCCAAAGGCAAGCCCGTCTGTGCCCGTCCGCGCCTGGACCGCGCCCAGCGCCAGGACCCCTGGCCCCCGCCGACGCCAGACCACACGACGGACCTACGACGCCGCCACCCTCAACGCACTCAACGCCGGCCGAACCCCTGCCTGCTATCGAGTCACCCAGAGGCGCACCCATGGACCCTTCACCTGCCAAGCCTGCAAATACACATGCCTTCGGACCTGCACCGTACCCGCCAAGCCGAGCACCAGCAACAACCACCTCAAGTGCATCCTGCTCAACACCCGCTCCGTCCACAGACACGCCGTCGAACTCTGGAACCTGCTCGACACAACATCACCAGACATCGCCTTCCTCACGGAAACCTGGATGAACGCCCCCTCAGCACCCGACATCGCCATCACCATCCCGGACGGATACAAGATCACCCGGAGGGACCGCGTCAACCAGACTGGAGGAGGCATCGCCATCGTACACAAGAACACCATCCGCATCACAACCAGCTCCAACGACACCTTCACCGCCGCCGAACACCTCCACTTCCAGATACACACCGACCCCAAGACCACCCTCAGAGGCACACTCATCTACAGACCCCCGGGACCACGCACACAATTCAGCGAAGACATCACAGACTTCATCAGGCCGCACGCCCTCCCCTCTGCTGACTACATCCTCCTAGGGGACCTCAACTTCCACCTGGAGAACAACAAGGACAGCAACACCACCACCCTGCTGGACAACCTCGCCAACCTCGGTCTCAAGCAACTGGGGAACACCCCCACCCACTACGCCGGCCACACGCTTGACCCAGTCTTCTCCTCCAGCAAATACATCTCCTTCAGCCACTCCACTGGACTTCATTGGACTGACCACAGCTGCGTCCACTTCAGCTTCAGAAGAACCACGACCCACCATCACCCACAACAGGTTCCTCGCAGAAACTGGAACAAGGTCACCGCCAACCAGCTCACCACCTCCCTCAGCCAGTACCCTCCCACCAGCACAACGGACCCCAACGAAGCAGCCAGCAACCTCACACAGTGATTCACCAACTGCGCAGACGACCTTGCACCACTGAAGACCCCCCCAGCAGACACAGCAGCAAGAAAGCCTCTTGGTTCACCGACAAACTTAGGAACTCCAAGAAGAACTGCCGCACCCTCGAGAAAGCCTGGCGCAACGACCAGACCACAGACAACATGACTACCCTCAAGCACGCCACCCGCAAACACCACCAGCTGATCCGCACCACCAAGAAGACAGCATTCAAAGAACGACTGGACAACAACGCCCACAACAGCTTCAGCATCGTCAAAGAGCTCTTCAACCCCAGCGCCGAAAACAACGACATCACCCCCTCGCAAGACCTCTGCGACTCTCTCGCCTCGTTCTTCCACCGCAAGATCGCCAAAATACACAACAGCTTTGGCGCACCAACCACGCACCCAACCACCGAACCAGCGCCCCCCACCACCACCCTCTGCGCCTGGAGATATCAAAGCTGACTTCAAGTGTAACTGAGGCACCAAAGGTGACTTCAAATGTAACTAATATATCAAAGATGGCTTCATGTAAATGTAAATGTAATTGAGCTTATATAGCGCACAGCTACCCGCAGTGGGTTTCCCGGCGCTTGCTTAGGGAACCCGTCCTGGTATTCCCCTGTGAGATAGCAGGGTATCCACAAGGTGAAAGTCAGGCATCCCGCCGCGAGGGGCCGTTGTGGAGATTAAGCAAGCTATTGCCCAGAGTCGCAGGGTGTGAACCCGTGAGTCGAGGAGGCACCGGGGCGAGAATTATCGAGTCCGTGGAATTTTTAGCCCAAGACCCGCCGAGGCGGGGAATTGAACCCTGGTCCAGGACCGATCTCAGCTTCCGGGTCTGCTGCCTCTAACCCCTGAGCCACACTTCTCCTGTAACTGAGATATCAAAGCTGGCTTCAAAAATAACTGAGATATCAAAGCAGACTTCAAATGCAACTAAGATATCAAAGCTGACTTTAAATGTAACTGAGGCACCAAAGCTGACTTCAAATGTAACTAAGATATCAAAGCAGACTTCAAATGTAACTGAGGCACCAAAGCTGACTTCAAATGTAACTGAGATATCAAAGTTAACTTCAAAAGTAACTGAGGCAACAAAGCTGACTTCAAATGTAACTGAGATATCAAAGTTGACTTCAAATGTAACTGAGATACCAAAGCTGACTTCAAAAGTAACTGAGATATCAAAGCTGGCTTCAAAAGTAACTGAGATATCAAAGCTGACTTCAAATGTAACTGAAGCACCAAAGCTGACTTCAAAAGTTACTGAGATATCAAAGCTGGCTTCAAAAGTAACTGAGATATCAAAGCCGACTTCAAATGTAACTGAGATACCAAAGCTTAATTCAAATGTAACTGAGATATCAAAGTTGACTTCAAATGTAACTGAGATACCAAAGCTGACTTCAAAAGTAACTGATATACCAAAGCTGACTTCAAATGTAACTGAGATATCAAAGCTGGCTTCAAAAGTAACTGAGATATCAGAGCTGACTTCAAATGTAACCGAGGCACCAAAGCTGACTTCAAATGTAACTGAGATATCAACGTTGACTTCAAATGTAACTGAGATACCAAAGCTGACTTCAAAAGTAACTGAGATATCAAAGCTGGCTTCAAAAGTAACTGAGATATCAAAGCTGACTTCATGTGTTACTGAGGCACCAAAGCTCACTTCAAATGTAACTAATATATCAAAGCTGGCTTCAAAAGTAACTGAGATATCAAAGCTGGCTTCAAATGTAACTGAGATATCAAAGTTGATTTCAAATGTAACTGAGATACCAAAGCTGACTTCAAAAGTAACTGAGATATCAAAGCTGGCTTCAAAAGTAACTGAGATATCAAAGCTGGCTTCAAATGTAACTGAGGCACCAAAGCTCACTTCAAATATAACTGAGATACCAAAGATGGCTTTAAATGTAACTAATATCAAAGATGGCTTCAGGTGTAACTGAGATACCAAATGGAAAATCAAACACAACTGAGTCACCAAAGGTGATCCCACATGTAACTGTGATGACAAACTTTACTTCAAATATAACTGAAACACCAAAGCTTACATCAAATGTAACTAAGATATCAAAGCTGACTACAAATGTAACTGAGACACCAAAGCTGACTTCAAATGTAACTGAGGCACCAAAGGTGACTTCAAATGTAGCTAATATATCAAAGATGGCTTCATGTGTAACTGAGATACCAAAGCTGGCTTCAAAAGTAACTGAGATATCAAAGCTGGCTTCAAATGTAACTGAGGCACCAAAGCTGACTTCAAATGTAACTGAGATATCAAAGCTGACTTCAAATGTAACTGAGGCACCAAAGCTGACTTCAAATGTAACTGAGATATCAAAGCTGACTACAAATGTAACTGAGACACCAAAGCTGACTTCAAATGTAACTGAGGCACCAAAGGTGACTTCAAATATAACTGAGATACCAAAGATGGCTTTAAATGTAACTAATATCAAAGATGGTGTAGGAGAGTAGGGTCTGCAATCCTATGATCACCCAGATTTTTGCTTTTTGCTGCACTGGTTTACGACTTTCCCTGGCTGTGGGCCTGCTAATCAGACCCACAGCCTAGCTGTTCTCTCTATCCAAATTGTACTTAGGTACTGAATTGGCACTGGGCCCTCTCCAAGTCCCTGTACCCAGGGCTGAGGTGCACCCAGAAGTCTCCCAGGGGCTGAAGCATGTATTGTGCCACCCCTGGATTGACTAACTAAAACTGACACAACTGGCTGCACGACAGCTGGGGCAAGGTGGTGTACTCACCCTTTGCTTTAGATATAGTATACCTATATCTAACCCTAAAATGGACACACAGATCTCCTATCAGTCACTCCTATGGCAGGCCTTAACAATCCTGAAGGCAGAGTGCTTGGAATCGTGTGAGATGGTGCTCTGGCATGAGCTGAGCCTGTCTGCGGCTTTCGGGATCTATCCCTTAGCCGTTTCCATGATATCGCATACCATATACTCTTAAGTGCATTATAATCCTCGCGGTTATGTGCCAACTCTGGTATCGCTTTATCAAAACATGTCGAGTAAGGTGTCATACGAATTGGAATACTAACCCCTCGCCAATTCTGGCGACGGGGTTAGCATTCCACCCTTCTAGAGGGACACGACATGTATGTAACCCCTAACCCCGGTTAAAGTCAGACAGAGCCTTAGCGTCCACAAAATGGATGCTGCCACCGAGACACAAGTCTGCCCTCCTGCTGCTGGGAGTCCTCCCCGAGCAGGAGATAAGGACAAAGGGTTTCCTGCCAGGGGCGGTGCCAGCACCGTCCCAGACAGGGTTTTGTGTATTGTAGGTAGGCAGGGCTTTAGAGGAAGGTGACTGCAAGTGGCACCCCGGTGCTCACTGTGCATAGGCCGGCTGAAACCAGTTCCAGGGGCACTCCAGCCCCTGGCCTGGGGAAAGCCCGCCAAGGAAGTGGGTGTAACCACCCCCCTCCTGGTCCCACCCATAGGGCAGGACCTAGTCGCGTGCCAGCCCCCTTTTACAGGATAAAGGTAGGAACTGGCCCCCTTCCAAATCAGATCATCTTTGAATCCTGAAACTACTTTCCACGAAAGGAACTCAAGACTTCTTCCTAAGATTTCTCCCTTGTGACTAAGGAGTAGTCACCCTGCATCCGCAGGCACCATCTAAAGAACACTGCGGTCTGCTGCAAGTCCTTCCTCCGGAATCCGACTGCCCAGCTCGACGAGAACCGGCTTCCCTGGCACCTCTGACCTCTACCCGCCTCTACAGCCCAGCTGAGAACCGTGGGTGCGACGAGACCTCAAGGGACCGGCTATCTGCAAGACTGCACGACTTCTTTCCAGCACGCCCGCCGAGTGAATTCCTGGTGAGTGCTTTGGGGTCCGAGAAGCCCCCACCCTGAGCAGCTCCAGCACCGAAGAGCAGCCCCCCAGCATCTCCACGATCTGCGTGGGGCCCTTCTGCTTTTTGCTGCTCACCGCGTTGTTTGGCTACTAGCCCGCTGGCTTGTGGCCTTCCTGACGACGCCCGACGACATTTCTGCTGCTGGTCTGGTTGCTCCAGACTGGCCCTTGCTTCCCTCCATCGGAGAAGTACCCTGGACCCTCCTGGTCCGCCCAAGACGCCATTTTAGGTCCACCGCGTGGGCCTTGCATTTGCCAAGACTTGTTGCCCAATCCTGGGTCCAGCGACGTCGACAGCAAGAACCTTCGTGGGACAGCTCGCACCTCCAACCTGGTCGCCGACAACGCCTCCTGGTCCGAGAGACTGCAGAGCCCAGCAGCGCCCACTCACCTGACTGCGGTGACTTCGCCCGGTGCCATCCTGGTGCCCACTTAATCACTGGCTAGTGATTCAAGAACTTGGTCCCCTCTGCTTTCAGGTTTTCTTCTTCCTTGATCCAGGCTTGGATCCATCGAACTTTTCTTCACTAGTCGCCTGCCAGCAACTTCTTCCTTCCAGGCTCCTGGTCCGGCAACGAGATCCCCGACGTCTTTTCAGACCTATGCAGCTGCAGCCCCTGGGCTAGGTAACTTCGGCACTTCGGTGTCCCAGCATAGCCTCACTATCCTAGGGTCAGGATCCACTGTCGTTTTCTTCCTACCAGGTCGGGTTCGCCCGTGAACACTAACTTTGCCTTTACTAGCCTCCATAGACTTTGTCCCGCATCCCGCGTGAGAGTGCACACTCTGCACCGAGTCCCCTAGGTCTCCTAGAAGTAATCTAACGATTCCCTAGTCAAGTCCTAGCGATTCCAAAGCCAATTAGAACTGTTACTTACCTGCTAGTAATTCGCATTCCACTTTTTAAGTATATGGTTTTTCGTGCCCCTCGGGCATTTGTGTATAACGTGCTAACTTAAGTATTTTCATAAGAGTTTTGTTGTGTGCCTAGCACCCTGTCCTCATAAAGAGTACAGGGTTGTTGTGATTCTAATAAATACACTGTTTATTTTCATAACACTTGTGTGGTGTCCTTTCACTGGGTGTTCAAGGGGTAATGTGATGGTAAAACAGCTGGCTTAACACGCCCTCTAGAGTCTTAGCCTTAGACTGCTCGTATCCATGCTACTAGGATAGCTGGTCTATAAGGTTGACTTACAACCAATCATCAATAAGGGTTGTTTGGACTGATATATAGTGATCACTAGAATAGTGAGCACTGCACATCAGGCCAACTTCTCACATTGGTGAGCAGCGGTTGGGATTTGAGCTTGCTGTTGTTTTACCACACATGCCCTAAGAATATCTTGTGAAAGATCACATAAGTACTAAAGGTACATATAACTTAGCTTAGAATACTCTGAGTTCTACTGAACCAGCTGTTGTAGCTCCTAGGGCCTAGCACACCCTAAACTACAACTCTAGCAAGGGATCAGTAGGCAAACATTTAGTGTAGGTAAGTGCACCACTTACACCTCACTAGAAAAGCATGTCTACCCAGGGAGATTCTACTGAGACTCCCCTGGTCAGTGTTGACCCTCCACAGGTCACTTCAAGATATGCAGCTCTCAGTTTCCAGGAGATGAGACAGATCTGTGTCTCCAGAAAACTGAAGCAGGGGTCTAACCCCACCACTCCCTTTCTGATAGGTCTCTTAGAGACATATGATGCCAGAAAGCTTTCTCAGTTACATGAGAACATGCCAGCCTTAGAGGGAACCTCTGGGGATCCAGATCTCCCCAACACTGATTCAGCAGTTGAGGAGGAGGATCAGGAGGTACTCTCTGGGGATGAGGTAGACAAAGGTCTTGAGGTAGTCAGAAGGCTAACTAGGACCAACTTAGACTTACTTGGGCTAGGATCTGGGGGCCCCCCAGTACTGACCCGAAGTGGGCCTAACCTTGGAGTTAGGAGAGATAGATCTCTTTCTAGGGACTCCAATAGATCTCTGCACTCTAATGCCTCTTCTCAGGGGAGAAGGAATCCTCCACAGAGGAGAGTTACTTCCCCTCAGAGAAGGGAGCATGAAGCTAGGATGAGACAAGCTGAACTGAGGATTGAAAGGGAAGAAATTGCCCTGGCCAAAGAGAAGCTTGCCCTGGCAAGAGAGCAGCAGATGAGTGGGCTAGCTCCCACTGGTGGCAGCAATCTCCCAAGAGATAGAGAGAAGGGTTTAGATACTAAACACCTGACTAAAATAGTGCCCCCCTTTAAGCAAGGGGATGATATCCAGAAATGGATGGCTGCTCTGGAGAGGGCCTGCACTGTGCAGGGCATTCCCCAGAGTCAGTGGGCAGCTATACTGTGGCTCTCCTTTGATGGTAAAGGTAGAGATAAGCTCCTCACTACAAGAGTGGAGGATGCTAACAATTACCAGGTCCTGAAGAATACACTGGGTGATGGGTTTGGCTTAACCACTGAGCAGTACAGGTTGCTGTTCAGAGACACCCAGAAAACTCAGTCTCAGGACTGGTCTGATTTTGTGGATTGTGCCACTAAGGCTTTGGAGGGCTGGTTGCTGGGTAGCAAGGTTACAGATTACACAGGATTGTATAATCTAATGATGAGAGAACAAATTTTGAACAATTGTCAGAACCAGTTGCTGCACCAGCACCTTGTTGATTCAGATCTGACCTCTCCCCAAGAATTGGGAAAGAAGGCAGACAAATGGGTCAGGACAAGGATCAAGCAGAACCAGAACCAGAACCAGGGTGGTCAGAAGAAAGCAGACCAGAAGGGTAATGTTAAGAATGAGCAAAATGACCAGAAGTCTTCACCAGGTCCCCAACAAACCAAAGAGGGTGGGGGTCAGGCTTCCCAGAAGAAGAAGACTCAAGAAGGCCAGTCAAAAAGGTGGTGCCAGTACTGCAAAAGTAAATCTCACTGGTTTAGTGAGTGCACCAAAAGAGGAGGACAAACTCCTGCCACTACAGCTCCTAAAGCAACTGCACCCCCTAGTACAGTCAGTAGTGGTAGTGTACCTCCCAAGGCATTAGTTGGGTTAACCTTGGGTACTGAGGGGTCTGACAACTTAGTTGGCACACTCACTCAGGCTGTCCTTGTCTGTACAGGGGATATGGATATGTCCCCTGAAATAAGTCCCAATACTTTGGGCAAATACAGGCAGACACCTTTGATTAATGGCAAGATGGCTCAGGCCTATAGGGACACTTGTGCCAGTGTCACCATGGTGACACCTAACTTTGTGGACCCTGGACAGATCATGCCAGGTACTGATTTCCTGGTGACCAATGCCAGCAATGTCACTACTAGTCATAGTGTGGCAATTGTGGCTTTCTCCTGGGGTGGAGTGAAGGGACAAAAGAAGGTTGTAGTCAGTTCAGACCTCCCAGTTGATTGTTTGTCGGGCAATGATTTGGAGTAATCACAATGGTCAGAAGTGGAGCAGAGGACTCACATGGAGATGTTAGGCTTGCCAGCACATGTGCTTGCTGTGACTAGGTCACAGGCCAGAAGATGCCCCACTGAACAGGTGCTGGATCCTGAAACTATGGACCAGACACCTTCCAAGAAGAAGAGCAGTAAGGGTAAGGCTTTGCCTTCCCCCTTGCCCCAGGTTGAGGATCAGGTCTCTGAGGAGGCTGATCTAGAAGAGCTGAAGGAAACTGAGCCTAAAGAGCTTGAACTTGATCAAGTTGAGTTTCTGGGCTCAGGGGGACCCTCCAGAGCAGACCTGGGGAAGGAACAGTTGAGCTGCCCTTCCCTTGAACCCCTCAGACAGCAGGCTGCTGCTGAGGCTGCAGGGAATGCCACAGGTGCCCACAGGGTATACTGGGAAGATGGACTCCTGTACTCTGAGTCAAGAGACCCCAAGCCTGGTGCAACCAGGAGGCTGGTCATCCCCTTGTCTCTGAGAGGTTTCCTTCTCACCTTGGCCCATGAGATTCCCCTTGCAGGTCATTTAGGTCAGACAAAGACTTGGGACAGGCTTGTCTCACACTTTCACTGGCCCCATATGAATTTGAATTTGAATTTGAATTTAAAAACATTTGTACAGCGCACGCTTACCCAACGGTTTCATGGCGCTAGTGAAAGATCAGTGGATGGCAGCGGCAACGGATTTAGGGGAAGGCTTGAGTGAACAGGAAAGTTTTAAGATTTTTACGGAACAGGGAGTACGAAAGGGAGGTGCGTAGAGCGATAGGGAGGGAGTTCCAAAACGTTGGGGCCAGGACAGCGAATCTCACTCCGCCCGACCTCTGCTTTTTAAAGCGAGGGATGGTAAGAAGGGCCAAGTGAGCCGAGCGGAGTTCTCTGCCTGGGCAATAAGGTTTGATAAGAGAGCAGATGAATGAGAATACCAAGGAGTTTTGTCGCTCATGTGTCACTTGCCAAGCCAGTGGTAAGTCAGGTGGCACAACAAAGGCCCCCCTCATACCACTACCTGTGGTGGGGGTTCCCTTTGAAAGAGTGGGGATTGACATTGTTGGTCCAATGGAACCCCAGACAGCATCAGGACACAAGTTTATACTGGTGGTGGTGGACCATGCCATCAGGTATCCTGAGGCTATTCCCCTTAGGACCACTACAGCCCCTGTAGTGGCAAGAGCCCTAGTTGGAGTGTTCTCCAGAGTGGGTTTCCCTAAGGAGGTCGTTTCTGACAGAGGTACAAACTTCATGTCAGGATATCTGACTGCCATGTGGAAAGAGTGTGGTGTGAACTACAAGTTCACCACACCCTATCATCCACAATGCAATGGGCTTGTTGAGAGATTCAACAGGACCCTGAAAGGGATGATTCATGGACTACCTGAACCTCTTAGGAGAAGATGGGATGTCCTGATCCCCTGCCTCTTGTTTGCTTACAGAGAGGTCCCACAGAAGGGGGTTGGCTACAGCCCTTTTGAGCTTCTGTATGGGCATCCTGTAAGAGGACCCCTGTGTTTGGTGAAGGAAGGATGGGAGAGACCTCTCAAAAAGCCTGCAACCAACATAGTGGACTATGTACTTGGTCTCCGCTCCAGGATGGCTGAGTATATGGAAAAGGCATCTAAAAACCTTGAGGCCAGCCAGGAACTTCAAAAAGCTTGGCATGACCAAAAGGCTATACTGACTGTGTACCAGCCAGGACAGAAGGTGTGGGTGCTGGAGCCAGTGGCCCCAGCAGCTCTGAAAGACAAATGGTCTGGGCCCCACACCATCATTGAGCAAAAGGGAGAGGTTACCTACTTGGTGGACCTTGGAACTCCCAGGAGCCCTCTCAGAGTGCTCCATGTTAACAGGCTCAAGGCATATGTTGACAGGAAGGACATGAGCTTGCTCATGGCCACAGATGAGGGACAGGAGGAAGAGAGTGACCCTCTCCCAGACCTGCTCACTCAGAATCCTGATGATGGGTCAGTTGATGGTGTTGTCTTTTGTGGCAGCCTCACTGAACATCAGCAACAGGATTGCAGGCAAGTTCTGCAATCCTTTCGACATATGTTCTCTCTGACACCCAGCCAAACTGATTGGTGTACCCATGATGTTGACACTGGAGACAGTCTGCCTGTCAAGAGTAAAATCTACAGACAGCCTGATCATGTTAGAGACTGCATCAAAACTGAAGTGCAGAAAATGTTGGAACTGGGAGTCATTGAGCCCTCAGATAGCCCTTGGGCTAGCCCAGTAGTTCTAGTGCCAAAGCCTCACACCCAGGGTGGTAAGAGAGAGATGAGGTTTTGCGTAGACTACAGAGGCCTCAATGCAGTCACTAAGACTGATGCCCACCCAATACCAAGAGCAGATGAGCTTATAGATAGATTGGCTTCTGCCAACTTCTTAAGCACATTTGATTTGACAGCTGGGTATTGGCAAATCAGGTTAGCTGAGGAAGCCAAACCCAAGACAGCATTTTCTACCCCTGGAGGGCATTATCAATTTGTGGTAATGCCCTTTGGACTGAAAAATGCACCTGCCACCTTCCAAAGGTTGGTGAATCAAGTCCTCACTGGGCTGGATGACTTCTGTGCAGCTTATCTTGACGATATTGCTGTCTTTAGCTCCACCTGGGAGGATCACCTGGTCCACCTGAGGAAAGTGTTAGAGGCCCTGCAAAAGGCAGGCCTCACTATCAAGGCCACAAAGTGCCAGATAGGGCAGTCACAGGTTGTATACCTGGGCCACCTTGTAGGTGGAGGCCAGGTTCAGCCACTGGAGAGTAAGATACAGGCCATCAAGGACTGGACTCCTCCAATCACCCAGACTCAGGTTCGAGCTTTCTTGGGCCTGACTGGGTACTATAGGAAGTTTGTCAGAAATTATGGGTCCATAGTGACCCCCCTTAATGACCTGACAAGCAAGAAGATGCCAAAGAAAGTTCAGTGGACAGCAAGCTGTCAGAAAGCATTCAATGACCTAAAGCAGGCCATGTGCACAGCACCTATCCTCAAGAGTCCAGATTACTCCAAGCCATTCATTGTCCAAACAGATGCTTCTGAGTTGGGTGTGGGAGCTGTTCTGTCTCAACTGAATTTTGATGGTAATGATCAGCCTATTGCTTTCATTAGTAGAAGGTTGACACCCAGAGAGAAAAATTGGTCAGCTATTGAGAGGGAGGCCTTTGCTGTGGTCTGGGCCCTGAAGAAGCTGAGGGCCTACTTGTTTGGCACTCACTTCACCATTCAGACAGACCATAAGCCCCTCTTGTGGCTAAATCAGATGAAGGGTGAAAACCCCAAACTGCTTAGGTGGTCCATTTCCCTACAGGGGATGGATTTTACAGTGGAGCATAGACCTGGGACTGATCACAGCAATGCTGATGGGCTCTCCAGGTATTTCCACTTAGAGCAAGAAGACTCACCTGGTCAAGGTTAGTTTATTGTCCCAAAGTTTGGGGGGGGTCATGTAGGAGAGTAGGGTCTGCAATCCTATGATCACTCAGATTTTTGCTTTTTGCTGCACTGGTTTACGACTTTCCCTGGCTGTGGGCCTGCTAATCAGACCCACAGCCTAGCTGTTCTCTCTATCCAAATTGTACTTAGGTACTGAATTGGCACTGGGCCCTCTCCAAGTCCCTGTACCCAGGGCTGAGGTGCACCCAGAAGTCTCCCAGGGGCTGAAGCATGTATTGTGCCACCCCTGGATTGACTAACTAAAACTGACACAACTGGCTGCACGACAGCTGGGGCAAGGTGGTGTACTCACCCTTTGCTTTAGATATAGTATACCTATATCTAACCCTAAAATGGACACACAGATCTCCTATCAGTCACTCCTATGGCAGGCCTTAACAATCCTGAAGGCAGAGTGCTTGGAATCGTGTGAGATGGTGCTCTGGCATGAGCTGAGCCTGTCTGCGGCTTTCGGGATCTATCCCTTAGCCGTTTCCATGATATCGCATACCATATACTCTTAAGTGCATTATAATCCTCGCGGTTATGTGCCAACTCTGGTATCGCTTTATCAAAACATGTCGAGTAAGGTGTCATACGAATTGGAATACTAACCCCTCGCCAATTCTGGCGACGGGGTTAGCATTCCACCCTTCTAGAGGGACACGACATGTATGTAACCCCTAACCCCGGTTAAAGTCAGACAGAGCCTTAGCGTCCACAAAATGGATGCTGCCACCGAGACACAAGTCTGCCCTCCTGCTGCTGGGAGTCCTCCCCGAGCAGGAGATAAGGACAAAGGGTTTCCTGCCAGGGGCGGTGCCAGCACCGTCCCAGACAGGGTTTTGTGTATTGTAGGTAGGCAGGGCTTTAGAGGAAGGTGACTGCAAGTGGCACCCCGGTGCTCACTGTGCATAGGCCGGCTGAAACCAGTTCCAGGGGCACTCCAGCCCCTGGCCTGGGGAAAGCCCGCCAAGGAAGTGGGTGTAACCACCCCCCTCCTGGTCCCACCCATAGGGCAGGACCTAGTCGCGTGCCAGCCCCCTTTTACAGGATAAAGGTAGGAACTGGCCCCCTTCCAAATCAGATCATCTTTGAATCCTGAAACTACTTTCCACGAAAGGAACTCAAGACTTCTTCCTAAGATTTCTCCCTTGTGACTAAGGAGTAGTCACCCTGCATCCGCAGGCACCATCTAAAGAACACTGCGGTCTGCTGCAAGTCCTTCCTCCGGAATCCGACTGCCCAGCTTGACGAGAACCGGCTTCCCTGGCACCTCTGACCTCTACCCGCCTCTACAGCCCAGCTGAGAACCGTGGGTGCGACGAGACCTCAAGGGACCGGCTATCTGCAAGACTGCACGACTTCTTTCCAGCACGGCCGCCGAGTGAATTCCTGGTGAGTGCTTTGGGGTCCGAGAAGCCCCCACCCTGAGCAGCTCCAGCACCGAAGAGCAGCCCCCCAGCATCTCCACGATCTGCGTGGGGCCCTTCTGCTTTTTGCTGCTCACCGCGTTGTTTGGCTACTAGCCCGCTGGCTTGTGGCCTTCCTAACGACGCCCGACGACATTTCTGCTGCTGGTCTGGTTGCTCCAGACTGGCCCTTGCTTCCCTCCATCGGAGAAGTACCCTGGACCCTCCTGGTCCGCCCAAGACGCCATTTTAGGTCCACCGCGTGGGCCTTGCATTTGCCAAGACTTGTTGCCCAATCCTGGGTCCAGCGACGTCGACAGCAAGAACCTTCGTGGGACAGCTCGCACCTCCAACCTGGTCACCGACAACGCCTCCTGGTCCGAGAGACTGCAGAGCCCAGCAGCGCCCACTCACCTGACTGCGGTGACTTCGCCCGGTGCCATCCTGGTGCCCACTTAATCACTGGCTAGTGATTCAAGAACTTGGTCCCCTCTGCTTTCAGGTTTTCTTCTTCCTTGATCCAGGCTTGGATCCATCGAACTTTTCTTCACTGGGCGCCTGCCAGCAACTTCTTCCTTCCAGGCTCCTGGTCCGGCAACGAGATCCCCAACGTCTTTTCAGACCTATGCAGCTGCAGCCCCTGGGCTAGGTAACTTCGGCACTTCGGTGTCCCTGCATAGCCTCACTATCCTAGGGTCAGGATCCACTGTCGTTTTCTTCCTACCAGGTCGGGTTCGCCCGTGAACACTAACTTTGCCTTTACTAGCCTCCATAGACTTTGTCCCGCATCCCGCGTGAGAGTGCACACTCTGCACCCGAGTCCCCTAGGTCTCCTAGAAGTAATCTAACGATTCCCTAGTCAAGTCCTAGCGATTCCAAAGCCTATTAGAACTGTTACTTACCTGCTAGTAATTCGCATTCCACTTTTTAAGTATATGGTTTTTCGTGCCCCTCGGGCATTTGTGTATAACGTGCTAACTTAAGTATTTTCATAAGAGTTTTGTTGTGTGCCTAGCACCCTGTCCTCATAAAGAGTACAGGGTTGTTGTGATTCTAATAAATACACTGTTTATTTTCATAACACTTGTGTGGTGTCCTTTCACTGGGTGTTCAAGGGGTAATGTGATGGTAAAACAGCTGGCTTAACACGCCCTCTAGAGTCTTAGCCTTAGACTGCTCGTATCCATGCTACTAGGATAGCTGGTCTATAAGGTTGACTTACAACCAATCATCAATAAGGGTTGTTTGGACTGATATATAGTGATCACTAGAATAGTGAGCACTGCACATCAGGCCAACTTCTCACAGATGGCTTCAGGTGTAACTGAGATACCAAATGGGAAATCAAACATAACTGAGGCACCAAAGGTGATTCCACATGTAACTGTGATAACAAACTTTACTTCAAATATAACTGAAATACCAAAGCTGACATCAAATGTAACTAAGATACCAAAGCTGACTTCAAATGTAACTGTGGCACCAAAGCTGACTTCAAATGTAACTGAGATATCAAAGTTGACTTCAAATGTAACTGAGGCACCAAAGCTGACTTCAAATGTAACTGAGATATCAAAAGTGATTTCAAATGTAACTGAGGCACCAAAGCTGACTTCAAATGTAACTAAGATACCAAAAGTGATTTCAAATGTAACTGAGGCACCAAAGCTGACTTCAAATGTAACTAAGATACCAAAAGTAATTTCAAATGTAACTGAGATACCAAAGCTGAGTTCAAATTCTCAAGGTGCATTAATATGTAAATGTAGTATACTTGTAAAGCGCACATCTGCCCCAGCAACGGGGCGTCCCGGCGCTGTATAACTCTGGGGAACCCGTCCTGGCTTTCCCTGTGGAATGGTCCCTGCTGGGAGTCCCCAAGGTGGAGCCAGGCATTCCCAGAATTGGTGGGGCCGTTGTGGAGATTAGGGAAGCTAATGCCCAGAGTTGCCGAGTGGGACCCCTGATTAGAGTAAGCACCGAAGCGAGAATTATCGAGTCCGCTGACCAAGGTCCACGACCCTGCCGCGTCGGGAATCGAACCCTGGTCCCGGGCCGACTTCTGCTCTCGGGTCTGCCGCCTCTAACCAGTGAGCCACGCTACTCCACTAAATATATGGCGTCTAACATGGCTGGTTTACCACCCCTCCCCCCGCTCGGCGGCATTGAAGCAGAAGATGTCCGCTTTGGGGGATACCAGAGAGGAATCAATAATTCATTGTTGGGAAAAAGAAGACAAAAAAGGAAACAAAGGTCACCTTGCACCTGTGCACGTGCATGAGAGGACGTCGGGAGACCCCAAGTATCCCACTGTGTCCCTAAGGAGTTTGGTGTGTAATAAGGAACCCCAGATAGAGTTTCTGATGATGTGTCTCCTTCAGTGATCAATACCTGAGAACAAATCAGACGCACAGATCACCAGGCACGTATTTCACATTTTAGGGTAACACCATGGGAACAAAACATATTTCAAATGTGCGAACGCCTTTGTTCAGATCTGATCAAGGCCAGACAGGGGTGACAGTTTGACATTAGGTGCTCCATCTTACCTAAGAATTGCATGTTTTTGACTCTTGCTAGAGTGGTACATTTTTGTATTACGTTCTACGGAAGCAAGGGGCCTACTTTTGCTTATAATTCACTAGCAGTGGATGCTAGAAAGAAGTGCAATGGTTAAATATTGAGTCACGCATATTAGCATTTGTGCGTTTAGCTCTACTCACCCGTGAGGGTATCCGGGCGCTTGTGCAGGTGTGTGGGCCTGAAGCTCTGCAGAGTGAGTCCCAGAGCCAGGTCTGCAGCTTCTTGAGATATTCAAGAAGTTAAGAGGAGGCTCTGATGTGTTGTAGGAGGTCGTTCCAGGTTTAGGTGCAATGTAAGAGAATGAGCGACCTCCTGTACTGCTTTTGTATTATGGATGTGGGGGGTGAGCGAGTGAATTAAGTGTGTTTGTGGATGGGGAGCCAGTGGAGTTCTCTGAGTTGTGATGGGATGTGGGTGCGACGTGGGCGTTTGAGTTTGAGTCCTGCGGCGGTATTCTGCATGATCTGGAGTCTGTGTAGGAGCAATTTGGAGATCCTGGTGTAGAGTGCCTTGCCGTAGTCGAGTCTGTTTGTGACAAATGCTTGTGTGATGGCATCTCTGGTATTCTGGGGCAGTCCTCTGAAGATGTAGGAGGAACTCACTGTGTTGGCCTGTGCTGTCATGTTGAGTTTATCATCCAGGATGATTCCAGGTTTCTGGCATGGTCAGTGGGTGTTGGTATTAGTACTAGTTCTATCGTCCAGCAGGTAGAGTCCCATGGAGAATTCTCGTTTCCGAAGACCAGTGCTTCCGTGTTGTCGGAGTTCAGCTTCAGGCAGCTGTCTCTCATCCATTCTGCTACTGTGATCATGCAGATGGTGAAGTTGGTTCTGGCGGTGGTTGTCTTGTCCGTCAGGGATAGGGTGACTTGAGTGTCGTTGGTGTAGGATATGATGACAATGCCTTTGGATCTGATGATGTTAGTGAGTGGAGACATGTAGATATTAAACAGGGTAGGGTTGAGAAGTGAACCCTGGGGCACCCCCCAGATCAATTTCTTGGATTCTGATGGGTAGGGTGAATCTTTGGGTTCTTCCCATGAGGAAGGAGCCTATCCAGTTGAGGGCGGGTCCTTGAATGGCAATCTCGTTTAGTCTTCTGATGAGTGTGTTGTGAGAGACTGCATAGAGGTCGAGCAGGGTGGGGTCTGCAGCCTTACCTCAGTCCAGTATGGTTTGTATGTCGTCCGTGGCCGCGATAAGTCATGTTTTGGTGCTATGGTTACTTCTGAATCCTAACTGGGTGTAGTCCAGTAGGTGGTGTAGTTGAAGGTGGCTGGTGAGTTGTTTGTTGATGGCCTTCTCCATCCCTTTGGCTGGGTATAGGAGCAGTGAGATGAGATGGGAGTTGCTCAGTTGGTTTTGTTCACCCGATGGCTGCTTGAGGATGGCAGTGACAGCTGCATGCTTCCAGTCTTCCAGGAAAGTGGTGGATGTGATAAAAGGGTTGATGATGTGTGTGAGGGTGGTGTTGATAGGTGGTCCTCCCAGGTTGTAGAAATGGTGTGGGTATGGATCTGTCGGGACCCTGGAGTGGACGCTCTGCTTGATCGTCTCCGTGTCTTCTTTGTTGAGTGTTTTTTGTTCAATCATGTGTTTGTCTTGTTGGTGGTGGGCAAGTTGGCGAAAGGATCTCTGGGGTCCGATTGCACTAAGTTACTGTGGAAGAAGTTTGATAGGTTGTCGCAGAGTTCTTGAGAAGGGGGGGTGATGTTTATTGTGGCCTTGGGTGGTAGATTATGTGACAGTGAAGAAGACCTCCTTGCAGCTGTTGGTGCTTTGATGCGATGAGCAAGTGCTCTTTTTTTGTATTCCTCTCAGTTGCTGGTGGAGGCATCCAAGCACGGTCTTGTATGTGGTTCTGTCGGTGGTCTCATGGCTGCTTCTCCATTTCCTTTCTACCTGTTTGCAATGATGTTTTGAGTTTCGGAGGTCCTCTGTATACCAGCTGGCTTCTTTGTTGACTTTTCTTCATCCGTTGGTTTTGATGGGTGTGAACAAGTCTGCTCTGTTTTCGAACTGTTTGTTGAAGTGGGTGATGTTCTTGTTGAGGTTGTTGGTGGTGCTCACTTTGTTCATGCTGAGGACGTTGACCAGTCTGCTTCTGAGATTTTTCCCCAGCTGTGGCTTGCTGTGCCGATGCTGGTCGGCGTGTCGACTTGTGTTGATTTGGATGACGGAGTGGTCTGTCCATGTGAGGTGGAGGTGTCTTTGATCTTTTTGCTGGTGGTGAAGATTGGGTCTAGGGTGTGTACTGCGATGTATATTAGATCAGTGAAAAACTGGGTAAGTCAGAAGTTGTCCATGCTTTATTTATTTGAGTTTTATATAGCGCTGGCTAGACCCAGAGGTATCAGATCACTTCACAAAGGGTTCCACAAAGTTACACAATTACATCAGTTACCAGTTACATCAGTTTCAATAAAAACATTTCTTTCAAGAGCTTAAAGACGGGATAAATTGAGATTATAAGGTAGAGGGGGTAGGGTAAAGGGATAGGAGGGAAATAGGGTGGAGAGACGAAGTAGAGTCTGCCCAAAGTCCGGCTGGGTAGGTGACAGCCGAGGGGGAATCCGCGGCCCATCTCCTCTATAGCTATCAGGTAGCTCCACTGGGCATAGGCCAAAGAGCTAGGTCTCAATGGAAAAACATTTTTAAAGGGAACGAAAAAAATGGAGCATAGAAGGGGAAAGGGGGTAGGGTAAAGGGGTGGGAGGGACAAAGCAAAGGCAAGATGAAGGAAGGTCTGCCCAAAGTCCGGCTGGGTAGGTGACGGCCAAGGGGGCCAACTCCTCTATAGCTATCAGGTAGCTCCACCGGGCATCGGTCAAAAAACTAGGTCTAACGCTTAACATAAGGAAAAATTGTGTTACAAATTACAAAAATGATCACGTTAATTACAAAGAGGTTACAAATTCAATACGAGAGTTATTAGCGACCATGAAAAACGAGATCCACAGAAAAGAGAGGGGAAAAAAAGAAAAAGGCCTGGGAGAGCAGGGAGTCCACGGTGGGTCAACAGTGGAGAAAGATAAGAGACATAAGTCCGAGGTCCGTCTCGGTAGGTGATGGTCATAGCGGTGTGCCAGAGCCTGTCTCCCCTATAGCTATAGCAGTGCTGTGGGGAATGGGTCTGTTCGGTCCCCTAGGTGGAGATTGAGGTCGCTGAGTACTATGAAGTCTTTGGAGTTGATGGTGAAGGGGGCAGTGATGGCCTGGGATGAGGCTGCTGGAGTTGGCTCGTGGTCCAGGTGGTGCATAGGTGAGGGTTCCCTTTAGAGTGAATGTTGTGCTGATTTGTAGCTTGAAGTGCATGCGTTCCATGAAGGGGGGGGTGTTTGCAATGAATGTTCGGCATTGGTTGTTGTCCTTGTGGATGATGGCTATTCTTCCTCCTGGCTTGTGAAGGAAGTCCTGTCATGTGATCTTGTAGCCCTTTGGGATGGCAATGTCGGGTGCCAACACGTGGTTTGAGCCAAGTTTCCATGAGGAAGAGGGGTCCGTTCCCATCTCTCAGTTGTGTGTTTGGTGAGAGATCGTGTGTTGAGTGGCATGCATGCACGCAGTGGATGTTGAGGGGTAGGGTTTTGTGTGCTGGGCAATATTGGTGTTGAAGGGTGTTTGAGTGGTGTGTGTGGGCTGCCGCAGGAGAATCTGTAGGTGGGTGCAGGTGAAGGCTGCTACTATGTTGTGTGCTGCAAAGCAGCAGCAGCGGGCAGCACGGCAGCCTGGGTCGAGCAAGCATGTATCTATGTATATATGTATGTAAGCACACACACACATGTATGTATGTATGCATGCATACATTTATGTTTGCATGCGCACACATACGTATGTATGTATGCATGCACACATGTTTGTGTGTAGGCATGCATGCACGCACACATGCACACATGCATGCACATACGTACGTACGTATGCATGCACGCACGTATGTACGTACGTACGCACGCATGCACACATGCACGCATGATTAATTCTTGATTTGGAGGTTTCATACAGGTTAACCCAACATAGTTCCTCTTTCCTGAGTCTTTCTTTCCATAGTTTTTCTTGTACTCTCTTAGAGTTTGAAGTTATTTCTTTTTTCAGAACAAGTCATAGGGCCTGATTATTAGTCGGGCGTTCCAAAGACCGCCGTACTCGCAGTGTCGGTCCGACCACCGCCTCCTCGGCAGTCCGACCGCACGATTAAGACCATAGCGGTCAGACCGCCACAAGACCGCCACCACCGAAAAGATCCTGGATCCCATGGCGACGGCGGTGGGGAGAGTGGCGGGGTTGGGACCGCCGTCTCAATCACGACCTGCCTTTCCGCCGACCTTTTCATAGCAGTCAGACCGCCACAAGACCGCCACCACCGAAAGGATCCGGGATCCCATGGCGACGGCGGTGGGGAGAGTGTCGGGTTGAGATGCGGTGCCGATGCCAGCACCGCCGTCTCAATCACGACTTGCCTTTCCGCCGACCTTTTCATGGCGGGGACACTACCATGAAAATGTTGGCGAAAGGCAGTGACCGGGCCCTAAACAGGGCCCAGAGCAAAGTGCATTGGAGCACATGTTGTGCCCCCTCTAATTGCACTGTTGTGCATGCAGTGTGTGCCATGCGTGACATGGTGCATGGTGCACAGTGCACCCGACGTGCAAGTGGTGCTGCCACAACGGCGTCATGTGCTTGACGCTCACGATGAGCCGAAGCATGCTGCCTCCGCGGCAACAGCGACACAACACCTCCAGCCTGGCGCTAATATTGTAATGCGGCGGCCAGGATACTACCGGCATTGTGACGTTATCCCGACCGCCGCAACGGCGGTCTTGTAATCACCCCATAGTCATTTTTCCTGTAGTACCTAAGCCCTTGTTTAGCTTGTTTCCAAGCGTCTCTTCTTGCACTCTCTGGGAGAGCACAAACTGCTTAAAACCCATTGGATGAAGGAGACCTACCCCTGCCTGGAGTCATGGTAACAAGCTACTAATAATTGGGGCGCCATCAGAAGTCTCCCATCCCAATGAGCCTGAGTAAGCACATTCAGTGCCGAAACATGTTAATGCGCAGATGGTTGTTAATCATACATCAGGTGATGCAGGTGCCTTTGACACACCCTGTTTAGAGGTGGCATCTATAAACTCACAAAAATCATACACAAGGCAGTCTGCTGCTGTCTAATACCCCTGGTACAAACAAATCGCACGTTATACTGTCTGCCCCAGATGACCCGAGGAATCCACCTTTCTGCACTCTTCACACCGCTGCCTTGTTCCTAAATGTCTCCGTGAGTGGCCTTCATCAGGTACTGGGTGTAATACCGGGTGCCCAGTAACCCTTTCGAAAGCCCTCAGTCTCCAGGTGAATGCCCCCGGGCCTCACACCGGCACAGGCGCCTGCAGGGGAAAACGCGCTTTAATTGTGGCCACGAGGAGGCCACGTTTTAGTGAAATAGCTCAGTGGGTTATGCAGCTGTTACCTTGAAACATAACTTAATCCGTAGATCACAAGTTCCAGATTGAGGCAGCTCAGTGGGTTCATGCAGGGTCAGCTAAAAAGTGTTATGTGACCTGAGCGTATTGTGGTAGGCACTCTCAGCCGTTCATACTTCTGGAGTCGATAAAATGAGCTCCACTGAGCTGGATAGCAATGATTCATCTAAAGCGCCACGAGTCAGAGCAGCATGTGATGTGCGCTAGATAAACGGAGGGATTCTAGGTATTTGTGACCCGGCCTGCAGACGCCAGAGCCCGTGGGAAGCTGTGAATCTCCCCTTGGCACAGCCCCCTGCTGTCACAACAACCTCTCTTCTCACACTGATAACCCATTGTGTGGCCTGACGTGTTATCCCGTCTCCACTCATGTGAGACGTTGGGTGGGGGGGGGGGGGGGGGGGGAGGAGGGGGCTGGGGGCTCCTCACAGCACATCCCAGGAAGGCTCATGGCTGGGGGAGTGCGTCTGCGGGGGCCAGCTGGCTGTGCAGGAATTCAGCCCCCCATCTGCAGACCACCCCCAGTATCTTCACAGAAGGAATGCAGAGTGTGTCCATGGCCTGTCACTCAAGGCAAACGTATACCCTTACCTACCTATTCAGCTAAGAGGCCAAGCATCACTTCCCATACTACCTGCAGCTGAGAGGCCAAGCATCACTTCCCATACTACCTCCAGCTGAGAGGCCAAGCATCACTTCCCATGTTACCTGAGGCTGAGAGGCCAAGCATCCCTTCCCATACTACCTCCAGCTGAGAGGCCCTGCATCACTTCCCATACTACCTCCAGCTGAGAGGCCAAGCATCACTTCCCATACTACCTCCAGCTGAGAGGCCAAGCATCACTTCCCATACTACCTGCAGCTGAGAGGCCAAGCATCACTTCCCATACTACCTGCAGCTGAGAGGCCAAGCGTCACTTCCCATACTACCTCCAGCTGAGAGGCCAAGCATCACTTCCCATACTACCTCCAGCTGAGAGGCCAAGTATCACTTCCCATACTACCTGCAGCTGAGAGGCCAAGCATCACTTCCCATACTACCTCCAGCTGAGAGGCCCTGTGTCACTTCCCATACTACCAGCAGCTGAGAGGCCAAGCGTCACTTCCCATAATACCTCCAGCTTAGAGGCCAAGCATCACTTCCCATACTACCTCCAACTGAGAGGCCAAGCATCACTTCCCATACTACCTCCAGCTGAGAGGCCAAGCATCACTTCCCATACTACCTCCAGCTGAGAGGTCAAGCATCACTTCCCATACTACCTCCAGCTGAGAGGCAAAGCATCACTTCCCATACTACCTCCAGCTGAGAGGCCAAGCATCACTTCCCATACTACCTTCAGCTGAGAGGCCAAGCATCACTTCCCATACTACCTCCAGCTGAGAGGACAAGCATCACTTCCGATACTACCTCCAGCTGAGAGGCCAAGCATCACTTCCCATACTACCTCCAGCTGAGAGGCCAAGCATCACTTCCGATACTACCTCCAGCTGAGAGGCCAAGCATCACTTCCCATACTACCTCCAGCAGAGAGGCCAAGCATCACTTCCCATACTACCTCCAGCTGAGAGGCCATGCATCACTTCCCATACTACATCCAGCTAAGAGGCCAAGCATCACTTCCCATACTACCTCCAGCTGAGAGGCCCTGTGTCACTTCCCATACTACCTCCAGCTGAGAGGCCAAGCATCACTTCCCATACTACCTGCCGCTGAGAGGCCCTGCGTCACTTCCCATACTACCTCCAGCTGAGAGGCCAAGCATCACTTCCCATACTACCTGCCGCTGAGAGGCCCTGCGTCACTTCCCATACTACCTCCAGCTGAGAGGCCCTGTGTCACTTCCCATACTACCTCCAGCTGAGAGGCCCTGTGCCACTTCCCATACTACCTGCAGCTGAGAGGCCATGTGTCACTTCCCATACTACCTGCAGCTGAGAGGCCCTGTGTCACTTCCCTTACTACCACCAGCTGAGAGGCCCTGTGTAACTTCCCATACTACCTCCAGCTGAGAGGCCCTGTGCCACTTCCCATACTACCTCCACCTGAGAGGCCCTGTGTCATTTCCCATACTACCTCCAGCTGAGAGGCCAAGCATCACTTCCCATACTACCTCCAGCTGAGGCCCTGTGTCACTTCCTAAAACACCACTAGCAGAGAGGCTCTACATTCCTTCCCATACTACCTGCAGCTGAGAGGCCCTGTGTCACTTCCCATACTTCTTCCAGCTGAGAGGCCATGTATCATTTCCCAAACTAGCTAAAGCTGAGAGGCCCTGCTTATCTCCCATACTAATTCTGCTCCACAGCTGACACACAGTGTCTCACTTGAGCTGTTCTGTCTGTCTTTCTTCCTCCCTGCCTACCCATCCATATGTCCATCCGTCTGTCTGCTCGTTCACCCACCTATCCATCTATTGCTATGTCCATCTGTCCATTCATGTACCCATATGTCCATCTGCTCATTTGCCCATCTATCTATTCATCTAATCCTGTGTCCACTGTCCTTTCCTGTCACCCTATGTCCACCAGTCTGTCTGTTCAACCATCTAATTATGTACTCTTGTGTCTGACCATCTCTTTCCAGTCATCCGTCTGTCCTTGGACCTACACGTTTCAATTTCTTGTCGTTCTGTCTGTCCGTTTATTCATTCATCAATCTACCCACCAATATGTCTACCCGTCTGTCTCTACTTGCATTCCTCTATACGCCTTTATACATGTCTGTCCATCCATTCATCAATCTATCCACACGTCCACCAGTCTGTCTGTCCATCCATCTAGTCATCTTTCCCTATGTCTGGCCATCTCTGGGGAGGTGTCTGTCCATCCTTCCATCTGTCCTTCTGTTCATCCATCTGTCCTCCCGTCTTGCCATCCATCTCTTCATTGTTCCTTGTGTCTGTCCATCCCTGAGCGTTAGTCTGTCCAACCTTCCAGCTGGACATCTGTCCTTCCATTGACTTATCCTTCTATCCATCCTCCTACCTGTCTGTCTGTCCCTCCATCCCTCCCGTCTGTCTGTCTGTTTGTCCTCCTGCCCCATCCTCCTTCCCTCATGCTTCAATGCCTCTATATGTAAGATCATGAACCAGGGCTTGGCTGGCCATGTAGGCTGGAAGGGTGGGGGCCGGTTTTGCAGCGGTGAGGGCCGGTTTTGTTACTGGGGCCGGTTTTGCAGCAGTGAGGGCTGGTTTTGTTACTGGGGGCCGGTTTTGTTACTGGGGGCCGGTTTTGCAGCAGTGAGGGCTGGTTTGTTACTGGGGGCCGGTTTTGTTACTGGGGGCCGGTTTTGTAGCAGTGAGGGCTGGTTTTGTTACTGGGGGCCGGTTTTGTTACTGGGGGCCGGTTTTGTTACTGGGGGCCGGTTTTGCAGCAGTGAGGGCTGGTTTTGTTACTGGGGGCCGGTTTTGTTACTGGGGGCCGGTTTTGCAGCAGTGAGGGCTGGTTTGTTACTGGGGGCCGGTTTTGTTACTGGGGGCCGGTTTTGTAGCAGTGAGGGCTGGTTTTGTTACTGGGGGCCGGTTTTGTTACTGGGGGCCGGTTTTGTTACTGGGGGCCGGTTTTGCAGCAGTGAGGGCTGGTTTTGTTACTGGGGGCCGGTTTTGCAGCAGTGGGGGCTGCTTTTGTTTCTTGAGGCCGGTTTTACAACAGTGAGGGCCGGTTTTGTTACTTGGGGACAGTTTTGTAGCAGTGAGGGCCGGTTTTGCAGCAGTGGGGGCCGGTTTTGTTTCTTGAGGCCGGTTTTACAACAGTGAGGGCCGGTTTTGTTACTTGGGGACAGTTTTGTAGCAGTGAGGGCTGTTTTTGTTACTTGGGGCTGGTTTTGACGCAGTTAGGGCCGGTTTTGCAGCAGTGGGGGCTGGTTTTGCAGCAGTGGGGGCCGGTTTTGCAGCAGTGAGGGCCGGTTTTGTTACTTGGGACCGGTTTTGCAGCAGTGGGGGCTGGTTTTGTTACTTGGGGCCGGTTTTGCAGCAGTGGGGGCTGGTTTTGTTACTTGGGGCCGGTTTTGCAGCAGTGAGGGCTGGTTTTGTTACTTGGGGCCGGTTTTGCAGCAGTGAGGGCTGGTTTTGTTACTTGGGACCGGTTTTGCAGCAGTGAGGGCTGGTTTTGTTACTGGGGGCCGGTTTTGTTACTGGGGGCCGGTTTTGTTACTGGGGGCCGGTTTTGCAGCAGTGAGGGCTGGTTTTGTTACTTGGGGCCGGTTTTGCAGCAGTGAGGGCCGGTTTTGTTACTGGGGGCCGGTTTTGCAGCAGTGAGGGCTGGTTTTGTTACTGGGGGCCGGTTTTGTTACTGGGGGCCGGTTTTGTAGCAGTGAGGGCTGGTTTTGTTACTGGGGGCCGGTTTTGTTACTTGGGGCCGGTTTTGCAGCAGTGGGGGCCGGTTTTGTTACTTGGGACCGGTTTTGCAGCAGTGAGGGCCGGTTTTGTTACTGGGGGCCGGTTTTGTTACTGGGGGCCGGTTTTGCAGCAGTGAGGGCTGGTTTTGTTACTGGGGGCCAGTTTTGTTACTGGGGGCCGGTTTTGCAGCAGTGAGGGATGGTTTTGTTACTGGGGGCCGGTTTCGTTACTGGGGGCCGGTTTTGTAGCAGTGAGGGCTGGTTTTGTTACTGGGGACCGGTTTTGTTACTGGGGGCCGGTTTTGTTACTGGGGACCGGTTTTGTTACTGGGGGCCGGTTTTGCAGCAGTGAGGGCTGGTTTTGTTACTTGGGACCGGTTTTGCAGCAGTGAGGGCTGGTTTTGTTACGGGGCCGGTTTTGCAGCAGTGGGGGCTGGTTTTGTTTCTTGAGGCCGGTTTTACAACAGTGAGGGCCGGTTTTGTTACTTGGGGACAGTTTTGTAGCAGTGAGGGCCGGTTTTGCAGCAGTGGGGGCCGGTTTTGTTTCTTGAGGCCGGTTTTACAACAGTGAGGGCCGGTTTTGTTACTTGGGGACAGTTTTGTAGCAGTGAGGGCTGTTTTTGTTACTTGGGGCCGGTTTTGACGCAGTTAGGGCCGGTTTTGCAGCAGTGGGGGCTGGTTTTGCAGCAGTGGGGGCCGGTTTTGCAGCAGTGAGGGCCGGTTTTGTTTCTTGGGGCCGGTTTTACAACAGTGAGGGCCGGTTTTGTTACTTGGGGACAGTTTTGTAGCAGTGAGGGCTGGTTTTGTTTCTTGGGGCCGGTTTTACAACAGTGAGGGCCGGTTTTGTTACTTGGGGCCGGTTTTGCAGCAGTGAGGGCCGGTTTTGTTACTTGGGGCCGGTTTTGCAGCAGTGAGGGCCGGTTTTGTTACTTGGGGACAGTTTTGTAGCAGTGAGGGCCGGTTTTGTTACTTGGGGACAGTTTTGTAGCAGTGAGGGCTGGTTTTGTTACTTGGGGACAGTTTTGTAGCAGTGAGGGCTGGTTTTGTTTCTTGGGGCCGGTTTTACAACAGTGATGGCCGGTTTTGTTACTTGGGGACAGTTTTGTAGCAGTGAGGGCTGGTTTTGTTTCTTGGGGCCGGTTTTACAACAGTGAGGGCCGGTTTTGTTACTTGGGGCCGGTTTTGCAGCAGTGAGGGCCGGTTTTGTTACTTGGGGCCGGTTTTGCAGCAGTGAGGGCCGGTTTTGTTACTTGGGGACAGTTTTGTAGCAGTGAGGGCTGGTTTTGTTACTTTGGGACAGTTTTGTAGCAGTGAGGGCTGGTTTTGTTTCTTGGGGCCGGTTTTACAACAGTGAGGGCCGGTTTTGTTACTTGGGGCCGGTTTTGCAGCAGTGAGGGCCGGTTTTGTTACTTGGGCCGGTTTTGCAGCAGTGAGGGCCGGTTTTGTTACTTGGGGACAGTTTTGTAGCAGTGAGGGCTGGTTTTGTTACTTGGGGACAGTTTTGTAGCAGTGAGGGACGGTTTTGTTACTTGGGGACAGTTTTGTAGCAGTGAGGGCCGGTTTTGTTACTTGGGGACAGTTTTGTAACAGTGAGGGCCGGTTTTGTTACTTGGGGACAGTTTTGTAGCAGTGAGGGCCGGTTTTGTTACTTGGGGACAGTTTTGTAGCAGTGAGGGCCGGTTTTGTTACTTGGGGACAGTTTTGTAACAGTGAGGGCTGGTTTTGTTACTTGGGGACAGTTTTGTAGCAGTGAGGGTCGGTTTTGTTACTTGGGGACAGTTTTGTAACAGTGAGGGCTGGTTTTGTTACTTGGGGACAGTTTTGTAGCAGTGAGGGCCGGTTTTGTTACTTGGGGACAGTTTTGTAGCAGTGAGGGCTGGTTTTGTTACTTGGGGACAGTTTTGTAGCAGTGAGGGCCGGTTTTGTTACTTGGGGACAGTTTTGTAGCAGTGAGGGGCGGTTTTGTTACTTGGGGACAGTTTTGTAACAGTGAGGGCTGGTTTTGTTACTTGGGGACAGTTTTGTAGCAGTGAGGGCTGGTTTTGTTACTTGGGGACAGTTTTGTAACAGTGAGGGCCGGTTTTGTTACTTGGGGACAGTTTTGTAACAGTGAGGGCCGGTTTTGTTACTTGGGGACAGTTTTGTAGCAGTGAGGGCCGGTTTTGTTACTTGGGGACAGTTTTGTAGCAGTGAGGGCCGGTTTTGTTACTTGGGGACAGTTTTGTAACAGTGAGGGCTGGTTTTGTTACTTGGGGACAGTTTTGTAGCAGTGAGGGCTGGTTTTGTTACTTGGGGACAGTTTTGTAGCAGTGAGGGCTGGTTTTGTTACTGGGGGACAGTTTTGTAGCAGTGAGGGCTGGTTTTGTTACTTGGGGACAGTTTTATAGCAGTGAGGGCCGGTTTTGTTACTTGGGGCTGGTTTTGCAGCAGTGAGGGCCGGTTTTGCAGAGATGCTGCAATATGGGCCCTCAGCAGCACAGCAGCAAGCCAGGTTTGCAGCCTCTCAGTTCCAGGTAGTGCTTCCCCAGGGGCTGGGCTGCTTTACATACTCTTGGAACTTTGAACTCTGAAAGCTGTGCATTATCCTCAGGTTATATTCAGTGCTCCAGTTTAACTATGGAGTCGGCAGCAGAACCAGCGATACACAACAGCACACTCACCTGACAGCCAGACAGCGGTGCTTTATGTTACCAACACATGTGCACACCTGCAGCTGTTTAAGGAAACACCACTCCTGTTTCTAGCTCACTGAGCTGTCAGTCTGCACTGATACTGAACCCCAGCCATGATTCCTGCGTGCAGTCCATCAAAACAAGTTCATCTCACCTATTTTTCCTTGTTAAAAGACATAGATACAAACCAGGAAACCAGTGGTGGCTCGATTGGGGAGTGCTGCGGGGTGGTGAGGCAGGGTGGGAGAGGGGCAGGGTGGAGGGGTAGTGGACTCCGACATACGGCGGAACAGAGTTAAGTAAGACAATAAATAAAGAAAACACTTTACATTGTGTGCGCTGCATCGCCGAGTTTGCGATGATGCGCGCAATGTAAATTGTTTTATTTATTTATATACTTACTTAACTCTGTTCCGCCGTATGTCGGAGTCCACTACCCCTCCACCCTGCCCCTCTCCCAACCCGCCCCACTGCCCCGCAGGACTTCATCGGCAAGCCGCCACTGCTGGAAACACCGTTTGTTACTGTATAGGCCTGGGCGTCATTTCAGTTACCTTGGTGTCATTCTGCGTTGACGCAGAACTACCGGATATTATGTGTTCACTTTAGAAGGCATCATTTGTGGGTCAGATCCTATCATGGGAGCTCAGGGCCCGATTCACAGAACTTAAGACAAAATCCTAAACTTACTACTTTTGGTATTCACAGAAGGCATTTAGTAGTAGCAAAGTTAGGGTTTTGTCTTAAATCTCTCTTAAGTCTGTCCTAAGTTTGTCTTAAATCTGTCTTAAATCTGTCTTAAGTCTGTCCTACGTGTGTCTTAAGTCTGTCTTACGTCTGTCTTGAGTCTGTCCTACTACTTTTGGTATTCACAGAAGGCACTTAGTAGTAGTAAAGTTAGGATTTTATCTTAAATCTGTCTTAAGTCTGTCTTAAGTCTGTCTTAAGTCAAAATCCTAACTTTACTACAACTAAGTGCCTTCTGTGAATACCAAAAGTAGTAAGTTTAGGATTTTGTCTTAAGTTAGTTCTGTGAATCGGGTCCTCTGTTAGGGAGTGCCAGTGGACACTGTTCGTTTTTTGCTGCATTTAGCGCGGTTTCATAGCGCAAAATGCGTCCTCGCATCTGTTTTGTAAATAGCACTAAACGCAGAATTACTCTTCCCTTGGGTAACTAATTCAGCAGAATCTCCTGGAATTCTTGGGTAAATCAACTTGATTACGCTACATGGCGTCACGCAAATTAGCCCACCCCTAGTATTAATGTGTATATATTACTAGTATCGGAAAGAGCCGTTTTTAGTTCCAGCTCCAGCTGTTTCCCTGGGGCCGAGCACCAGCTGTTCATGAGCCCTGGATGGTCCTGTCCGGGGTCTGTGTCTTGTTTTCGTGTGTCAGATTCCTTCTGACAGTGGTGAGTTTTTGGATACCGAGGCAGGGGTAGCCTCATTGCTCCACTGCTCACCCCCCCCTCCCCAAGTCTCCCTCCCCCCCACCACTCACACTTTCCTGTGCTGGGTCCACAGATTATTAAGCATCTGAAACGCTGTCCTGTAACGTGAACCGTGGTTAGTGATTAACGAGCCCCACTGAGCGGCCATTATTAGCCCAAGAGCACATTACACTGCAGCCGAGTCATGTGAGCCGAGAGCGGCGCCTAATTAAACACATTAAACATGCACAGGCTGCTCCAAGGGCTCGTGAATTATTCACCGGGCACTCGGGGGATCCTCCGACTCTACACCTGGAGTGTCTCCGGTGCTTGGACTCGGCCCGGTGTCTGGGCCCCGGCGCAGGGGCCCCCCGATACGGGCAGGAGTATAAATAGACTCTACACACGCAGCTGTGCCCCAGTTTGTGTTTTATTAATGGCGCTGGGAAGGTGTGTGTGCAGGGGCGTCGTTTAAGTGGTAAATGATTGATTTCAGAGGAGGGCGAGGAGAGGGAATGTAGGCCACTTGCACGCGTTGCATCCCCCGAGGGATGGAAATATTGTGCACGAGGAAAGGTCTTGTTTTTTCTGTATATACTGATCCTGAAGGCTGATCCTCGGATTGTCACTGCAGGATGCTCGAGGAGAAGTGGTGAGCTGCGGAGCTTCTTCCAGAAGTCAAGTCTGTCCCTCCGGATTCAGATCTGGCCCCTTTGGTTATATAGACAGTGTTCTGAATGTGTCTCTGCCCCTCTTGGTTTAGTTCCGGTCCCTCGAGTTCTCTTGACAGGGCTCCATGTGTCTCTGCCCCTCTTGGTTTAGTTCCGGTCCCTCTAGTTCTCTTGTCAGTGCTCCATGTGTCTCTGCCCCTCTTGGTTTAGTTCCGGTCCCGCTGGTTCTCTTGTCAGGGCTCCATGTGTCTCTGCCCCTCCTGGTTCAGTTCTGGTCCCTCTAGTTCTCTTGACAGGGCTCCATGTGTCTCTGCCCTTCCTGGTTCAGTATCGGCCCCTCTAGTTCTCTTGACAGGGCTCCATGTGTCTCTGCCCCTCTTGGTTTAGTTCCGGTCCCTCGAGTTCTCTAGACAGGGCTCCATGTGTCTCTGCCCCTCCTGGTACAGTATCGGCCCCTCTAGTTCTCTAGACAGGGCTCCATGTGTCTCTGCCTCTCCTGGTTCAGTTCTGGTCCCTCTAATTCTCTTGCCAGGGCTCCATGTGTCTCTGCTCCTCCTGGTTCAGTTTCGGCCCCTCTGGTTCTTTTGACAGGGCTCCATGTGTCTCTGCCCCTCCTGGTTCAGTTCCGGTCCCTCTAGTTCTCTTGACAGGGCTCCATGTGTCTCTGCCCCTCCTGGTTCAGTTCCGGTCCCTCTAGTTCTCTTGACAGGGCTCCATGTGTCTCTGCCCCTCCTGGTTCAGTTCTGGTCCCTCTAGTTCTCTTGCCAGGGTTCCATGTGTCTCTGCCCCTCCTGGTTCAGTTCTGGTCCCTCTAGTTCTCTTGTCAGTGCTCCATGTGTCTCTGCTCCTCCTGGTTCCGTTACAGTCCCTCTGGTTCTCTTGTCAGGGCTCCATGTGTCTCTGCTCCTCCTGGTTCAGTTTCGGCCCCTCTAGTTCTCTTGCCAGGGCTCCATGTGTCTCTGCTCCTCCTGGTTCAGTTTCGGCCCCTCTGGTTCTCTTGACAGGGCTCCATGTGTCTCTGCCCCTCCTGGTTCAGTTCCGGTCCCTCTAGTTCTCTTGACAGGGCTCCATGTGTCTCTGCCCCTCCTGGTTCAGTTCCGGTCCCTCTAGTTCTCTTGCCAGGGCTCCATGTGTCTCTGCCTCTCCTGGTTCAGTTCTGGTCCCTCTAGTTCTCTTGCCAGGGCTCCATGTGTCTCTGCTCCTCCTGGTTCAGTTTCGGCCCCTCTAGTTCTCTTGCCAGGGCTCCATGTGTCTCTGCTCCTCCTGGTTCAGTTTCGGCCCCTCTGGTTCTCTTGACAGGGCTCTAAGTGTCTCTGCCCCTCCTGGTTCAGTTCCGGTCCCTCTAGTTCTCTTGACAGGGCTCCATGTGTCTCTGCCCCTCCTGGTTCAGTTCTGGTCCCTCTAGTTCTCTTGCCAGGGCTCCATGTGTCTCTGCCCCTCCTGGTTCAGTTCTGGTCCCTCTAGTTCTCTTGTCAGTGCTCCATGTGTCTCTGCTCCTCCTGGTTCCGTTACAGTCCCTCTGGTTCTCTTGTCAGGGCTCCATGTGTCTCTGCCTCTCTTGGTTTAGTTTCGGCCCCTCTAGTTCTCTTGTCAGGGCTCCATGTGTCTCTGCCCCTCTTGGTTTAGTTCCGGTCCCTCAAGTTCTCTAGACAGGGCTCCATGTGTCTCTGCCCCTCTTGGTTTAGTTCCAGTCCCTCTAGTTCTCTTGACAGGGCTCCGTGTGTCTCTGCCCCTCTTGGTTTAGTTCCGGTCCCTCAAGTTCTCTAGACAGGGCTCCATGTGTCTCTGCCCCTCTTGGTTTAGTTCCAGTCCCTCTAGTTCTCTTGACAGGGCTCCGTGTGTCTCTGCCCCTCTTGGTTTAGTTCCAGTCCCTCAAGTTCTCTAGACAGGGCTCCATGTGTCTCTGCCCCTCCTGGTTTAGTTCTGGTCCCTCTAGTTCTCTTGACAGGGCCCCATGTGTCTCTGCCCCTCTTGGTTTAGTTCCGGTCCCTCAAGTTCTCTAGACAGGGCTCCATGTGTCTCTGCTCCTCCTGGTTCAGTTTCGGCCCCTCTAGTTCTCTTGTCAGGGCTCCATGTGTCTCTGCCCCTCATGGTTTAGTTCCAGTCCCTCTAGTTCTCTTGACACGGCTCCATGTGTCTCTGCCCCTCTTGGTTTAGTTCCGGTCCCTCTAGTTCTCTTGACAGGGCTCCATGTGTCTCTGCTCCTCCTGGTTCAGTTTCGGCCCCTCTAGTTCTCTTGTCAGGGCTCCATGTGTCTCTGCCCCTCCTGGTTTAGTTCCGGTCCCTCGAGTTCTCTTGACAGGGCTCCATGTGTCTCTGCCCCTCTTGGTTTAGTTCTGGTCCCTCGAGTTCTCTAGACAGGGCTCCATGTGTCTCGGCCTCTCTTGGTTTAGTTCCGGTCCCTCGAGTTCTCTAGACAGGGCTCCATGTGTCTCTGCCTCTCTTGGTTTAGTTCCGGTCCCTCGAGTTGTCTAGACAGGGCTCCATGTGTCTCTGCCTCTCTTGGTTTAGTTCCGGTCCCTCGAGTTCTCTAGACAGGGCTCCATGTGTCTCTGCCCCTCTTGGTTTAGTTCCAGTCCCTCTAGTTCTCTTGACAGGGCTCCATGTGTCTCTGCCCCTCTTGGTTTAGTTCCGGTCCCTCGAGTTCTCTAGACAGGGCTCCATGTGTCTCTGCCCCTCTTGGTTTAGTTCCAGTCCCTCTAGTTCTCTTGACAGGGCTCCATGTGTCTCTGCCCCTCTTGGTTTAGTTCCAGTCCCTCTAGTTCTCTTGACAGGGCTCCGTGTGTCTCTGCCCCTCTTGGTTTAGTTCCAGTCCCTCTAGTTCTCTTGACAGGGCTCCATGTGTCTCTGCCCCTCTTTGTTTAGTTCCGGTCCCTCAAGTTCTCTAGACAGGGCTCCATGTGTCTCTGCTCCTCCTGGTTCAGTTTCGGCCCCTCTAGTTCTCTTGTCAGGGCTCCATGTGTCTCTGCCCCTCTTGGTTTAGTTCCAGTCCCTCTAGTTCTCTTGACAGGGCTCCATGTGTCTCTGCCCCTCTTGGTTTAGTTCCGGTCCCTCTAGTTCTCTTGACAGGGCTCCGTGTGTCTCTGCTCCTCCTGGTTCAGTTTCGGCCCCTCTAGTTCTCTTGACAGGGCTCCATGTGTCTCTGCCTCTCTTGGTTTAGTTCCGGTCCCTCGAGTTCTCTAGACAGGGCTCCATGTGTCTCTGCCCCTCCTGGTTTAGTTCCGGTCCCTCGAGTTCTCTTGACAGGGCTCCATGTGTCTCTGCCCCTCTTGGTTTAGTTCCGGTCCCTCGAGTTCTCTAGACAGGGCTCCATGTGTCTCTGCCCCTCTTGGTTTAGTTCCGGTCCCTCGAGTTCTCTAGACAGGGCTCCATGTGTCTCTGCCCCTCTTGGTTTAGTTCCAGTCCCTCTAGTTCTCTTGACAGGGCTCCATGTGTCTCTGCCCCTCTTGGTTTAGTTCCGGTCCCTCGAGTTCTCTAGACAGGGCTCCATGTGTCTCTGCCCCTCTTGGTTTAATTCCAGTCCCTCTAGTTCTCTTGACAGGGCTCCGTGTGTCTCTGCCCCTCTTGGTTTAGTTCCAGTCCCTCTAGTTCTCTTGACAGGGCTCCGTGTGTCTCTGCCCCTCTTGGTTTAGTTCCGGTCCCTCAAGTTCTCTAGACAGGGCTCCATGTGTCTCTGCCTCTCTTGGTTTAGTTCCGGTCCCTCGAGTTCTCTAGACAGGGCTCCATGTGTCTCTGCCTCTCTTGGTTTAGTTCCGGTCCCTCAAGTTCTCTAGACAGGGCTCCATGTGTCTCTGCCCCTCTTGGTTTAGTTCCAGTCCCTCTAGTTCTCTTGACAGGGCTCCATGTGTCTCTGCCCCTCTTGGTTTAGTTCCGGTCCCTCGAGTTCTCTAGACAGGGCTCCATGTGTCTCTGCCCCTCTTGGTTTAGTTCCAGTCCCTCTAGTTCTCTTGACAGGGCTCCGTGTGTCTCTGCCCCTCTTGGTTTAGTTCCGGTCCCTCGAGTTCTCTAGACAGGGCTCCATGTGTCTCTGCTCCTCCTGTTCCGTTACAGTCCCTCTGGTTCTCTTGTCAGGGCTCCATGTGTCTCTGCCTCTCTTGGTTTAGTTCCGGTCCCTCAATTTCTCTAGACAGGGCTCCATGTGCCTCTGCCCCTTTTAGTTTAGTGTTGGTCCCTTTGGTTATATAGACAGGGCTCCATGTGTCTCTGCCTCTCTTGGTTTAGTTCCGGTCCCTCTAGTTCTCTAGACAGGGCTCCATGTGTCTCTGCCTCTCTTGGTTTAGTTCCGGTCCCTCTAGTTCTCTAGACAGGGCTCCATGTGTCTCTGCCCCTCCTGGTTCAGTATCGGCCCCTCTAGTTCTCTTGTCAGTGCTCCATGTGTCTCTGCCCCTCTTTGTTTAGTTCTTGTCCCTCTGATTCTCTAGACAGGGCTCCATGTGTCTCTGTACTTCCTGGTTTAGTTCTGCTTTCGCTGGTTCTTTAGACTGGGCTCTATATGTCTGTCAGAAAAAGGTCTATGTGTCTTAGTCTCTCCTAGTCCGGTTCCGGCTCCTCTGATTCTCTATACATTGCTCCATGAGTCTCCGCCCGTCCTGGTTCAGTTTCGGCCCCTCTAGTTCTCTTGTCAGGGCTCCATGTGTCTCTGCCCCTCCTGGTTCAGTCTTGGTCCCTCTAGTTTTCTTCTCTTGTCACGGCTCCATGTGTCTCTGTCCTGCCTGGTTACGTTTCTGTCCCTCTAGTTCTCTTCTCTTGTCAGGAGTCCATGTGTCTCTGTCTCTCCTGGTTCAGTTCTTGTCCCTTTGGTTATATAGAGAGCGCTTCATGAGTCTCCGCCCCTCCTGTTTCAGTCCTAGTCCCTCTAGTTTTCTTCTCTTGTGAGGGCTTGATGAGTCTCCGCCCCTCCTGGTTCAGTCCTAGTCCCTCTAGTTTTCTTCTCTTGTGAGGGCTCCATGTGTCTCCGCCCCTCCTGGTTCAGTCCTAGTCCCTCTAGTTTTCTTCTCTTACGAGCGCTTCATGAGTTTCCGCCCCTCCTGGTTCAGTTCTAGTCCCTCTGGTTCTCCAGGCAGGGTTTGTTTGCCATGGCCTTCTTGGGGGATTTCCCTAAACCTTTTTTGTTTGATCCTGCCTGGTTTGTGCTGAATCTCTTTCTGTGGCCTTAGGACTCTGTACACTTTCCCACCATATTGGAGTGTGAAACCACCCGCGTTCTTCTTAAATATGCTAGGAAGTGGTGATTATCTGATTGCTTTAGGTGTGGTACCCGTGAGTGCCCCGTAAAAAGGTGCACCACATACACAGAGCCGGTACTACACTGGCTACTAGTGGGCCACGGCACTGAATGTGCCACCCACCAGACTAGTCTTTAACCCTTTCCGTGCTGTCGCCAACCGTTGGCCGAAGTGAGCCCTACCTCCCTGGTGCTGCGCACGACCAACGGCCGACGCAGCCCCGCCCACTCCGTCGAACGCCCGCACTGCGGTGAAATATTTGCCGCGGTAAACGGGTTAAACAAGTGTCAGACCCGCCGTTGCAGGCCTGTGTACGCGCAGATGGACTTGCGCTCAGGTTGGCATTTCTAAACCAATAGCCAATGCTGAGTGGGCTGTTCATTATCACAGGGGCACCTTTAGTGTAAGCCCTGACAAGTGGGGCAAGTGGTATGGGAAAGGCAAGGCAGGTGTACATATGCGTTCCCTGCCCAGATAGTGAAAAATACTCTTGTGGGGTGTTACCCGCTTAGTAGGCAAATCTTCCGAATCCTACCCATGTTAGGAAGTGGAGATGTTTTTTAAAGATATGTCACTGCCTGCCCTCGCAGGCCTGTGTGTGCGCACTTGCATCTATGATGGTTTCAAACACATCAGAATAATCACAAAAACAGGGCAAGAAAATGCAAACAGGCTTGTTTCTCTTCCCCTTTCAATACATCAAAAGCAAACAAGAACGCACCAGCCACCACGAGGCCCTATTGCCACAAATGTCATTCACTCATGTTCCAGGGGAACCATTAGGTTATTTAAAAGGACCCTCACCCCCCAGCCTGGTTGGTGGCCTGCTTCATCATTGGGTCCCCATCCAATGTGCCGAGCGCATCCCGGGTGTGCTGCGACGCCTGATTACAGCAGAGCTGTATTTTCATTATGTGGTTGTGAATTTGTGAGTGGTTTTAAAACTACCTCAAGGTTGTCTATACCAGTCAAGATTTTTATTAATGGATACCTTGGGTAGGTAAATGAAAAGCAGTGGATGTAGGATGAGAGAATAATCGTCTCATACACCACGGTGTGCGGTCGACATGTTTCAGCCACTGATGAGTGCTATTAGGTCACTGTGGCTTTCTTCAGGGCCTGGTGTATTAGGAACCAGCCTTACTGTAGTGTGGGCATGCGCACTAAGGTATGAAGTGAAAGTTTTTTTTATGAATAATAACTTACTTTTTTCACCATCTTCTTTAATATTATCTAGAGCATATATGAGAAAACATTACACAGGCAAACAACAGTAGGCAACCATTCTGCGTTAAAGTCCGTAACCAACAAACTAGCCCCACTGCGTTATCAAACGCTATCACAAGCACAGATCAGTGGTCGGCACTGACTGAGTGCTCAGTCTCCTCACACACAGTTCTTAATACTATAATTACATATGTGTGGAAAGTAGGGCCACAAGACTCATACCATGCCGTTCTGAGATCTTGTGTCTTTCGATGCCAGAGGCCTGGTTCGTCGATGAAGAACATATTACTCAGGTAGCAGGGCATATGCGGTGCAAGCTCACGTGCAACATAATGTCATAAAATCAAGGGTTGTACAATCGTAACATGCACATTTTGCTTAAAAAGTGATTGACAGTGCCTAGTGCTGTCTAATACATACTTATGTTATGTGGATTTCAAGCGACATGGATCGGCGGGGGTGGGAGGAATTCAGTTGTTTTTCTATGGTTGTGTAATCTGGGTCAAAATAGGGGTCACTGTTTTGGTGTTTTGGTGTTTTGGTGTTTTGTGCCCCCTCGCCGCCCTTTCGCGACCGTCTTTTCCTGCTCTGTGAACCCCCCCGCTCCCCGCCGCTGCTCCCCTGCGGCCCGCCCCTTTTTCTCCTCTGTACCCTCTCCCCCCTCCGATTTGCCGCCCCGCTCCCACCTCCCAGCTGCTCCTCCCTCCCACTTTGCCATTCATGGCGAGGACCGCGCATACGCGCAGCAGCCACGTGCAGCAGGCGTGCCGATTGCGCACCGAAGGCGTGCCAAAGGCAAGCCCGTCCATGCCCGTCTGCGCCTGGACCACGCCCAGCGCCAGGACCCCTGGCCCTCAACGACACCAGCCCACCCGATGGAGCTACGACGCCGCACCCTCCGCACATTCAACACCGGCCGGACCCCTGCCTGCCACCAAGCTACCCCGAAACGCACCCACAGACCCTTCACCTGCCAAGCCTACAAATTCACCTGCCTCCGAACCTGCACCGCACCCGCCAAGCCTAGCACCAGAAACAATCACCTCAAGTGCATCCTGCTCAACACCCGCTCCGTCCACAGGCACGCCGTCGAACTCTGAACCTCCTCGACACAACCTCACCAGACGTCACCTTGCTCACAGAAACCTGGATGAACGCCTCCTCAGCCCCCGACATTGCCATAGCCATCCCGGATGGCTACAAGATCCCTCGGAGGGACCGCATCAACCAAACCGTCCACAGAAACATCATCCGCATCACGACGAACTCCGAAGACACCCTCACCACTGCCGAGCACCTTCACTTCCAGATACACACCGACCCCAAGACCACCCTCAGAGGCACTCTCATCTACAGACCCCCGGGACCACGCACACAATTCAGCGAAGCCATCGCAGACTTCTCCAACCCGCACGCCCTCACCTCCTCTGACTACATCCTCCTAGGGGACCTCAACTTCTACCTGGAAAACAACAACGACAACAACACCACCACCCTGCTCGCCAACCTTGGACTCAAGCAACTGGTGAACACCCCCACCCACTACGCCGGCCACACACTTTACCCCGTCTTCTCCTCCAGCAAGCACATCTCCTTCAGCCACTCCACCGGACTACACTGGACAGATCACAGCTGCGTCTATTTCAACTTCAGTTGAACTACCACCCACCACCACCCGCAACAGGCTCCCCGAAGAAGCTGGAGCAAGATAACCGCCGTCCAGCTCACCACCTCCCTTAGCCAGAACCCCCCACCAACACGACGGACCCCAATGAAGCAGCCCACAACCTCACACAGTGGCTCACCAACTGCGCCAATGACCTTGCACCGCTGAAGAACCCCCCCAGCAGACCCGCAGCAGGAAAGCCTCATGGTTCACCAAACGACCTAAAAAACTCCAAGCAATCCTGCCGTACCCTCGAGAAAGCCTGGCGCCACGACCAGTCAACAGAAAACATGACAGCCCTCAAGAACGCCATCCGCAAACCCCACTAGTTGATCCGAACCACCAAAATGACTACTTTCAGAGAACAACTAGACAACAACACCCACAACAGCAAGGAACTCTTCAGCATCGTTAAAGAGCTCTCCAACCCCAGCGCCTGCAGCAACGACATCAAACCCTCGCAAGACCTCTGCGACTCACTCGCCTCGTTCTTCCACCGCAAGATCATCTACATACACAACAGCTTCAGCACACAGACCACGCACCCAACCACCGAACCAGAGCCCCCCACCACCACCCTCTGCACCTGAACCCCGGTCAGCACTGAAGACACCACCCGCACGATGAACACCATCCACTCCGGCTCCCCAACCGACCCCTGTCCACACCACATCCTCAACAAAGCCGACTCCATCATCGCACCCCAACTCCGGGACATCATTAACAGCTCCTTCACATCCGCCACCTTCCCGTAGAGCTGGAAACATGCCGAGCTCAACGCCCTCCTGAAGAAACCCACCACGGACCCCACGGACCTCAAGAACTTCCGCCCCATCTCGCTCCTCCCTTTTTCTGCCAAAGTCATCGAGAAGACCGTCAAAAAACAACTCTCTGCCTTCCTCGAGACTAACGGATCCCTCGACCCCTCGCAGTCCGGCTTCCGAGCAAACCACAGCACCGAGACCGCCCTCATTGCAGCTACTACTGGGGCGCCGACAACGGTTCCAGGAACCTCCCATGAGGCCCCTGGTGTTAGGCTGTGGCACCCCTATGTGCCACGCTGAGGTACCCTTCTGTACCCCTCTGCTTCCAGATCGCCCTGTAACTCCGCCTGCAACGATGAAAGAAAACATTAAAAGTTCAGACTTTATCCCCCATGCCCACATGCAGGGTAAGCGGTAGGGAGGGAGATTGCGTGTCCTCTAGCGTGGCCTCGACGGCGCATCCGGTGCCACAAAGAGGCTTGTAGCATGGCGATGGGGACTTAAGTACCCATCGCCCTGCCTACCTGCAGCACCGGACATGACGTCGAACCCCCGGCCCCTCACAAGGCTCCTCCTCTCCACCACCCTCCCCGTTGGGGACACGAGGGGGTGGAAAGGCATGGGCGGGGGAAGCCCAATGTTACTAAAGGGGCCGCCCTCTTGAGTGGCCACCTACGGTGGCCTTGGGCAGCCACAAATATGCACTAGACAGGACTAAGCACTGTTCTAAACCTTTTTGTCTGCCTTTTAGTTGACTCCAGTCCACGCTGGAGGCTGGGGGGGAGGGGCACATCTGTGCAGAGACAGTCATAAACATTGGCCATGCAATGGGAACCACAGATCTCTTAGGCCACTGGATAGATTGGAGGGAGAGATTTTGACACTTGGCCTCTGGGAAGCCAGATCATGGTGCCACTAAAAATTAAGATGTGCATTCCACAGCTTCATGGCAGACAGGACTGAGATTTCGGGAGACATCTGTGGATCAAAAGGGAAACCCTCTGAGCCACCCCCAGCTTCAACGGCACACTACTGGTACCATACTTCAGCAGGTGAGAGATACACTTGCGGTGACGTGGGACTGGGGATCCCAGAACTACCTAGTGCACACTACCAGAGGAATCTGTTGTGCAGAAGGAGGATTACTGCCTTTGAAAGGGACCGCGTGGCCTTCCTGAATAGTGGCTAGCCTGGGCTAACTGCCTGCTGCTGTGTGGCACAGACACCCTCTTCATTGTGTGTGACCGGTATTGTCAGGTGTGACCGTGTCAATGTGCACCAGACGTTGTGCCTCATTTCCAGGGAAGTATGGAATTTGCAGCTCTTGGTTGTGTGGGACAGGTATTCTCTGGTGCGGCTCGTATCACCACCGTGCACCAGACATTGTGCCAGGAATGCCTCAGTGAGACTCTGATCAACGTGTGCCAGGCAGGGTACCCCCTCCTTCAGCGAGGCCTCCCCGCTACATTCCCCTTTCATCACTTGTTCTTTTGGGCCTTCAGTGCGGCAGGCCGACTGCCCTCTCATCACTCGGGCCACAATGACATCGTGTGGCCAGGTATTGTTATCTGGAATGGGTCTGGGTATTGAAAGTGTCTGACAGGGTTAAAGGTATACTATTTAGACCAATCAGAAGCAGGTCAAGAGACTGCGTGTCCCGCCACTGTGCTTCGCAAAGCTGGGCTGGTATCAGAAGGCCCCTGGTGGAACTCTTTTAAGCAACCGGCTATTGCCCTCAGCACACGTCTGATCTGTATCATGTTTGTGAACTTCTAGAGTGGGCAAACCCCCCCATTTGACCACTGCCTCCTAATTGGTCCTAGTACCTACGCCCACTTTCTTCCCTGGGACCCTGAGTAAGTGTGACTTCAGTTGCATGCATGGGGGAAGGGCTGGTTATCGCCAATTCGCGTGTGTAGGGTAGTCGGTTGAGTTGGAGGGTGGAGGGAGGCTTGGGCCACGGGGTCTGCATTGTTTTACCATTTGACCAGCCAAATTTCAGTTGCATCGCATTATGGTGTTGTGTGTGTTTGTGTGTGAGCATGTTCCATGCAGACTTGCCTGTTATCCGTTGCACTACGTATCAGTGTTGAGTCCGTGTGTCCCTCTAGTTCTATTGAAAGGGCTCCATGCGTCTCTGCCCCTCCTGGTTCAGTTCCAGTCCCTCTAGTTCTATTGAAAGGGCTCCGCGTGTCGCTGCCGCTCTTGGTTTAGTTCTGGTCCCTTTGGTTATATAGACAGGGCTCCATGTGTTTCTGCCCCTCCCGATTCAGTCCCAGTCGCTCCAGTTCTCTTCTCTTGTGAGGGCTTCATGTGTCTCTGCTCCTCTTGGGTACGCCTGGTCCCTTTGGTTAAATAGGTGGGGCTCCACGTGTCGCTGCCCCTCTTGGTTTAATTCAGGTCCCTTTGGCTAAATAGACAGGGCTCCATGTGTCTCTGCCCCTCCTGCCTCAGTACCAGTCCCTCTAATTATCTTCTCTTGTCAGGGCTCCATATGTCTCTGCTCCTCTTGGTTTAGTTCTGGTCCTCTAGTTCTCTTGTCAGGGTTCCATGTGTCTCTGCCCCTCTTGGTTTAGTTCTGGCCCCTTTGGTTATATAGACAGGGCTCTGCATGTCTCTCCCCCTCCTGGTTCAGTTCTGGTCCTGCTGGTTCTCTTGTCAGGGCTCTATGTGTATCTGTCCCTCCTGGTTCAGTTTTTGTGCCTTTGTTATATAGACAGGGCTCCATATGTATGTGCCCCTCCTAATTCAGTTCCGGTCCCTCTGCTTATACAGGCAGGGCCCCTTGTATCTCTGCCCCTCTTGATTCAGTTCTGGTCCCTTTACTTCTGTTGTCAGGGCTCCATGTGTCTCTGCCCCTCTTTAGTTCAGGTCCCTTTGGTTATATTGACTGGGCTCTGCCTTTATCTGCCCCTTCTGGTTCAGTTCCGGTCCCTTTAGTTCTCTGGTCAGGGCTCCATGTGTCTCTGCCACACCTGATTCAGTTCTAGTCCCTCTACCTCTCTTGTCAGGGCTCCGTGTATCTCTGCCCCACTTGCTTTAGTTCCGGTCCCTCTAGTTTTATATTGACTGGGCTCCGCCTTTCTCTGCCCCTTCTGGTTCACTTCCGGTCCCTTTAGTTCTCTGGTCAGGGCTCCATGTGTCTCTGCCCCACCTGATTCAGTTCTAGTCCCTCTACCTCTCTTGTCAGGGCTCCGTGTATCTCTGCCCCACTTGCTTTAGTTCCGGTCCCTCTAGTTTTATATTGACTGGGCTCCGCCTTTCTCTGCCCCTTCTGGTTCAGTTCTCGTCGCTATGGTTCTCCATACAGGGCTCTTTGTATCTCTGCCCCACCTGGTTCAGTTCCGGTCCCTCTCATCCTCTTGTCAGGGCGCCACGTGTCTCTGCCCCTCTTGGTTTAGTTCTGGTCCCTTTTGTTATGTAGAGTTGTTCCACACGTCTCTGCCCCTCCTGATTCGTTCCCATCTCTCTAGTTCTCTTCTCTTGTCAGGGCTCCATGTGTCTCGGCCCCTCTTGGTTTAGTGCTGCTCCCTTTGGTTGTATAGGCAGGGCTCCATGTGTCTCTACCCCTCCTAGTTCAGTCCTGGTCCCTCTAGTTCTCTTGTCAGGGCTCTATGTCTCTCTGCCCCTCTTGGTTTTATTCAGGTCCATTTGGTTATATAGACAGGGCTCCATGTGTCTCGTCCCCTCCTGGTTCAGTACCAGTCTCTCTAGTTCTCTTGTCAGGACTCCATGGGTCTCTGCCCCTCTCGTTCAGTTCCGGTCCTGCTGGTTCTCTGGACATGGCTTTGTGTTTCTCTTCCCTTCCTGTTTCCGTTCTGGTCCCTCTGCTTATATAGATGGAGCTCCTTGAATCTCTGCAACTACGGGTTTAGTTCCGGTCCCTCTACTTCTCTTGTCAGGACTCCATATGTCTCTGCCCCTCTTAGTTTAATTCTGGTCCCTTTGGTTATATAGACAGGGCTCCATGCGTCTCTGCCCCTCCTGGTTCAGTTCTGGTCCCTTTTGTAAAGTAGACGGGCTACACGTCTCTCTGCCCCTCCTGATTCATTCCCATCTCTCTAGTTATCTTCTCTTGTCAGGGCTCCATGTGTCTCTGCCCCTCTTGGTTTATAGAGGTTGGGGTGGTGTTGAAACCTGAGCCTACCTTTAGTCCTAAAGTTAACTCTGTTTTTCAAAGTTCCCAGGATATAATCCTACCTTCTTACTTCCATGTTAACCATGTTCTTTTGATTTATATTGACAGGTCTCAGCAATACAGAAAGAGTGATTAATTATCCCTTTTGGAAGGGGCAAGAGAGCACCCACCCTCCCTCTCAGCAGGGGGCTCAGATCTACTCTCCCCTGGCTCCACAGGGTATGGACGCGAGCCTTCCCACCCAGAGCAGACCCACCAGTGCGAGGGCTGCCTCATGGGGGGAGTTACAGGGGAAATCACTCCAGGAAATTTGTGGAGCGGCCACTTGGACTTCCAAACCTACCTTTGTGAGACACCATCTGAATTCTGTTTCAGATTGTCAACTAAAATTGGCCACAGCTGTTGTGAATTCAGCTTTATAAGTACTTAGATGTATGGATGCTGTACTCTTTTTAGGTTTGTCATGTTATCTATAAAAATTATGGGCCAAATTATCAAGAAAGGGTGATACATTATCGCCGCTTTTATCGGCAGGAAACTGCCGCTAAAGCGGCGATAATGGCCTTGATAATACGCCCTTGTGATTCCCATAGAAGCCCAGGTTAACACCAGAACCTGGGCTTCTACGGGAATTCACAAGGGCGTATTATCATGCCCATTATCGACGATAAAGCGGCAGTTTCCTGCCGATAAAAGTAGCGATAATTCATCGCCCTTTCTTGATAATATGGCCCTATGTGTGTTGCATTATCATGGCTTTTGGTTCTGTAGTGTCAAAGGACTTGAAATGAAATACCAGTGTTGGACCCGGCCTCATGGGGTGGTCCTACCCCTCCCGCATGGCGGGCCCGGGACGACATCGGCCCTCCATCGATCCGCTGTCGCCCCCTTGACGCTACCCTACACGAACTCTCAACAGGAGCAGCCACCCTGTCAACCCCCGGCTCTCCCCCCTGGTACACGGCGAACCCTCCGCGCCCCAACTCTGCAGGTCCGGCAACCACCCCGGACCACCATGTCAAGCCCGACGCCATCTTGGGCCCATCACGTCCCGAGCACGTGGCCTCGGCCCCGACCCCAGCGAAGCCCCGACATCGAGGCACCAAGATCCCCCCAGGTGGCAGAGTGGCCACTCGACGGATTCCAAAGGAGGGGAGTTTCGATGGCCCTCCAGCCGTCCCCGGATGCCTGGTATCGATCGCCCTCCGGCCTCCCTGGGCGCTGGATCCACCCCCCTGCTGGGTGTCTGGACACCACGATCCCGGCCCCTCTGACCCCCAGGTGCGAGGGTCCGGACATCAAAGGACTCCAGTCCTATATCTGGGCTAGCCCTGGATTAGGACGCCAGTTGTATCCTGGAGTCGAGAGCCCTGCTGACGCTGTCGCGGCTGACCCCGAGAAGAACTCGCTACCCTGAACCTTGAAGCCCTTGTTGGAGTCCTGCTGGCGCTGCCGCGGCCCACCTTCGCTGAAACCACCTTTGGAGCCTGCTGGCGCTGCCGCGGCCCACCTTCGCTGAAACCACCTTTGGAGCCTGCTGGCGCTGCCGCGGTCCATCCTCGCTAAAACCATCCTGGGAGCCTGCTGGCGCTGCCGCGGCCCATCCTCGCCGAAACTACCTCCCAGCCTGCTGGCGCTGCCGCGGCCCAACTCCGTCAAAACCATCTTTCGAGTCCTGCTGGCGCTGCCGCGGCTCGACCTCTCGGAACCCCCCAGCTCGAGGATTGAGAGCTGTGCGCAGGGTATCCCTACGCCCAACCAGAACTGAGACTGACCCGCTACCCTGTTCCCTGTTTACGAGACTTTCCGGATCCCTCGATCCGCTTGTACATATTGCCGAATCAGCAACCTTTATTATTGATAAAGCCTAAGAACTTATCCTCTTGTGTGGTGTCCATTTGTAGTGGTGTGATTGCTCTGCTGTACGATCCTAGGAGAGGAACCTCACCCAGGAGGCCTCTCGACAACGCTCGGCCACTTCCAGAAGGAGGGGTGGACCTAGGGGTGATCAGTCAGACATCTTCTGCCTCCCCCGGGATCGCCTTTCTAACAACCAGTATTTGTAAAGCGCACAGCTACCTCCGAAGTGGTGTCCCGGCGCTCGGCCCGTCGGAAAGATTAAGCAAGCTATTGTCTAGAGTCACATGGTGCTGGGCTAACCTGCCGCTGGTACCAGGGATCGAACCATGAACCCCCGTGGTCTGGAGTCAGGCACCCTGGCCGCTGCACCACACCTCTTCCTCAGCTTTGGTATATCTCACTCATAATGACTGGGACGAGGGACGTAGGGGTAATGCCCCGGGTATTTACGAGTAATGACTGGGACGAGATGGACTGAGGGTAATGAAGATCACCGTTGAGTAGCCGGGGCATGAGCAATAGGTGGCCACCAACACCACTGCCCAGGAGGTGGCCGGACGCCACCATGATCGAGCAGGGGGGCGGACAGCACAATTGTCCAGCAGATGTACAGACACCACCATTAGCCAGAGGTGGAGAAACGCAGGTGCACGGCAGCGTTACCCACCGGGGAAACATCTTCACACAGCAGTAAAAGGTAGGATTGGCAGGTGACTCCTTAATGTCACTTCTAGTACTGGGCTTCCCTTTTACAGACTATTGAATTGTGGGAGTTGTAGTCTTGGCTCACTTCATTTGAAACAATTGTTCTAAAGTGCAGATCCCGGTGGAATGTGAAGGGAGATGGGTTCTAGGACTGGTTAACACAGAGCACAAGTGACTGATACCCGGTGACCCAAGAAGCACAAGGAGCCCTCCGCCCTGGCACTGTGCCAGGAACTCACCATCTGAGAAACAGTGCCAGGCGCTCTCCCTCTGAGGCACAGTGCCAGGCACCCTCCATCTGAGGCACAGTGCCATGCGCTCTCCCTCTGAGGCACAGTACCAGGCGCTCTCCCTCTGAGGCACAGTACCAGGTGCTCTCTCTCTGAGGCACAGTGCCAGGCGCCCTCCCGCTGAGGCACAGTGCCAGGCGCTCTCCCTCTGAGGCACAGTGCCAGGCGCCCTCCCGCTGAGGCACAGTGCCAGGTGCTCCCTCTGAGGCACAGTGCCGGGCTCTCCCTCTGAGGCACAGTGCCAGGCGCTCTCCCCCTGAGGCACAGTGCCAGGCGCTCTCCCTTTGAGGCACAGTGCCAGGCGCTCTCCCTCTTAGGCACAGTGCCAGGCTCTCCCTCTGAGGCACAGTGCCAGGCGCTCTCCCTCTGAGGCACAGTGCCAGGCGCTCTCCCTCTGAGGCACAGTACCGGGCGCTCTCCATCTGAGGCACAGTGCCAGGCGCTCTCCCTCTGAGGCACAGTACCAGGCGCTCTCTCTCTGAGGCACAGTGCTAGGCTCTCGCTTTCTGAGGCGCAGTGCCAGGTGCTCTCCCTCTGAGGCACAGTGCCAGGCGCCCTCCCGCTGAGGCACAGTGCCAGGTGCTCCCTCTGAGGCACAGTGCCGGGCTCTCCCTCTGAGGCACAGTGCCAGGCGCTCTGCCCCTGAGGCACAGTGCCAGGCGCTCTCCCTTTGAGGCACAGTGCCAGGCGCTCTCCCTGTGGTAAATAAATAATTAAATACCGGTACTATTTTTTAATACATTAATAATAACAGATAGCTCAATAAATAAGAGGCAGGATCCGATGTATCCGAGTCGAAAGGGCTTTTATTCAGGCAAAAAGGAAGGGACAGAATCGGGACAGCCTGAAATAAAATAGAGAGGCAGCTGCACCCGTTTCATCACAATTCAACATATATATAGTAAGACATTTCAATTACATTACATACAGTAGGCGTAACTAGTGACAAGCGTAAGATAAGAAGACATGGGCGTGAAAAGAAGGCGTGCACAGGGCGTGCACGTCGACATGTGATGAGAACGTCACAGAAGTGTCATGAATGGGCGGAAACATGGAGGGGGCTACCTGAGCAGCTGGGACCTTTAACCTAGTGGTGCGCGCAAACGGGCAATGACGTGTTACCGGGGAAAACTGGGGGCTATGACTTCTGCACTAGAAGAGGAGACTAAAGGAGGAGACTAAAGTCTGCGGTGTCAGGACGACATGTACCTATAGCATATCTGGTATCTCGTGTTTGGAGTACGTGTTGATAGAATCTAAAAGTTATCAGGGCAAAGGTTACTTGACACTAAGGCTGGTGCATGCATATATTCTACATGTATTGCGTGTGCTATGAATCTTCTATGAATATTAATACAGTATTTCTCTTACATGGAGACAGAAAGACTAGACCATAGCTGAAACTGTTTATGCGGTTCAGTAGCTTAGGAATGTGAAGAAGGAAAGCTGGACTGATAACTAGAAGCATAACATACTCTTGGCAGACAGGCAGGCAGAGCCAGGCCGGGCACCGCGCTGCGCGGCAGGAAGTAAGTGAAGGGTCAGGGATGCAGGTGGGGGCTGCATCGTTCCTCGGAGTGGGTTCAGGAGACTGGAGCTTGAATCTGGTGTCCGGGCCCTTTGAGGCCTAGAAACGGGGACAATGCGGTGAATTAACGTGCACACTGTAAAACGTGGCAACATAGGCCTAATACTCGTTGCTTTCACGAGAACTGGATACTGGCATACTAGAGTTGGACACAACTATGATTGCGTCTTTAATCGATCATAGGGGGATATATGCATATCGATCATGTACATATAACTTAGGATGGGGAACACGTAGGCACATATAACAAGGCGAAATTCAATTTTCCTCATTCCCTCCTTGTGCCCTACGTTTCCATCACGAAACATCAATATTCATGATACCATCTATCTGTTCATATAGCATCATTTGCTCGTCTCGAATTGTCTGAGAACGGGACTTAGGACTAGGAACACAAGAGGTAGCACACAAGCCGCAAATCGCAGGGCCACATTGTAAACAGAGGCAGCAACTGAATATGATCATTACTGCTATACCTAGGAATGACAATACTTTCCATCCCCAGGCAGGTATGATACTCCAGAGCCAACCGGACCATGTCCAGGTGCCTGGATTCTGGTGCAACTGATGGGCAATTTTATGAAGTTTGGTTATAGCTGAATAAACAGACGGCGCGTTATTAGGAATGAAAATGCAGCAACTAGATCCGATGACTCTACAAGCTCCTCCTCTATCGGCCAGTATGACGTCGAGAACGAGACGATTTTGGAGCACGACAAATCTAATAGCAGATTGCTCTTCAGTTAAATTACCTAGAGCGGAAGTAGTCTCATTCACTACTGCTTCAAGGGTTCTGGTTAGCCTACGTATTAACTTACTATTCTGGACAGGACCTATAAAGAAAAAGAAACCTTTATTGAAGTCTTGATATTGTTCTAAGGCAGTTTCAGTTTGATCGACAATTGGGGACTCAGTCTCCCTTCTATGTCTAACGTGTACTAGATGTGTGTTTTTGTGATAATCGGATGGGGCTAGAAAAACTGGTGGCAGTAGGAAGGCAATGTAACATGTTCCATCCCAATCGAGGGGCAGACGAACATATGCGGTCTGACCACACACAAAATAAGAATGACGTGAGGCTTTGAAAATAGATTTCCCACTGTCACTATACTCGACCATAGTAGTACAATCACTATGTCCTACATGTGCGGAACCATTCTTTCTGACACATAATTCGCCTTTCACTGGTAGAACTGAAATAGCAGGCAAATCTGGAGTAGTCTCGGACTGAACATTCAAAACCATGAAATTCGAGGAATAATTACCTAGATCATATACTTCATTTTCTAGATCTAATCCTGTTCTATGGGGAAAACCTTCCTTGCCTGGGAAACATGTTCTATTCAGAAGGGACATATCATTCGAGGATGACGTTAACGTGGACCATGCTCCACACGAACCATTATGTGAAAACGGATAAGGAAAAAGTGGCAGAACTCCCTTCGGTGTCTGAAAAGGGGGGAGTCGACCACACACCCAACAATTAGTGGCATTGCTGGTCTGGTGTGAATAGTGCAGCATTCGGATAAAAGTATTATTACGCATAGCAAGACGATAGGATAACTCGTGAGGAGGCAGGTCACTAAATGTGTGCTCTACTGTAACATTAGAAAACATATGTACATGTGAAATGGGAAAACATAAATGTAAAGCATAACTTATGCAAGTAACCATAAGACTCAGAAATAATAGAAAGAACAGAGTAATGATACATCTCTTAGAGTTTTGACTAACTCTCTCACTGTGTGGGTCTATCTCATACATGTCAGGAACCTGTCTAACCGTTTCACCCGAGAGGGACTTAGACAATTAAACTGGCTGACTTACTAGACCTCAACTTTGCTTTATACTCCTGCTGCGGAGTTTTCTCTAACAAGGGAAGTTTAGATTCAGTGTCTGGGCAGTCCTTGAGAACGGGGCAGTCTTTAAGAAAAGTCTTTGGTTTGAGTCCATGAAATCTTTTGACATGGCTGGAATGCAGCCACCCTTTTCTGCCTTCAATTTTTACTGCAGTCCTGGTTGTGAGGAGTACAAGGCGGGGCTCCTTCCAGCGGGGCTCCAGCGGACTTGAACGATCAAAGTTTCTTACAAGGACGAAGTCACCTGGAACGACCTCGTGTGGTTTCACTTCGGTGTTGTCTGGAAAAGCAGCGGCAACCTGTGAACGACAAGATTGTAGTGCAGACATCAAGGAGGCAAGGTAATCTGTCAGCATATTACTGTCAACATCTGTAATTGTGCGTGGTCTAGGTGTACCCCACATATTTGGGGGACGACCAAACACTATCTCATACGGAGATAGACCTGAACGGGAATGAGCAACCATTCTCATATAAAAAAGGGCGACTGGCAGTGCTACCATCCAATCTACACCTTTCTCTGCGCATACTTTAGCAATTCGGATTTTCAGAGTCTGGTTATGTCTCTCTACGAGACCGGCTGCTTCAGGGTGTCGTACACAATGGAACTTCCACTGGTACCCTAACAGAAGAGATACTTGTTTCATGAGCTCGGATGAGAATGGCTGGCCGTTATCTGAATACACGACCCTAGGCAATCCATAGCGGGGAAAATACTCACGAACCAACTGCCTGGCAGTGGTCGCAGCTTTGTAATCTGGAACTGGATATGCTTCTGTCCACCTGGACAAAGCGCATACAACGACGAGAACATACTTGAAACCTCGACATCGCTCCATCTGAATATAATCCATCTGGAGGACTTCAAAAGGGTGGTCAGGAGGATGGAATCCACCTTGTTCCACCGGGACACTTTTACCTGGATTGAACTGACAACATATCATGCAGGTACGTACTTTCTGTTTGGCTGCTGCTCGTAAATGCTTGTTAAACCAGAGGTTCTGGATGCTGTCTAACATGGCTTTTTCTCCTAAATGTGCTGGACTATGTGCGGTGTTAATAATGACTTGAACCATAGAGTCGGGGAGAAACCATGTGGCTTTTCCCTTCGTCAACCATCCTTGATCTGTCTGGACCCCTCCTTGTTCAGACCATTTCTTGATTTCATCGGGAGTAGCATGTAACTGTATATCTATTACATCTTGTGTAGGGTCCTTAACTGTCATACAAGTAGTCTGATCTGAAGTGAGTGTCTGTGTCGTGTTAACTGGAATGTCTGGAGTCTGAGCTGTAAGCTTGGCTGTTCGATCTGCTAGATCGTTACCCTGGGAAATGATGTCAGTGACTTTCGTATGTGCCTTGCACTTCATGATGGCGATAGCTGTCGGTAAATGTATTGCATCTAACAGAGCTTGAATGAGGGGGCCATGCTGAATCTTGGTTCCATGAGAAGTCATAAAACCTCTTTCTTGCCAGAGCACTCCAAAGTCGTGTACGACTCCGAATGCATAACGTGAATCTGTGTATATGTTAACTTTCAGGTTCTTGGCACGTATGCAGGCTTGGGTCAGAGCGACAAGCTCTGCTGCTTGAGCAGACAGGGTGTCAATACGATGTGTTTCTATAACTTCGGTTTCAATAGTCACTGCATACGCGGCTACTAGTTCTCCTGTACTTGTTCTCATACATGAACCATCCACATAAAGTGTCAGGTCGGGATCAGGTAATGCAATGTCTGTCAAGTCTTGTCTTGGCTTTGTCATGGTGTTAACAACTTCCACACAGTCATGTGTGGCAGAATTTGAAGTAACTGACGGTAACAGTGTAGCTGGATTTAAAATGTTGCAGCGTCTGATTTCTATGTGTGGCTGAAACAGTGTCAGTTCATAACCTGTTAAACGTGCAATTGTCAAGTGCTGGGTCTGTGTTCGGTTTAAAAGAACTTCCACGGAGTGTGGAACTTGTACTGTCAGGGAGTGTCCTAACACTATGGAATCACTTTGTCTGATAGCTAGAGCTGTGGCTGCAACTGACTTGAGGCACGCCGGCAGAGCCTGGGCCACCGGATCTAATGTGCTAGAAAAATAAGCACAGGGCTTGTATTGTCCTGCTTGATCTTGTGTAAGAACAGATAATGCAGTACCATAACGTTCAGTGACAAAAAGTGTGAAAGGCTTACTGTAGTTCGGTGTTGCTAGAACAGGTGCTTGGCATAAAGCTTTCTTTAATTCATTGAAAACAAGTGTATGTTCCTGGGTCCAAGGGAGGACATTCGATACGGCTGCCTCCTGTGTCGTTAACTGTATCAGTGGCTTGGCTAGAAATGCGTACTGAGGAATCCATTGTCTGCAGTAAGAAGTGAGGCCGATAAAAGCTCGTACCTCCTTCTGTGTCTTGGGCTGTGGAAGATGTGCTATTAACTGGATACGGTCAGGTGTCAACTGCCTACCCCTCTTGGACAGTAAGTGTCCTAAGTAGACCACTTGCTGGACACAGAATTGCAATTTGGAAGGGGACACCTTGTGCCCCATCTCGGCCAGAAAATACAGAACTGTAAGTGACGCACGCTCGCAGTCACGTTCAGAACGGGCTGTGATCAATAGATCATCGACATACTGGAGCAGGGCAGTGTCAGTTGGCATGTGAATATTGTCTAGTTGTCTTTTAAGTGCTTGACTATAAATGCTAGGGCTTTCTGTGAAACCTTGAGGTGCTCGTGTGAATTTATAGCTTCTTCCATTTAAACAGAATCCGAAAAGGAACTGGCTGTCTGGATGAATGGGGACACTAAAAAATGCGTTCTTGAGATCGATAACTGTAAAGAACGTAGCTTCAGAATCAATAGCTGTCAATAGGGAAGAAATATCTGGGACCACTGGGTACTGGGGTATGATACATTTATTAAGTTCTCGAAGGTCAATCACTAATCGATAAACTGGAGGTGCATTTGGATCAGTACGTTTCAGAATCGGAATGATAGGAGAGTTACATACATTGGAGTCAGTTTCTACAACCACTCCTTGAACAATAAGCTCGTCAATAATTTTGGATAAGGCTGCTACAGCCTCAGGTGGCAATTTGTACTGTCGGATTCGTGGTAATACAACACCTTTCTTCAGGGTGACACGATGGGGTGTGATGTGCATACAACCTACATCAGTTGGACCTTGCGCCCATAAATGCTGTGGTACATTCAATAATCTTGGATCAAAATCACGTAATACATAATGACCTTTAAAATCTCTCAGGAACAGACGTACCACTTCTGGGGAGCAGCATATTACTGCTCCTAATTCTTTCAGAGTTTTAATGCCTAATAAATTTTCTGGACATGATTTCGTGAGTAACAAATCTGTAGTTCGGGACAATGGACCAACTTCTAGAGTAACTGGTTTCGATATTTCATTAACAATAGGCTTTCCTGAAAATCCAAGGGAAACATTTCTAGAGCCTGAGAGTGGAGCCCCTGGAACCTCGTCATGACTGATGGTAGTCCTACTTGCCCCTGTATCAATCAGAAACTTTCTGTCTTTCCCTAATACTTGACTGTGTACATAGGGACCCTCTTGATCTACAGGAATCTCGATGAGAGGCAAGCCTACCTCCCTCTCTAGGCTGTTTCATGAATATGGCTGATAATCTGGATACTCTGACTGTGCGTACTGGTACATCTGCTGTGTAACGTGTTGTGTTGCAGCGATAGGCTGCGGTACTGTGACTGTCTGTTGTGCATTCTGTGGTGGCTGGGAAGTCTGTGAAACTTGTTCTTGTCTAGGTGGACGTGGTCTCTCTTTCGTCTTACCAGTAGCTATGTTATGTTTCAGAACTGCACATTCGTTTATATAATGACCTGGCTGTTTACAGTAATTGCATGCCCCTTTAACGGGAGCTGCAGGATGACTGGCTTGATTCGGACCCCTCTTCTGACTATCTCCTGGAACAGACTGTGCAACTAGTACTTTCATTTTCGTATCTTTCATACGTCTCCTTTCGTGTTCCTGCTCTTCCCTGATTCTGTTCTGGTGATACTGGAGCATCTGGAGCATCTGTGACGGAGTATTAGCTTGCCAGGTACTTTCGACTTTCAGTACTCGATTTTTAACTTGTGGACTTGAATTCTCGACTAGTTTGGTAACAAAAAGATGGGGATACGACTCACTACTTGTTTTCAGACCACTATTAATAATGAAACATTTCTCAAATCTAGAATAATAATCACTAGTGTCTTCGTCTTGTTTCTGTTTACAGGCTGAGATGGCATCCCAATCTTCCTTTTTCGTGGCTAGTAATCTTGGCAACACTTGTATTAATAACTCGGGCAATGCTTTAGCTTTCTCCCCAAGACCGGTACCTGGAACTCGTGTATTATCTTCAGTTTCTAATGCTGTCCAATCTATCTTCTTCTCTCCCACCTCCCATTCTTTTTCTTTTAATTTTTCATATATGCCCGCAGGCAACAGGACCTTTAACATTTTAATGATATCAGGATACGTGTATTCTCCCATACGGAGCATGTCCTTTAATTCACGGTGAAACCCTGCTGGATCTTTGTCGTGACAGGGAATTAACTTTTTCATTTCCAAGAGTTCTATTTTCGTGATAGGGGTGTAAACAAATACTCGTTCTAGACTACCGTCTTCTCCCTTAACTGGATGTACTTCTCGTAACGGATTCTGTCTGTCTATGTAGAATGATTTTCTTTCTGGGGGTGGGACGGAAACATAATGTGGATTCAGAAAAGTTCGGTATTTGTGGCGCTGTTCTAATATGAAACTAATTAAATCGGTACCTAGACCTTTCCATCTGTTTTGGAGTAACTCGCTCAATACATCATGTAAAGGACCTGGATCAGAATGCTGTTCCTCATACAGTGTAATGAGGTGCTGGATCATATACATACCCACCAGACGTTGCTCGGCTGGGGGCAGTTTCAGAAACGTTTGGGCCACTATTTCGTCTGGAAACGTGGTAGAATCACTAGTCCATGGGACTGCTGATCGGGCTAGTTCTTGTTCATGCATTGTACTAAGCTCGCTATAACCTATTCGTGATTTCAGAATTTGATCGGTGGCCTGGAATACTTGCTCAAGAGAACACTGTTCTGGTGCTGGAGGAGGAAAAACTTTCTTGTAATCTAGGCGTGAATGTCGGTCGGAAAGTCTAGTTCTACCTACATACGCTATTCTGGAGGGATTCTCGCTGTCTACCTCTTCACTAGAAGAGTCATTCTCTTTCTCGGTTGCTCTTTTTTCTTCCTCCTTCTGGTGTATACGTATTATTTCCTTACGAATTTTCTTGTACATACTCTCTACACTACCTTGTGTCTTGTGTTTTCCCTCGGCTATATTGTCACTCCACCTGGTCAGGGCTTTCATCTCGTCTTGGTCTTTATCTGGATAATCTTGCTCTCTTATTAAACAGTTAATCAAGAACTTTAAAATCATAAGTTGAACCTCGGCTTTCCTTTGTGACATAGCTTCGTGAATACTTCCTGGATTCTCTCCTGTACGGATAAAACGATATATTCTGTTTAGATGTTCCTTCATATCGGGCAGGGTGATCAAAAAGCTGGCAACCCGTCTTAAACGTACTGAATATAAGATCATGTGATCTTCACCTGGAACTGGATCATATATACAATCAGTAAGAAGTCGCTTGAGGTCTGTGTATGTAGCCACTTTTGGCGTACGCTGTAACGCTACGTCATGCAGCGTCAGTGGTCTTGCTTGGGGCGGGGTGCTGGGAGCACTTCCCCCCACTGCTCCTAAACTAGAATCGTCGGTGAATACTGTACGTGCTGGTAAGGTAACTGGCAAAGCGGGTACATTTACTGGGGGCTGGCTCGGGGGTACTGTAACATTAACTGGGCCCCCGAGACCAGTGGTTGGAGGAACAGGAATTACATTATTAACGGGAGGCTGTGGGTGAGCAGGCGGAATAGGATTTGCATATTCTGGGACTGTGTCGTCCAAGTAGGATGAAAGAAAAATTTCAGCTGCGGTCGGTTTATGACGTAGCTTAATCGGGACCAATGGTGGCGGTAAATTACAGGGTGCTTCCGGGGTTGCCTTTGGCAAGCCCTCGGCAAGAAGAGGATACATGCCTTTAATAAGGGCATTCCTCTGTCTGTCTGCCTGTTCTGCTCTAACTCGTTCACCTTTGTAGTGTAGCTCCTATTTTCCCAATAGGCTCTGCGCATTGGAATAGTGCCTACAGCAGTAAAGGCCTAGGCCAGACGTTAACTAGGTCTACTACTGTCGATACTAGACTTAATTTTTGGGTTTGCCAGCTAAGCTCAGAGTTCGCTAGAAACTTTCTCGAATGTTCAAGGAAGGATTAACTCCCCTGATTAGACAAGAAGGGATTTAGTTTCTGACAACCATAGAACATGACAACTTTGCTCTTCCCTAATCAAGAGTCAATCTCGAGAGTCGTGTGAGCACAAGGCAATTATTTTACTCAGTCAGTACGTGCATTCTTAGTCTCATCAGAATGTAGAGAAAAGGAAGAGACGGGCGTGTTCAATAAAAGATGTTATTTATTGATCAGTCTCTTTTCTCGTACAAGAGAAATGGATCGATATTATTGCAATACTTATAGTTAAGTAAAGTGCATACATTAGAAGCAATAGTATAAAATAATACTGTAAAAACATTGATATGGTTTCTGAGCCATATGATGTTTAAAATGAGTAAAATATATTTACATACACATATACATTTGACTAAACGTACTCAACTGGTGTTTCTAAATACGCCTACCCCGTGTACCTGACCTAAGTCTAATGCGTGGGCGGGAATAGAAAGTTACAGTTTAAGTTAAGTTTGTTTTTGCCAAGTGAATAACTAAAGAATTCTCTAGGAGGGGTTATTCAGTTCTGTACCTGGAATTTAGGATGAATGAGGAATGGTATCTCTTTCTCTGCTCTCGATATTCCAGGCTGCCTGCGAGGGCTGCCCAGAAGCGCCGGTGCTGGGTCTCTCGGCTTGAGATAGCAGCGCGTCTCTCAGCGCGTCAGGAAGGCGGGGCTGCTGCCTGCGGGGTCTGCTTCTGCTCTCGGCTTCGGCAAGTATGGCTGCTCCGTCTTGTCACCACGCGTGTGTTTGCATAGGGCAAGGTCTGCAATATTTATACCTTAAAGGTGCCGAGATTGACGTAAGGATGGACATAGGTACGTCAATAAAGATGTCATACGACTTGCTCGTTAGCACATTCTTTTGCAAAAGTTCTCTGTGAAATCAAAACAATGGCCGCACGGATTATCCAGGTTGTCATAGGTTTGATTTGTTATGAGAACGTCGTATGCCTTATCAGGGGCTGGAGGAATGTCGCTTGTCTAATTAGATCTCAAGCGTTATGACCTAATCAGATAACACGTTCCTGTGCCGTAGTGTGACTGCGTCAGATAACGGTATCTGCATCATGGGGGTTTTCTTGCCTCATGGGCTGACTGTTAGTTAACTAGCTAGTAAGTTTAACCAGAATAGGGTCAGGAATAGGGGGATCGAATCAGAACCTATAGAAATACACGACACCCACTCCACGCTAACTATGGTCATATCTACTAATCTATGCATAGTATAACATAGTACAACATACTATAGAGTATAGTGTATACCTTACCACCCCAAAAAACATAAATGCATTTCGAAATTTTCAAATATACTGAAAAATTGCAGTCATATATATTGTATGCACTTAAGCTATGAATTAAATGCAAAAGTAAACACGCATTGTTATGCATTATTGCTTGTTGGTATATGAGAAATACACATGAAATGGCTCTTAATATGGCTATACAGAAAAAAAGTCGAAACCATTTCATCACATAAAATCTATTGCGAACATACCAGCGGGCAGCTAAAGTCTATAAAGTCTATAAAGTATCTAAAATAGAAATCTTAGTTCTCTAGGAATAGTCTCTTACTTTAAGCAGAAAATCAGTGTCCCGGGAAAAAATATATAGAAAAAAATATTTTAGGGGCTCGCTGAAAAAAGTTGCTGTCCGTGAACTGGATTGTAATTGTTCATGTGACTTTATTTTTAAAGTTGAAGGCCGAATTCAGGGAACGCCGTGTGCGAGTTTACTCAAAAGTCTCTATTTCTGTTCCGGAGAGAACATCATATCATTCAGGCTTTCGAAAAAACTGTCAACAGCTTCATGGGAAAGTTCCTCTAAGTCGGAAATAGGGGTAACCATGCATTCATGCGCATGATTGTCTCCATTGACATTCTGATTTGCATTGCTGACAGAAGGTCGTACCTGTTGGATGCTGCTTTCATCTTGAACTTCACTACTCTTCAATCGCAGTGGTGAAGATTCCAGGAATGCCGTCATCAGAATTGGCAGCCTATGAGGGCAGCACAGTGCGTGAACCTTGGTAGGAACCAACAGTGTATCTGCATCCACCGGCGCATCCGATTGTAGCGTCAGACAGGTGTCTAACACGCATTCTTCTCCGCATAGCAGACACCTTAGTACAGGTAAAACACACCTTTGCCACATTGGTCGAAATGATAGAAACCAAGTCATGTTTAGGTCTCTAAGCCGGGATAGTCCCAGGATTTTTGATATCCGGTCCCGGTATCCAATGGCTAGGATCGTATCTTCCATTGTCGCGAGAGTTTGATCTGTGACATGGGTTGCCATAACGAAAAATAAGGACTAGGAATAGGATTCCTGCAATTAGTCCTAGGATCAGGGGAAGTCCGCCAAAAATCGAATGGACGAAGTCTGGAAAAATACCCAGTATGGCTTTGAATGGTGTTAATGCCATCGAAAATACTGTCTTAAATACCTTTGAGACCCCAGTGGTATCAGAAATATTTAAGATTTCGCTCAGGATTTCCGCGAAATGTACGGGGGAATTAGTTGATAATAATGTATGTATCTCTGCAGTCGTCCTTGCGACTTGTAGATCATACGTTTCTTTAGATGACGTGAGCCTTGTAGGCGTCTGAAGAAGCACTGTTTTCATTCTGCTTAAAGTGTCTATTCGAATAGAAGTAATTTTCAAACCGGGCCATGCCCTTGCCTCCCTGTCTGGAAAGGAGCTGGGAAACAAAGAACGTCCACAGCACTTGACCTTCGCCGTCGTAGTGACGAGATAAGGAGTCCCGGGCATAAGACTACAGCATCTGCGGTCTACAATAAGAATGTAACTCCCATTATAGAGTCTTTGAAAGAATGGTTCTATTTCAGTTGCAGGTGCGCCTTGCTGGTGACATGAAAGGTTGTATGAATTCCCTTCACAGGCTCCGTGCAAACTAATACCGTTACACAGAAGCGTGCCGCTTAGTGACATAGCACAATTGTTGCCACTAAGAAACACTTTCTGTCCTTTGTTACTGACACATGCATGTGAATAGGGCAGGTTCCAAGTTGTTTTAAGGTACCCCTTCCCCAATTTCTCGTACATGCCAGCCTGTATATATTTTTGGCAGTATTGAAACCTGAAGGTTGAGATTGGAATATTTATGATTCCGTGGATTATCCATTCACTGACAGGTCGTTCTGACATTGTCAACGGTAATCTTTCTAGTTTTTCAATGCTCAAGATTGTATAATCAGCACCCTTCTGAGCCATACCGATTTGTCTATCAGTAAGGTTAAAGATTTGGAATAGTGACGTTGTGTTGATTAAACGCCAAGGCACGTAGCCTGAACGCAGATTTTGTAACGTCCAGCCAAGCTGTACGATAGAACGCAATTGTGACTGACCATGTTGTAATAACAGTAAGTCTTGCGATAATATATCGATTGCTGAAGACACAATGCTGTCCAATGAAAAAATTCTGGAGGACAGAGTCATTAACCCATTGTCCACTACAGAAAGTGATTTTTCCAAATTAATACGGTCAATTTCCCGTATTCTTTCTGCTGTCTCAATTTGAGTAACCTTCCAGGCTTCATTGTATGCTGCATATACAGAGGCTGCTATGAAACGCTTTTGACGCTGTTTGCGTGGTCCCAGTATGAAATCACGCAAGTCAGCACCATCAGTAAGTAAAGTTAGGTGTTGCTTAATTTCAGGCAGTGTGGAAGACTGTAGCCATTGAAGGCATAATTTGCCCACACTGTAGGTTGTTATTATCCCTGGGTGATGTCTTTGGGGATATCTAGGGTCTGGCCTGGTCATTTTGAAACCCTGTGTTTTATTCAGGAATCTATCTTGACAGTTATTTGTATCTGTGGGCCAGATCAACCATTGTTTCCAATCAGGATGTGTTCTGTTTTGGTTAAGTATATGGTTTATGTCTATTTCTTCATCTGTTTCAGAGTTATTGCTAAACATTGTTGGCTTTGGAATAGACAAGTTATTTAAATCTTTGATTTTGGCTAAGCCAAGACAGGTGGTTTGTTGAACGGTGTCATTTAAAAATATCATTTGTTCTGGGATCATGCAGGCTCTAAACAAAGCTTCTATACCCTGTACTTGCCATTCTTTTGTACCCCAAACACTTTTCAAATCAACATGTTTGTCCCAATAATCAAATCCAAAAGTATTCATTTTTTCAAAGAAAGAATCTGAATATATCAATTTTGTGTTGGTTATCATGGTTTTCATCCCTGTCTTGTTTGACAATTTGTAATAAAATGTTTCAGCATTAGTTATGTTAAAACCTGAAAAATATGAATATTTGCCATACACGGTTCTAGAGCTCCCTTTTGGAGGTGTAGCACAATGTTCCCATTGATTAAAATTTAAAACATTTCTAGGTTGTGCAGATTTATGCAAGAAATGGTTACCATAATGGTTATAGCAGTACATGCTGTCATAATTTGTAGAACCCTGCAAATAATCATGTTTTGTAAATTTAGCAGACATTACTAAGTCAGACATCATATTGTTTATACTTTCAAAGTCCCAATCATCAGCAAATGAGTTCGGTTTTGCAAAGTCACTCAAGGAGATCTTGATTTGGTGTGGATATTTCAGGATCTCGACCGGACCATAAATTTCATAGTCAGTGTTGTCCCAGGCTACCCCACCAGGTATTGGAATTGCTGTGAAATTGGCTGAAGAAAGTTCTGAAGAAAGTTCTCGTTTCTCGACGTGTGAAGATGTGTGTGGTTTGAGGACCAAGTTGATGTTCTGGCTTGCTGTGTCCATTTTAGCATATTTTCCCTCAATGAAGCGTCCCAAGGTAAATACCATGATGAGCCAAAGTATGAGGATAAATGCACCAAAACCCACCCAAAATTCAATCCATGGAGAAACCAGATATGTTTCTTTCAGTTGTTTCAAAAGTTCCTTCGCTTTGTCTTTAAAGGATTTTGATGATGGCTGTGTCTTTTGTTCGCTGAAACCTTCAGAGGAATCATCGAAGTTGATGAAGTAACCGGATGCAGTTCTGTCAATTGTTCCAATTGGTTCAGGATTTTTGTTTCTCGCATTTTCACTTGGTACTTCTGTATAGATTGGTGTGTCTCTGCTAAATGTCTTTATTTGGGTTTTCAGAGGTCTAAGTTCTATTGCATTGTTGCATAGTCCTTGTTGTTCTTCCGTAGGCGTTTCGAATGTGATGAGCCTCTTTGATAGGACCTCTGTACTGGTAGCAAACCTTGGTGTTCTGCTACTTATTGGGAGTCCACTTGGCCTACTGTTGGTTATCGGCCACATGTTGTGGTTTTACCAGGTCGATGGATACAACTCGGTTCTCCTTTTTTCCAGCAAGTGGCGGTAGTACAACTGATCTTGTCCCGTTGACAGACAATACAGGAACTGCTTTTCTGTAAGAAGGCCCAAATTCCTTCTTTACCGCGATCTTCTCCCTGACTAGATCCCCGACTTTTGGAATCCAGACAGGTCTTGCTGGGACAGGTGGTGATTCTTCAGTGGTCGTTGGCTGTTCTTTCAACTGTATGTTGCTCAGGTCTTTTCTTGTTTTGTTTAAGTCCTGCAAAATAGCCAAACGGTCTTTGACATCAAAGCTTTTTTCTGTTACCACTGAAGTCTGACTATCAAGGTCAGAGATCAACATCCTAGTTCCGAATAATAATTCGTACGGACTGAATCCCTTCAGAGAATTTCTTGGCAAGTTATTAAGACTACGTTGGACACTTATTAGATGTTTGACCCACCCAGCTCCCGAACCTAATACCTTTGCCGTTATAGATTGCTTTATGTCACGGTTTTTTCTTTCAACAATTCCGTTCCCCTCAGGGTGAAATGGACAAGAGTACCGCAATTGCACGCCCATGCTGACCATGGCCTCCTTATAAGCCCGAGAGCTAAAAGCAGGACCATTGTCCGAATGCAGAATGCCAATTGCGTATGTGCCGATAAAGACTCGCAAATCTTTTATAACAGTTCTGGCGTCAGCCGTTCGCTGGGGCCACATCCATATGAATCTCGTGCATGAGTCCACTGCGACCAAGATATATTTATAGTTACCATCCCTTTGTAAGGGACCGCAGTGGTCTAGATAAACACAGGCTAATGGTTTATCCGAGATTAGAAGGGGCGTCTGTGCTGGACGTCTCACAGTTGATACTTTCATTTTTTGACATATTTCACATGCTAGAACATAGTTCCTTGTTTGTCTTCTCATTTGTGGCCACCAGTATCTCTGTTTTAATAATGATACAGTGGCTGAGACGCCAGCATGGGTAGAAGCAAGCCCTTCGTGTGCCGCTATTATCAGTCCTAACCTATGTTCCATGTTTGGAATTGCCCTATCCCCCACTCCAGGGATTCGAGCAAAAGGAACATTGTTTGTATCAGTTATGTATGAGTATTTTACTGGAAAGCCTTTAGGGAGTGGTTCTATCGAATCCTTTTCTGAAGCGCTGACAGCTTGTAATATTTCGCTGTCTATTTTTGTTTTTGACCGGGTGACGGCAGCTACGGAAGCCGTTTGCACAGCTGCCTTCGCGGCCTCATCAGCCAATGAATTCCCTGCAACGTGAACGCCATCACGTTGATGACTCAGTGTATGTATCACGTGAGTCTTTGGTAGTTCTTTTTGTAAAAGAGCTACTTGTTCCCAGAGCATCTTATGCTTGATTGTTCCACCTTTTGCATCCTTGAAACCATTCTGAAGCCAGATCTGCAAGTATTCATTATAAGATTGAACGCAATAATACGAATCGCACACTATGAGCGTAGGGAATTCTCGATCGGTATTTTCAAGCGCCATCTTGAATGCTAGTAATTCAGCTCGCTGAGCTGTACAATCTCCTAGGGATTGTGTTTTAGTGAGGGTTGGTTTAAATTTCCCTTCGTGCCAACGACCTTTAACAATCGCGCACGCAGCACTGTAAGCTTGTTTACCCCCTACTGCGGGTTGTGCTGATCCGTCTGTATATATTATACAGCCGTAGTCATCTAGAGGCAGAATTTCGGTTGGCGGAGGACATTCAAATTCATATTGGAGAAATTCTTGTGTTTTTAAATAAGGATCAAATTCGTACATCACGTCTGTTGCAGCAAGAGAGTTAGCCCATTGTATCCATCTTGGATGGAGCGCTTTAGCATTTGGAATGCTTGCCTTTGTTACCGCCTCTAAGGCTGGTATTGGTGTCACGATTATTATTCGTTTACCTTGTGCCAGGGCTCGTTCTTTTGCTATAGCTGTCTGTGTTGCTGTAAGAATTTTTTCCGTTGGGCTAAATTTCATTTCAGCCTTAGTGTACAAGTGTGATTTGAATGCAATTGGTACCTTTTCTCCCTCATTAGAGGTCAGGTATGTGAATCCGCATTTCCCTGGGATGACTCGGATCACAAGGTTGCGTGTATTATCACGGGTTTCTAATTTTGTTTTAATTAGCATGTCTGTTTGTAAGGATCTCAAAATTTCTGTGTGTGCTTGAGTCCAACTGGATCTTTTAAAGTCTGGTTTAATTAGATCGTAAAGGGGTTTGACCCTTTCTGCGTAATTTGCAATGTAAGTTCTTCCGAAATTTAGGAAGCCTAGAATTGACTGTAGGTTTTTTAGTGTTTTAGGAGCTTGGATTACGGCACATTTCTCTAGGAAATTGTCTGCCAGGCTTTTGCCTTCACTTGATAACTCATATCCTAAGAATAGGACCGTCAGATGGGCAATTCTGGACTTTTTGAAGTTGAATTTGTAACCCTCTGCAGCGAAACCAAGTATTATGGTGTTCACTCTTTTCAAGTGAGTCTCCAAGTCATCATCTGTTAAGTAAATGTCATCGACATAAGATAATGCTTCATCATCATATAGTTGTAGTAATTCTGTTACTCTCTCTGAGAATACCCCCGGGCTGTTCTTGTACCCCTGGGCTAACCGACAGAATTGTTTTTGAGTGCCATTTACTGAAAATGCAGTTAAATATCTGCTCTCTGGTGCTATGTTTTGACAAAAGAATCCATTGGAGATGTCCAAGGTTGTTTTGTATTTTTTGCGCACTATGTTATTCATTAGTGCAGCACTGTGTGAGTTTTGCACTGCAAAAGTTTTGCAACATGTGTTAAGGTGTCGGTAATCCAAAACTAGACGGTACGAATTGTCTGGTTTGGAGACCGGAAACAAAGGATTGTTCATTTGTGAGGTGCAAGTTTCAATCACCCCCTGGTATTCTAGCTGATCTAGTATTTCATTTACTTGTTTTTTAGCTTCTTGCTTAATTGGGTACTGCCTTTGTGCAGTAGGTTGTGATTTTAACTGGACTTTGTGAGGAGGAGAATCCTCATCCCATCCTACATGATTTTTATATAAAGCAGGTGCTAAGGCCACTGCCCACTTTCTAGCAAGTGTATATTTTTTATGAATCGGTATTTGATTCGAGAAGGCAGGCATAATTACTTCTTCGCCATGAGGGCACTCCCTGACAAACTCCGGTGGCCAGTCTTTTTCAGCTAGAAGGATGTCATAGCCCTTGGATAGGTTATCCCAAAATAGTCCCCTTATTTTCCTAGTCTTATCTCCCTCTATACGTAATGTTATCTCGTATATTTTGTGGGGCTTGCTAACTCTGGTATCTGCAGTTTCCACTTGAAGGTATTCATTCGTGTCCACTGTCTCCAGATGATTCATAAGGACTTTGCGAGCTATGCTCACCTCTGCTGCGCTGTCTAGCATTGTCTGAGCCCATTCTCCGTTTTTCAGTTGTGTCCTCAGTATTCTCGGCATTGTTAACTACCTTGATACTGGCTACCTTCTTTTTTGGAAATTGTGATTTCTTTTTCAGTTGAGCAGGTTCCTTGTCTTTGGACTTGGCGTGCTCTTCTGATCGTCCTCTTCTTTCCGATTTCTGCGAGGAATTCTGAAAAGATTGAGACGGACGTGTATCAATGTCTTGATATCTATCAGGTTTTTTAATATTATCCCTATTTCTAAGGTTATATCTATTCCCAGAGGGTTCACTCTGAGGTGACCTTTGTCTCGGGTTCGGAGATTTCTCTCTTCGCCTAGGAGACCTTCCTCTGGACTGGAATTTCTTTTCTTTAGGATTGGATTGTTTATTTCCATCCCAGTTCTTTTTTGGTGAATTATTATTAAAAAATATTTTTTCTGGACTTGTAGTCAGTTGCGGTTTTACTGGTATTCCACCTAGACTATCTCTGCCTAGTTCTTCATAGGATTTTTCTATGATTCTGGCAATTTCAGCTGGTTGGTCTGCTATATCTGTCTCTTTTAACCTCTGGCGGATCGCCACGTTTGCTGCTTCACCCTTTATGTTGGCTAGTAATATAGCCGAGACCTGCTTGAAGTCTTTCAGTAATTTCATACCAAGAGTTAAAGCAGGTTCTGGACCGTATTCATCTTGAATTTGTTTTAGCACATCTGGTATCACCGAAATGGATGGAACACCGTGCGTTTTTGTATAGATGGAAGCAAAGACTGTACCCCAAGTGTCACAGTCCTCAATGTGTGGTGCGATTCCCATTGGGAGACATATAGTCAGAATCCTGTGTTTTTCTAATGGGGTGGTGTCAGGAAACACCGCCTCTATTTGGGTAATTTTCTGTGCCAACCAGAATGGTATTTGTTCCCGTTTAGCTGGAACTTTACCTAGGCAGGATTGGATGTTCTGTGGTGTGATTTTATTTGTGTTCCCCTGGTGAGGGGTCAGCTGTGGAATTTTAATCGCTGGCTGAATTGTTGAAGTCCGCATTACATACTGAACTAATTGTCTATGAATTTTTAGTAGTTGTTTTAGCTGTATTAATAGCTCTGCTGCAGGCATTCTTTCGATGTCTGGATGTGGTGTGTATCCGGCTAGGACCGGCCACGTTGCTCCTGGTCTTCCTAAAGGACCGAGCCTTGTAATGTGATTATTATGTATTAGGGCGCCATCAAATAAGAGCAAATGCTCTTGGAATTTGAGTGGTACTTCCACCTCCTCGAAAGGAGTGTACTCATTAGGAGGTTCCTCTACTTTGTAATAGTGGAAGTACTTTGTTACAGCATTTGCTGCTGGAAAATGTATCCATGTATAGTATACCTCTGTCTGCCGATATTCGTGTGCCTCGATTACGAATATGACTGTGCCACCTCTAGGTGTCAGTCCATTTTCTATAAGTTTTAGAGTTATAGCTCTTCTTTTGGCGACCTGGATGAGTATTATATCCGGGTCTGCATCGAGTGCTGTAGTATCAGCTGCTGCTATTTCAGTAGCTAATCTAATTGCCTCTCTTTCATCATCACTCTCTGCCATTTTACAGACAGGATGGTATTATGTTTGTTTGCAGATCAGGTTTCTTTATGGAAACAGAGATTAGATGCACAATATTCTGGAACACTGTTTATCCTTCAACGTTGACTAGACCAAGAACCATACATAGGAGTTCCCTCCTGCGAGGTTTTGGAGGATATTATAACCTTTCACCCACTCCAGACGTCTTTGGAGTATTTGGGAAAAGGGGTCTGAGTGAGAAAGCACGACTGAGTTACTCTAAATGTCTTACGTTAGTTTTATCGCCCTTTCCAAACACGTTGGGCGCCATGTAGTGTAGCTCCTATTTTCCCAATAGGCTCTGCGCATTGGAATAGTGCCTACAGCAGTAAAGGCCTAGGCCAGACGTTAACTAGGTCTACTACTGTCGATACTAGACTTAATTTTTGGGTTTGCCAGCTAAGCTCAGAGTTCGCTAGAAACTTTCTCGAATGTTCAAGGAAGGATTAACTCCCCTGATTAGACAAGAAGGGATTTAGTTTCTGACAACCATAGAACATGACAACTTTGCTCTCCCCTAATCAAGAGTCAATCTCGAGAGTCGTGTGAGCACAAGGCAATTATTTTACTCAGTCAGTACGTGCATTCTTAGTCTCATCAGAATGTAGAGAAAAGGAAGAGACGGGCGTGTTCAATAAAAGATGTTATTTATTGATCAGTCTCTTTTCTCGTACAAGAGAAATGGATCGATATTATTGCAATACTTATAGTTAAGTAAAGTGCATACATTAGAAGCAATAGTATAAAATAATACTGTAAAAACATTGATATGGTTTCTGAGCCATATGATGTTTAAAATGAGTAAAATATATTTACATACACATATACATTTGACTAAACGTACTCAACTGGTGTTTCTAAATACGCCTACCCCGTGTACCTGACCTAAGTCTAATGCGTGGGCGGGAATAGAAAGTTACAGTTTAAGTTAAGTTTGTTTTTGCCAAGTGAATAACTAAAGAATTCTCTAGGAGGGGTTATTCAGTTCTGTACCTGGAATTTAGGATGAATGAGGAATGGTATCTCTTTCTCTGCTCTCGATATTCCAGGCTGCCTGCGAGGGCTGCCCAGAAGCGCCGGTGCTGGGTCTCTCGGCTTGAGATAGCAGCGCGTCTCTCAGCGCGTCAGGAAGGCGGGGCTGCTGCCTGCGGGGTCTGCTTCTGCTCTCGGCTTCGGCAAGTATGGCTGCTCCGTCTTGTCACCACGCGTGTGTTTGCATAGGGCAAGGTCGGCAATATTTATACCTTAAAGGTGCCGAGATTGACGTAAGGATGGACATAGGTACGTCAATAAAGATGTCATACGACTTGCTCGTTAGCACATTCTTTTGCAAAAGTTCTCTGTGAAATCAAAACAATGGCCGCACGGATTATCCAGGTTGTCATAGGTTTGATTTGTTATGAGAACGTCGTATGCCTTATCAGGGGCTGGAGGAATGTCGCTTGTCTAATTAGATCTCAAGCGTTATGACCTAATCAGATAACACGTTCCTGTGCCGTAGTGTGACTGCGTCAGATAACGGTATCTGCATCATGGGGGTTTTCTTGCCTCATGGGCTGACTGTTAGTTAACTAGCTAGTAAGTTTAACCAGAATAGGGTCAGGAATAGGGGGATCGAATCAGAACCTATAGAAATACACGACACCTTCTTCTATTAATTCCCTTTCTTGGGCTCTTTCGGAGGATTCCCTACTTAATTCTGTTTTTCTGAATTCTTTTTCGGTTCTTTTATGAGATTCTTTGCGCCATAGCTCGATGGCATCTTTCTGGGACTGTCTGGCTTTCTTTTTCCATAATGCTTCTTCTACTCGCATGATGCACTCGGCATCCCATGTACCTGATACAGGCCATCTATACTTCTCTTCAAGATCTTTAGTATAGTCCGCCCATAAGTCTAGATATAATATGGCATCTAAGCCATGCTTGTGATACATAAAATGTCCAGGACTGTCCCTAGGGGGGACAGGAACTGCTTCTTCGAGTAACCCTTTTCTGGTCTTTATCTGACGTAATTTCGAGAACAGAGGCATTTCGGAATTTTACTTGCGAACACAATACACAATAATCACAGTAATGAAATGGCAAACAAATCACTCATACCACGACATAGAAATACATAAATAACAGTTCGAACAGAATACTACCTGATACACTGAAAACACAACACTTGGATTTCTCGAGAACGGACTTACTAGAATTACTGGATGCACTGCTAAAACAGTACAGAACATACCGGTCCCATAAAGGGACACGTCATACCGTATCCACCTAGGTGAATACTTCGGACTGGATCTGCGTACCCAAACCCAACGGACCAGGAACACACTAATGATCCTGTCTAGATACTTCCCCCGCAACGGTACTCACCGGGAAGCAGAAACTGGAAGGCCTCGGACTGGACTGGACTGCTACGACGTCGGACTACGAACTTCGGACTTCAGAAACAGGAGGGCCTCCGGATACTTCGGACCTTGCTCTCTCGGCTTGGGCTCTGGTCGGGACGAACCGCATTCCACACCGCTTCGTCTGGATGCCGGACCGCAGTCTCCGTCTCCTCCGTGGGCCTGAGGGAGACTTGAAGCAGAAATATCTGCACGTGCACGGTATTGTTCCGTCACGGCTGCAGAGGGTCAGGGGGCCTGCGTTACATCTCCAGCGCGTGGGGAAGGGTCTTGTCCCTGTTCGGGCGCCATTTATGTGGTAAATAAATAATTAAATACCGGTACTATTTTTGAATACATTAATAATAACAGATAGCTCAATAAATAAGAGGCAGGATCCGATGTATCCGAGTCGAAAGGGCTTTTATTCAGGCAAAAAGGAAGGGACAGAATCGGGACAGCCTGAAATAAAATAGAGAGGCAGCTGCACCCGTTTCATCACAATTCAACATATATATAGTAAGACATTTCAATTACATTACATACAGTAGGCGTAACTAGTGACAAGCGTAAGATAAGAAGACATGGGCGTGAAAAGAAGGCGTGCACAGGGCGTGCACGTCGACATGTGATGAGAACGTCACAGAAGTGTCATGAATGGGCGGAAACATGGAGGGGGCTACCTGAGCAGCTGGGACCTTTAACCTAGTGGTGCGCGCAAACGGGCAATGACGTGTTACCGGGGAAAACTGGGGGCTATGACTTCTGCACTAGAAGAGGAGACTAAAGGAGGAGACTAAAGTCTGCGGTGTCAGGACGACATGTACCTATAGCATATCTGATATCTCGTGTTTGGAGTACGTGTTGATAGAATCTAAAAGTTATCAGGGCAAAGGTTACTTGACACTAAGGCTGGTGCATGCATATATTCTACATGTATTGCGTGTGCTATGAATCTTCTATGAATATTAATACAGTATTTCTCTTACATGGAGACAGAAAGACTAGACCATAGCTGAAACTGTTTATGCGGTTCAGTAGCTTAGGAATGTGAAGAAGGAAAGCTGGACTGATAACTAGAAGCATAACATACTCTTGGCAGACAGGCAGGCAGAGCCAGGCCGGGCACCGCGCTGCACGGCAGGAAGTAAGTGAAGGGTCAGGGATGCAGGTGGGGGCTGCATCGTTCCTCGGAGTGGGTTCAGGAGACTGGAGCTTGAATCTGGTGTCCGGGCCCTTTGAGGCCTAGAAACGGGGACAATGCGGTGAATTAACGTGCACACTGTAAAACGTGGCAACATAGGCCTAATACTCGTTGCTTTCACGAGAACTGGATACTGGCATACTAGAGTTGGACACAACTATGATTGCGTCTTTAATCGATCATAGGGGGATATATGCATATCGATCATGTACATATAACTTAGGATGGGGAACACGTAGGCACATATAACAAGGCGAAATTCAATTTTCCTCCCTCTGAGGCACAGTGCCGGGCTCTCCCTCTGAGGCACAGTGCCAGGCGCTCTCCCCCTGAGGCACAGTGCCAGGCGCTCTCCCTTTGAGGCACAGTGCCAGGCGCTCTCCCTCTGAGGCACAGTGCCAGGCTCTCCCTCTGAGGCACAGTGCCAGGCGCTCTCCCTCTGAGGCACAGTGCCAGGCGCTCTCCCTCTGAGGCACAGTACCGGGCGCTCTCCCTCTGAGGCACAGTGCCAGGCGCTCTCCCTCTGAGGCACAGTACCAGGCGCTCTCTCTCTGAGGCACAGTGCTAGGCTCTCGCTTTCTGAGGCGCAGTGCCAGGTGCTCTCCCTCTGAGGCACAGTGCCAGGCGCCCTCCCGCTGAGGCACAGTGCCAGGTGCTCCCTCTGAGGCACAGTACCGGGCTCTCCCTCTGAGGCACAGTGCCAGGCGCTCTGCCCCTGAGGCACAGTGCCAGGCGCTCTCCCTTTGAGGCACAGTGCCATGCGCTCTCCCTCTGAGGCACAGTGCCAGGCTCTCCCTCTGAGGCACAGTGCCAGGCGCTCTCCCTCTGAGGCACAGTGCCAGGAGGCAGGCGGCGCTCCCTTTTCTTTCTCTTTGAGGGGAGCCGTCTGTCTAACGCAGATAATTATTCTAATCCGTCCGGTCCACTGAGGGTTTTGGTATCGGGTCGCGGGTGCTATTTTTAGGATGCCAGCCTCCGACGGGGGCAGCCAGGCCGCCTGACAGATTGGATGAAAAGTGCAAATGATGACGCGGGGAAGAGTCTGTCAGGTTTGTCTCGAGCCCCCCCTGGCTCGTGATGGCACACCGGAAGTAGCAAAGACGATTATGCCAAGAAGGGAGAGGGTTTATAATGCATTGACAAAGAGGCACGGGGCAGATGCACCCCATTTACACGCAATGAGCCGAGAGAAGAAACACACACAGACATCCGGTCACTCACATAACAACATACCTACAGACATCCCTGCACAGACAGACCAACAAATACCAACAGACATCCATGCATACACAGAGCACAACATCTATAGGCATCCGTGCACACACACAGACTTACAGACATCCGTTCACTCACATAACAACATACCAACAGACATCCCTGCACAGACAGGCGAACACACCAACAGACGTCCACGCTCACACAGAACACCATATATAAGCATCTGTGCACGCACACAGACTCGCAGACATCACATAACAACACTCTTCCAGGCCTCCTTGAACACACACAGCAACAAAAATACAGACGTCTGCAGACAAACAACAGCAGGTAAAGGCATTCTTGCACAAGCGGAGCAACACACTTATGTCAATGTTGTACACAGAGTGAACAGGGCAGGAGCAGTGGCGGGACAGAAGAGGCAACAGGAAAGGAGAGGTGATGGGGCAGGAGAGGTGACCGGGCAGGAGAAGTGAAAGGGCAAGAGAAGTAATGGGCAGGAGAAGTGACCGGGCAGGAGAAGTAATGGGCAGGAGAAGTGACCGAGCAGGAGAAGTGAAAGGGCAGTGGAAGTAATGGGCAGGAGAAGTGACCGGGCAGGAGAAGTGATAGAGCAGGAGAGGTGATGGGTCAGGAGCAGTGACGGGGCAGGAGAAATGATGGGGCAGGAGAGGTGAAGGCGATGGAGAGGTGACGGGGATGTTGAGGTAACGGGGCAGGAGAAGTGACTGAGCAGGAGAAGTGACAGGCAGGTGATGTGATGGGCAGGTCACGTGACGGGGCAGGAGAGGTGACGGGGCAGGAGAGGGGACGGGGCAGGAGAGGCGACGGGGCAGGAGAGGTGACCTGGCAGGAGCAGTGACGGGGCAGGAGCAGTGGCGGGACAGGGAAAATGACAGGGAAGGAGCGGTGATGGGGCAGGGTAAGTGACGGGGCAGGAGAAGTGACTTGTACTTGTGTCTCTTTCCTATTTATTTATTCACTATTGCATGACATCCACTGATGTGTCTGCAGAGCACACCTGTTGCCCTGAATTTTGACCTCCTGTCCTGAATTTTTACACTCACTGTCCTGAATTTGCACCCATGCCAGTTGGCCACCCCACTTTGGCCTTCCCTTGCTTCGAGGCGCTAGGCGTTCTCTGCTGTTGGATGCACCGCGGGTCCCTGCCTCGGTGCCCGGTGCCCCGGGGGCACCAGTCCGGTCCAGGGCAGAAAGGGAACGCCTTGAGATCCGCCCCCCACCCCCCCAGGCCTCGGCTCATAGGGGGGAGGGGTGGGGGGGATGCCAGTGCCCGCCGGATCCCGCCCGCCCCGAGCCTGTCATGGCGTCTGCCTCCTGAAATAAAAATCTCTATTTACTGCTCAGGGTTTGGGGCTGCAATTACTTGAAAGAATAAACATGCCATTTCAAACCCAGCCGAGCGCAAATAAAGGAGGTATTTTTAGAGGGAAGGCGGCAGCGGCGGCCCCGCCTGTCAGGGAGACGAGCTGCAAAGGAAGCACTTTATCCATCCATCCCTCCCTTCATGGGGTCGAGGCCCGCGAGGCCTAAAGGCACTGATAACGAGGCCGGAATGAGAGCCGGGGAGCACCTGAGCCCGAGCAGAGAATGTAAGCAACTGTTCGATTAAATATCCCAAAAGCCCCGCAGAGAAGTGCTGGCACTTGCCCTTTAGATACCTGAGGATCTGCAGAGAAGTGCTGGCACTTGCCCTTTAATGCACCTGGGGATCTCCAGAGAAGTGCTGGCACTTGCCCTTTAGATACCTGAGGATCTGCAGAGAAGTGCTGGCACTGTCCCTGCAATGCACCTGAGGAACTCCAGAGAAGTGCTGGCACTTGCCCTTTAGATACCTGAGGATCTGCAGAGAAGTGCTGGCACTGGCCCTTTAATGCACCTGAGGAACCCCAGAGAAGTGCTGGCACTTGCCCTTTAGATACCTGAGGATCTGCAGAGAAGTGCTGGCACTGGCCCTTTAATGCACCTGAGGAACTCCAGAGAAGTGCTGGCACTTGCCCTTTAGATACCTGAGGATCTGCAGAGAAGTGCTGGCACTTGCCCTTTAATGCACCTGGGAATCTCCAGAGAAGTGCTGGCACTTGCCCTTTAGATACCTGAGGATCTGCAGAGAAGTGCTGGCACTTGCCCTTTAATGCACCTGGAGATCTCCCGAGAAGTGCTGGCACTTGCCCTTTAGATACCTGAGGATCTCCAGAGAAGTGCTGGCACTTGCCCTTTAGATACCCGAGGATCTACAGAGAAGTGCTGGCACTTGCCCTTTAATGCACCTGGGGATCTCCCGACAAGTGCTGGCACTTGCCCTTTAGATACCTGAGGATCTCCAGAGAAGTGCTGGCACTTGCCCTTTAGATACCTGAGGATCTCCAGAGAAGTGCTGGCACTTGCCCTTTAGATACCAGAGGATCTGCAGAGAAGTGCTGGCACTTGCCCTTTAGGTACCCGAGGATCTACAGAGAAGTGCTGGCACTTGCCCTTTAATGCACCTGGGGATCTCCCGAGAAGTGCTGGCACTTGCCCTTTAGATACCTGAGGATCTCCAGAGAAGTGCTGGCACTTGCCCTTTAGATACCAGAGGATCTGCAGAGAAGTGCTGACACTTGCCCTTTAGATACCTGAGGATCTGCAGAGAAGTGCTGGCACTTGCCCTTTAGATACCTGAGGATCTGTAGAGAAGTGCTGGCACTTGCCCTTTAGATACCAGAGGATCCGCAGGAAAGTGCTGGAACTGTCCCTTTAATACACACACACCAGTAATAACGCGCAATACATGCAATCGTTGATTGTACCTGCAGCAGTGACACGTCACAGTTTATAAGATCACTGTAAAGGTACAGCAGGCAGTGCCTGGGCCACGCCCTCTGTCTATTGGGATCACGCTGCCCCTCCCCTCCCCACCTTGCGGGACCGGAATCCCCCTGCGCCCCCCTTCTCATGCTTTGCTATTCCTAGAAAGGCACCTCTTAAGTCTGACGTCACTTATCTTATACCATCTGCCAGAGTCCACGTGTCCACGACCTTGGCTCTGTCTGCTCCAGCGCTGGGATTTACCGACGTCCCTCCCACTGCCAGTGAAGTGAGTGACATCCAGGCCCAGGTCTGACTGAGAGCTCCCACTGCCAGTGAAGTGAGTGACACCCAGGCTGAGGTGTGACTGAGAGCTCCCACTGCCAGTGAAGTCTGTGAGACCCGGGCTTAGGTCCGACTGAGAGCTCCCACTGGCTGTGAAGTCTGTGAGACCCGGGCTTAGGTCCGACTGAGAGCTCCCACTGCCAGTGAAGCCAGTGACACTAAGTCTCAGATATGACTGAGTGCTCCAACTGCCAGTGAAGTCAGTGAGACCCAGGCTCAGGTCTGACTGAGAGCTCCCACTGCCAGTGAAGTCAGTGACACCCTGGCTCAGGTCTGACTGAGAGCTCCCACTGCCAGTGAAGTGAGTGACACCCAGGCTCAGGTCTGACTGAGAGCTCCCACTGCCAGTGAAGCCAGTGACACTAAGTCTCAGATATGACTGAGTGCTCCAACTGCCACCTCGTACAAGTCTGACTGAGCTCCCACTGCCAGTGAAGTCAGTGAGACCCAGGCTCAGAACTGACTGAGAGCTCTCACGGCCAGTGAAGTCAGTGACACCCAGGCTCAGGTCTGACTGAGAGCTCCCACTGCCAGTGAAGTCAGTGATACCCAGGCTCGGAAGTGACTGAGAGCTCTCACTGCCAGTGAAGTCAGTGGGACCCAGGCTCAGGTTTGACTGAGAGCTCCCACTGCCAGTGAAGTCAGTGAGCCCCAGGCTCAGGTTTGACTGAGAGCTCCCACTGCCAGGAACGTTAGTCAGACCCAGGCTCAGGTCTGACTGAGAGCCACCACTGCCAGTGAAGTGAGTGACACCCAGGTTGAGGTCTGACTGAGAGCTCCCACTGCCAGTGAAGTCAGTGACACCAAGTCTCAGGTCTGACTGAGAGCTCCAACTGCCAGTGAAGTCAGTGAGACCCAGGCTCAGGTCTAACCAAGAGCTCCCACTGCCAGTGAAGTCAGTGACACCCAGGCTTAGGTCTGACTGAGAGCTCCAACTGCCAGTGAAGTCAGTGAGACCCAGGCTCAGGTCTAACCAAGAGCTCCCACTGCCAGTGAAGTCAGTGATGCTCAGATCTGACTGAGATCTCCCACTGGAGTCAGTGAGACCCAGGCTCAGGTCTGACTGAGAGCTGCCACTGCCAGTAAAGACAATGACAGGAACAGGGGTGGGAGCACACCGCTTTACCTCCCAGCAAGGTTCACCTCTGGCATTGTGGTAAATGCAGTTTCTGTCTGAGAGGTGGCACTGCCAGTGAAGTCAGTGAGACCCTTGCTCAGAACTGACTGAGAGCTGCCACTCCCAGTGAAGTCAGTGACACCAAGTCTCAGGTCTGACTGAGCGCTCCAACAGCCACCTCGTACAGGTCTGACTGAGCTCCCACTGCCATTGAAGTCAGTGAGACCCATGCTCATAATTGACTAAAAGCTGCCACTGCCAGTGAAGTCAGTGGGACCCAGGCGCAGGTCTGACTGAGAGCTCCCACTACCAATGAAGTCAGTGACACCCAGGCTCAGGTCTAACTGAGCGCTCCAACAGCCACCTTGTACAGATCTGACTGAGCTCCCACTGCCAGTGAAATCAGTTAGACCCAGGCTCAAAACTGAAAGAGCTGCCACTGCCAGTGAATTCATTGACACCCAGTCTCAGGTCTGACTGAGAGCTCCCACTGCCAGCGAAGTCAGTGAGACCCAGGCTCAGAACTGACTGAGAGCTCTCACGGCCAGTGAAGTCAGTGACACCCAGGCTCAGGTCTGACTGAGAGATCCCACTGCCAGTGAAGTCAGTGATACCCAGGCTCGGAACTGACTGAGAGCTCTCACTGCCAGTGAAGTCAGTGGGACCCAGGCTCAGGTCTGACTGAGAGATCCCACTGCCAGTGAAGTCAGTGATACCCAGGCTCGGAACTGACTGAGAGCTCCCACTGCCAGTGAAGTCAGTGAGACCCAGGCTCAGGTCTGACTGAGAGCTCCCACTGCCAGTGAAGTCAGTGAGACCCAGGCTCAGGTCTGACTGAGAGATCCCACTGCCAGTGAAGTCAGTGAGACCCAGGCTCGGAACTGACTGAGAGCTCCCACTGCCAGTGAAGTCAGTGACACCCAGGCTCGGGTCTGACTGAGAGCTCCCACTGCCAGTGAAGTCAGTGAGACCCAGGCTCAGGTCTGACTGAGAGATCCCACTGCCAGTGAAGTCAGTGATACCCAGGCTCGGAACTGACTGAGAGCTCCCACTGCCAGTGAAGTCAGTGGGACCCAGGCTCAGGTCTGACTGAGAGCTCCCACTACCAATGAAGTCAGTGACACCCAGGCTCAGGTCTAACTGAGCGCTTCAACAGCCACCTTGTACAGATCTGACTGAGCTCCCACTGCCAGTGAAGTCAGTGAGACCCAGGCTCAAAACTGACTGAGAGCTCCCACTGCCAGTGAAGTCAGTGAGACCCAGGCGCAGGTCTGACTGAGAGCTCCCACTGCCAGTGAAGTCAGTGATGCTCAGGTCTGACTGAGAGCTCCCACTGCCAGTGAACTCTGTGAGATTCTGGTCCGGTTTTGACTGAGAGCTCCCACTGCCAGATAAGTCCACAAACCTCTGTCTCAAGTCTGAATTAGAGCTCCAACTGCCACCTCGTACAGGTCTGACTGAGCTCCCACAGCCAGTGAAGTGAGTGACACCCAGGCTGAGGTCTGACTGAGAGCTCCCACAGCCAGTGAAGTGAGTGACACCCAGGCTGAGGTCTGACTGAGAGCTCCCACAGCCAGTGAAGTGAGTGACACCCAGGCTGAGGTCTGACTGAGAGCTCCCACTGCCAGTGAATTCAGTGAGACCCAGGCTCAGGTCTGACTGAGAGCTCCCACAGCCAGTGAAGTGAGTGACACCCAGGCTGAGGTCTGACTGAGAGCTCCCACTGCCAGTGAAGTGAGTGACACCCAGGCTGAGGTCTGACTGAGAGCTCCCACTGCCAGTGAAGTCAGTGAGACCCAGGCTCAGAACTGACTGAGAGCTCCTACTGCCAGTGAAGTCAGTAACACCCAGGCTCAGAACTGACTGAGAGCTCCCACTGCCAGTGAAGTCAGTGAGACCCAGGCTCAGGTCTGACTGAGAGCTCCCACTGCCAGTGAAGTCAGTGACACCCTGGCTCAGGTCTGACTGAGAGCTCCCACTGCCAGTGAAGTCAGTGAGACTCTGGCTGTAGTCAGACTGAGAGCTCCCACTGCCAGTGAATTCAGTGAGACCCAGGCTCAGGTCTGACTGAGAGCTCCCACTGCCAGTGGAATCAGTGAGACCCAGGACCAGGTCTGACTGAGATCTGCCACTGCCAGTGAAATCAGTGACACCCAGGTTCAGAACTGACTGAGAGCTCCCACTGCCAGTGAAGTCAGTGACACCCAGGCCTGACTGAGAGCTCCCACTGCCAGTGAAGTCAGTGAGACCCAGGCTCAGGTCTGACTGAGAGCTCCCACTGCCAGTGAAGTCAGTGACACCCAGGCTCGGGTCTGACTGAGAGCTCCCACAGCCAGTGTAGTCAGTGAACCCCAGGCTCAGGTCTGACTGAGAGCTCCCACTGCCAGTGAATTCAGTGAGATTCTGGTCCGGGTCTGACTGAGAGCTCCCACTGCCAGTGAAGTCACTGAGACTCTGGCTGTAGTCTGACTAGGAGCCCCCTTTGCCAGTGAAGTCAGTGAGACCCAGGCTCAGGTCTGACTGAGAGCTCCCACTGCCAGTGAAGTCAGTGAGACTCCGGCTGTAGTCAGACTGAGAGCTCTCACTGCCAGTGTGAAGGTAGGTCACTGGGTCTTTAATTGGTATTATGGCCCTCTCTGTCAGGAACATCCCAGGAGCCCCACCAAGGTTTTAGGGGTGTCTATCCTTATTCGGAGCTGGCCTTGTCTGTATGTCCTGCCAGGGGACACCACACCCCCCAAGGAGGGATTAAGTTACCAACCTAATAACATTAACATATTCACTCTAAACACATGGGGACCATGTGCATATATGGTAATACGGTAAACTCCGCTCTCCACCCCCTTCCTGTCTTTGTCATTTTTGGGAGGGGTCTGACCCACGCCGGGCGTGTAGTGATCAGTGATGCAGCGGGTGCAGTGGCACCGGAGACACGGACCCATGAGAGGCCTGCTGCCCCCTTACTGGGCTTTTTTGTACTAATAAACAGTGGTGGGGGTCCCTCCTTACTCGCCTAGGGCTGTGGGCACCACTGCCGCGCCCCAGACCCTCGTCTCACCATTAACATGCAACAACCCCTTGTTAGGTCGAGCCTATGCCATCCCGTAGGGATGGTGGGCGAGATTTATAGTAAGGCTTCCGAAAAGTCTCCCCAAACTGAGGATTAGGTACAGTTCATGTGAGGCAGGCACGTGCACATCACCAGCCACATCACAGACCATGCCTCGGCATCAGACTTCAAAGGAAGCTGCTCCCCCGCCTCTCCAATCAGACTTCAAAGGAAGCAACTCCCCCACCCCCCTCCGCGCAATGCCAGAGCTTGTTTTTGGAGTGCCCTGGCACTTCTGCGTGCGATTGCAGGGAATTAAGCAGCAGCTGTAGGGGTTGGTTCAGTACTGGGCTACAGGCAATGCAGAATCTTTGCTTACATTCAGTCATACACAGCGCACATGCACCAGATGGTATTCAGGAGCTTTACACAAATGAGCCAGTGGAAAATAGTAATTTTTTCTGCACACTCGTGTCCTCTTGTTTGTTTTCTCTATCATCACCCTCATTACACTCTCCTAACGAGTCTTCCTTGTCCCGCATTTGACCCTACGTGCACCCTCTCGGATCCGTCTGCATTCTTTTCTGCTTTTCCCTGTTTCCGCCACACACTCCACTCCTTTGTGCCTCCTTTCTGGCCTCTTTCCTACTTAACTTTTCATCCTTTCTCCTTTAATCCCATTTCCACTTTCTCACAACCCCTTCGAGCACTGTTATCTTAACATTTGTGTTTCTCTCTGTCTTATGATGTCTGCCCTGCCACCATTTCCTTCGGACACTCACACACACTCACCCTGACACCTCCTCACCATCACACACCCTCACACACCCTCAAACCCTCTCACCCTCACACACCCGCACACATTCTCACACCCTCACCCAACCTCACCCACCCTCACTAACCCTCACACCCCCTCACCCTCACACCCTCACCCTCACAAACACTCACCATCACCCCCTCGCCCTCACACACCCTCACTCACCCTCACACCCTCACAACCCTTTCACCCTCATTCACCCTCACACCCTCACACACCTTCACCCTCAAACACCCTCACCCTCACACACCCTCACCCCCTGATCCTCACCCCCCCTCACCCTCACACCCCCTAACCCTCACATCCCCACACCCTCCCTCTCACCCTCACACCCCCTCACCCTCACACCCCCTCACCCTCACATCCCCTCACATCCCCTCACCCTCCCTCACACCCTCACCCTCACACCCCCTCACCCTCACTCCCCCGCACTCTCACACCCCCCCACCCTCACACACCCCCTCACCATCACTCACCCTCTCACCCACCCTCACCCACCCTCACCCACCCTCTCACCCTCACACACCCTCTCACCCTCATACACCCTCTCACCCTCACCCTCACACACTCTCTCACCCACCCTCACCCTCACACCCCCTCACCCTCACACACCCTCACCCTCACACACACCCTCACCCCACAACCCCTCACCCTCACACCATCACCCTCACACACACCCTCGCCCTCACACACCCTCACTCTCACACACTCTCACCCTCACTCACCCTCACTCACCCTCACCCTCACACACCCTCACATACCCTCACCTTCATTCACCCTCTCACCTCACACACCCTCTCACCCTCACACACCCTCTCACCCCCTCACCCTCACACATCCTCACTCTCACACTCACTCACCCTCACCCTTACTCACCCTCACCCTCACACACCCTCTCACCCTCACACACCCTCTCACCCTCACACACCCCCTCACACACCCTCTCACCCTCACACACCCTCACACCCCATCATCCTCACACCCTCACCCTCACACCCCCTCACCCTCACCCCCTCACCCTCACACACCCACACCCTCACCCTTATCACCCTCACGCTGTCACCCTCACCCTCACACCCCTTCACCCTCACACCCTCACACCCCCTCAACCCTCACACCCTCACCCTCACACTCCCTCAACCTCACAACCCCACACACTCACTCTCACACACCCTCACACCCTGACCCTCACACACCCTCACTCACCCTCACACCCTGACCCTCACAACCTTCTCACCCTCACAACCCTCTCACCCTCACACCCTCACTCACCCTCACACCCCCTCACCTTCACACCCCCTCACCCTCACACACCCTCACCCTCACACCCCCTCACCCTCACACCCCCTCACACACCCTAACTCACCCTCACCCCCTCACCCTCAAAACCCTCTCACCCTCTCACCCTCACACCCCCTCACTCACCCCCACACCCCCCCCACCCTCACACCTCTCACCCTCACACCCTCACACCCCCTCACCCTGACCCTCACACACCCTCACTCACCCTCACACCCCCTCACCCTCACACCCCTCACACACCCTCACCCTCACACATCCTCACCCTCACACCCCCTCACCCTCACACACCCTCACACAACCTCACCAGCATAGCATAACAAAACATAGCATAGCATAACAAAACACAGCATAGCATAGCATAGCAAAAAAGCATAGGATAGCAAAACATAGCATAGCATAACAAAACAAAGCATAGGATAGCAAAACAAAACATAGCATAACAAAACAAAACATAGCATAGCAAAACACAACAAAGCATAGCTTAACAAAACACAACAAAACATAGCATAGCATAACAAAACAAAGCATAGCATAACATAACAAATCATAGCAAAACAAAACATAGAATAGTATAACAAAACATAGCATAGCATAACAAAACACAACAAAACATAGCAGAACAAAACATAGCATAACATAACAAAACATAGCATAACATAACAAAACAATGCATAGCATAACAAAACATAGCATAACAAAACATAGCATAGCATAACAAAACACAACAAAACATTGCATACATAACAAAACATAGCATAGCAAAGCATAACAAAACATAGCATTTCAAAGCATAGCAAAACATAGCATAGCATAGTATAACAAAACATAGCATAGCATAGTATAACGAAACACAACATAGTATAGTATAGCATAACAAAACAAAGCTTAGCATAACAAAACACAGTATAGCAAAGCATAACATAGCATAACAAAACAGCATAACAAAACATAGCATATCAAAACAAAGCATAGCATAATAAAACACAACAAAACATAGCACAGCATAACAAAACATAGCATAGAAAAACACAACAAAACATAGCATAGCATAACAAAACACAACAAAACATAGCATAGCATAACAAAACAAAGTATAGGATAGCAAAACTAAACATAGCATAGCATAACAAAACAAAGCATAGGATAGCAAAACACAACAACACATAGCATAACAAAACATAGCAAAACACAACCAAACATAGCATAGCAAAACAAAACATATAATAGCATAGCAAAACATTGCATAGCATACCAAACACAACAAAACATAGCATAGCATAGCATAACAAAACATAGCATAGCAAAACAAAGCATAGCATAATAAAACACATGAAAACATACCGTAACAAAACATAGCATAGCATAACAAAGCATAACATAGCAAAGCATAGCATAGCAAAACATAGCATAGCATAACAAAAAATAGCATAACAAAACAAAGCATAGCATAACAAATCAAAGCATAGGATAGAAAAACATAGCATAGCATAACAAAACAAAACATAGGATAGCAAAACAAAACATAGCATAGCATACAGCATCACTCAGCACCACCACAGGGTAAACATCGTTTACCACGATGTTTTCACAACGCAGTACCTTTAGCACGCATCCCTTACAACGCAAGTCGTTACCACGACTTGCGCTGGAGGGCGCTAAAGGATTAAAAATAGTTAATTTACTATCCCAACACCTTCCCTAGGGTCCACAGGGACTGGTGTTAGAATAGTAAATTAAACTATTCGAAATCCGCACCCCCAACGCAAGTCGTGGTAACGACTTGCGTTGTAAGGGATGCGTGGTAAAGGGATGCGTTGTGACGGTACGCATTGTACCGTCATACATCCCCACCACAGCATCACTCAGGGGTACCACAACATCACTATGCGCTACCACAGCATCACTGAATGCCACAGCATCACTCGTTCGCCATCACAACATCACTCAGTGCCACCACAGCATCAATCTGTGCAACCATTCAACAACACCTGATTAAAATATGTTCTCTCAATGCTTCGAGCTTTATTACAAATGTAACAAAAAGATGTTAATATTTCACTTCTGTTGGATTTTCGTCACAGTAAAATACACTGAACATAATCTTCATAAAAGTTATTTACAAACGTTTAAGCTATTGCCATTATACATTACAATAACTTTTATTTAAGTAATAATTTTAAAAAAAAAGCCATTGTTATTGGTAATATCAATACATGTAAGTCACGTAAATACAACACATATTGCATTACAAATGCTATAGGTATCACATTTGCGAAAGCTATAACTATTGACAAAGCTATTCATTTGGCTGTTTTAAAAAAAAATGTGTCATTTACAATACCAATAGCTCAAACTTTCCTAATGCGAGACCTATTGCATTGCAAATGCTTGTTTCTGGAATGAACAGTATAAGCCCCGTGTATGCCCGGGGGCCCGCCGCTGCCAGCGCCTCCAGATGCCACTTCCACGCCGCGCTCGTCCTGCTGCGTCTGCACGAGATGTGCCAGTCTGGGCTCTCTGAAGCCTCCCAGGAGCCCTGGCCGCGCGCCCTGCTGCCAGGGAAGGATTCTGCATTTCCAGGAAATTCAGAATACACGAAGAGGTAGGAGGGAGGGGGCATGCAATCAAAGGGCGGAATTGTAATGAAATGTTCTGTCTATGTAGCGCCTTCCTTCCCCTCATGTGTAGGGGCACAATGCGCTTTTGCACGCTGGAATCTCACGTTTTTGGCTTCTCAGCTATGTAGTGTCGCGGCCTGTGAATAAATTAAATGAAATGAGGGCATTTGTAAAGGGCACAGCTACCTCACCCGAGGTGTCCCGGCGCTGTCCGTATACCGCTTAGGAACCCTTCCTGGCTTTCCCTGTGGAATGTCCACTCCTGGGCACCCCCGAGGTGAAGCCAGGCTTCAAAACACTGTTGGGGCCGTTGTGGACATTAAGCAAGCTATTGCCCAGAGTTGCAGAGTGGGACTCCATGATTGGAATAGGCACCGAGGCGAGAATTATCAAGTCCGAGGAAATTGGGCCCAAGACCTGCCAAGGTGGGAATTGAACCCTGGTTCCGGGCCAGACCTCTGCATCAGGGTCTGCCGCTCTAACCATTGAGCCACACTTCTCCACTGGAGCGGGGTTTCCTCTTAGGGCGTATCTGATGCGAGTAGCACAACTGTCCTGTAACTCAGGGGAGCCCACAACATCTCTTGGTTCGCTGTCCTGCTCCTGCGGGGCTGAACTTGGAGTGACATCGCGTGACTCGAGTGGGAGTGAAGCCAGCCTTCCGGATTCGGGCGTCATGTCTTGCTCATCCACCAGTGGCTCCGTGCCACCTAGGTCTTCATGGGTCGTAGTGTTGTGGTGAAACCTCTTGACCACAGACACATTCCGAGTGATTTCTTCAGTCCTCCGACGAGCGGTAATCTTCGTGCCTGCCACTCGAGTGGTGGTCCACGGGCAAATCTCGAAGGGCAGCCTGAACTTGCTCCCTGGGAAACCATCTTTGATGAGGACAGAGTCTCCAACTGCAAAGCTGGAGAGCTTCGCACGCGGTTAGTAACTGGCTATCTCATTGGTTCTTTGGCGTCTCTCCTACACTGGGCGGTCGTCAATGGAGGCAGGTGCCCACCACCAGGATGGTGAATTGTGTCTCTGGTCACTCTATCCATGGAGAGGTGTCCAGGAGCTCGCCCTGCTGTGGAGTTTGGGGTTTGACTGTAGTCGCGCAGGAAACAGTAAATGACGAGGTCAGGAGCTTGTTGACTGGCAGAGGCAATCCGGGTCACCTTATTTAATGTCCGCATAAATCTTTCTGCCTCACCATTGGCTTGAGGCCAACGGGGTGTGATTCCTTTGTGAGAGATGTTCAGCGTCTTTAGGTAGGCAGCCATCTCTTGGTCTTGCAACGGTGGTCCATTATCGGTCTTTAACACTTTCACCAGTCCATGTGTGGCCGTGACCTTTTCTATCTTAGGTATTGCCTCACTCGCACTTACGGATGATGGTATCTCTACTTCTGGGTATCAAGAGTAGTCATCAATCATGACCGTGGTGTGTCTTCCATCCGGGAGGCTCACCAAAGTCTTCAAAGTGGAGAAGTGTGGCTCAATGGTTAGAGCGGCAGACCCTGATGCAGAGGTCTGGCCCGGGACCAGGGTTCAATTCCCGCCTCGGCGGGTCTTGGGCTCAAAATTCCCTGGACCTGATAATTCTCGCCTCGGTGCCTATTCTAATCATAGGTCCCACTCTGCACCTCTGGGCAATAGCTTGCTTAATCTCCACAACGGCCCCCACAACGCTAAGGATGCCTGGCCTCCACCTTGGGGGTGCCCAGGAGTGGACGCCTCACAGGGAAAGCCAGGATGGGTTCCACAGCGGTATTCGTACAAGCGCCTTGAGACCCTTGCGGGTGAGTAGTGCGCTATACAAGTATCAATTTACATTTTACACATTTACAAAGTCAAGGCTCGCATTCACCCGTGGCTGTTGGGGTCCGGGTTCAGTGATCACTGGTGCCGGCAGATCAGTGTTACCTGAGGCTTGACACCAGGGGCAGAAATGTATCTCCGTTCCACTTGTTCATCCATTAAGGGGGACCATACTTTTGTCCGTAGGTTTTTCTTGGTCTTGACTATGCCCTCGTGACCAGCATGGGCTAACTAGACAGCATGGTCAGTGAGACTAGTGGGAATGACTTAGCGATGTCCTCTCAGAAGGCAACCCTCTGGGTCAGCGCTCAGCTGTTGAATAACATGGTAGAGGCTTTCCAGGACGCGCCTGGCTGCTGGGGTGAGTTGAGCATAATCATTTTTGAATGCAGCCCATCGGTTGTTTTTTACAGCATCGAGAGCTTTTTGAAAGCATTCGTCCTTGTGTGTTGCTCGCTGAATAACTTCTAGGGAGAACTAGAGAGAGTGTGACCTCTCAGTCCTGAATGTATGATGTTACCATGCATACATTTACAACGCATGCCTTTACAACACAGTTTTTACATCACAGCAACCTTTACAACGCATACATTTACATCGCATGCCATAACAAAAAAAAATTTTTAACTACATTTACAACGCACTCCATTACATCGCATTATACCTTTACAACGCATACCATTACAACGCATACTATTACATTGCATTTAGGGTAAGTGTTGGATAGTGTATGGGTAAAAATTACTATTCTAACCCCAGTGGGTGCAACAGTAGGGTAAGTGTTTGTTAGTGTAGGGGTAAAATTACTATTCTAACTCCAGGGGGTACAACAGTAGGGTAAGTGTTGGATAGTGTAGGGGTACTATATGTTGTAATGGTATGCGTTGTAATGACATGCAATGTAATTCCTGCGTTGTAGTGACATGGGTTGTAGTGTCATGCGTTGTAGTGACATACAACGTAATGGCTGCGTTGTAGTGACATGCGTTGTAAAGGATGTTGCGATGTAATGACTGTGTTGTAAATGTAGTGCGATGTAATGACTGCGTTGTAAAAGTTGTTTCCTCTCAGTCATGTATCTCACATACTCTTCCATTTTGTCTGCCTCTTCTTCCTGGAGCATGGCAGCACGAGGGTGTCTCGACAGGTAGTCTGCCAGGTTTCGAGATCCAGGGCGGTATTCCACTTTCCTGTTGTATTCTTGAAGTTGGAGCCTCCACTTTTCGATCCAGGGAGGCAGCTTGGAAGTGGTGCCATTGAACAGAGGTATGAGGGGTTTGTGATCCATTGTGACGGTAAACAGATTGCCATACACATATAGATGGAAATGTCGGTATCCCCAGTGTATGGCGATTGCCTCCTTCTCGATTTGTGAGTATCGCTGCTCTGTCAACGTGAGGGATTGACTTGCAAACGCTACTGGGGTCCACTCTCCTTCTTTCTGTAGCATCAGCACCAAGCCTGGCCCTTTCGGCCCTGCATCCACCGCCATAGTTGTCTCCTTATGAGGATCAAAGTACATAAGAGTGGTGTCGGCAGACAGGGCTTCTTTGGTGGCTTGAAAAGCTTATTCCTGTCTGCAACCCCACGACCAGGGGGTTGTGGTTTTGGTGAGGTCTCTGAGTGGTTGCTTGAGCTTTGTGAGGTTGTTAATGAAGCAGCCGCTGTTAATCACCCTGCCTAAAAAACTGTGCAGTTCTGTCACTGTAGTCGGCGGTGATGCTTGTTTGATGTCTCACACCTTGTCAGGGTCAGGTGCCACTCCCTCTGCCGAGAACACATATCCCAAGAATTGCAATTTCTGTTGTAGGAATTCACACTTGCTGCGGTGTATGTGGAGTCCAGCGTCTTGGATCCATTGGAGTACCATTTTCAGTTGCATGTTGTGTTTGGGAATGGTCTTGCCGTGTATTAGTATGTCATCGCTGACATTGGCAAAACCAGGGAGGTCGGCTAGGAGCTCTAGTACTACATTTTATAATACTTCTTTGGTGCTGGATATTCCAAAATTTAGCCGCCTGTATTGCCACAAGCCTACACGAGTAGAGAAAGTTCTGATGTAGTGGGACTCCTCCCTAAGGCCAGCTGGTGATATCCCAACCCGAAGTCTAGTTTGGAGAACCAGCAGGCTCGACTGAGTTCCCTCAATTAGGCCATCTACTATTGGCGTTAGATGCTGCTACTCTTGATAGCAACATTGGGTATGCACATGTCCACACATATACCGACCTCACCAGGCTGTTTGGGTTTTCTGGTTACTAAAATTGGGGATAACCATGGGGTGGGTCTGGTTAATTTTTCGATGATGCCGGCAGCTTCTAGTATATCTAGTTCTTTTTCTACTAAGAGTTTCAGATGGAACGCAATTTGTCTATGGTAGAACCCTATTGGTTGCACCAAAGTGTCGATGTGTAGTTTTACCATCTTGTCTCTCAGGCATCTGATGCCATCAAACACATTGGGGAATTCATCAAGGATGTGAGTTATTTGCTTGTTGGTACATATCAAATGCAAAACGAATGATTCCCAGTGCTTCTGCTGTTCTGCATCCCAGTAACATTCCATGGCCTTCTGCAGCAACATATATCAGTGTGTTTAGTGATTGTGATCCACAGGCTAGTGTTGTCTGGAATTTCCCTTTTATGTCTAGTGGCTTGCCTTGGCCGTAGGCGAATACTTATGATTGATGCCTTGCACAGCTGTGGGCATGGATGCATCATGTGGTTCTTTGCAGAGGACATGATGTTGATGGGTGCTCCAGTATCTACCACTGCCATTATGGGGTGGCTTCCGAAGAGGATATGGCATTGGGGAAGCCGACATTCACCTTAGGAAGCTGTTTATACCGTAAAAATGGAGTGGATAGTGTGCTCTTTGTTGTCGTCGTCCATGGTACTGCACCTCTCTTGTACGTCTGGTACAACATTGACCGTGTTATGCGGAGCGCGTAGTTTTCCAGAACGACACTCCTTGATGAAGTGATAGAGTTTGCCGCATCCCGAACACTTCTTTCCCCTGGCTGAGCATTCTGAGGGTCGTTGTGCTGGACCTCCACAGTAGCCCCCTGCCCTAGGGCTCATTTGGTCTTTCCTGGGCTTAATGGTGTTAGGCGGTGATGCATTGGTGTTGACTGACTCCACCTTCAGAGGTTTGTTCAGGACGGTTTCCATGTGAGAAGCCCGTCTCTTCGAGAGTTCTATCGTGTGGCCCACGGTTAAGGTGTCTGTTAGTGACCTTCCGGATTCTTCCAGGATGTGTTCACGGAGCTTGGCTGATGCACATCCCTGAATTATTTGGCCATGTATTTCTTCGGTCTCATCAGCGAACCCACATGTGCTGGCCAATTCTTTCAGTCGGGTGTGGAACATGTCAATAGACTTCTGCTTGTTGTCTGGCCTGTCGAAACACGAACTGCTCATAATCTTTGACGGCCATTGGTTGAAAGCATGCTTTTAGGGCTGCTTTGAGGGTAAGGTGTGTTTTTGGCGCACTTTTGTGAGAGACTTGAATATTCTGGGTATTTCTTTTCCTTGTAGAGGTGTATGGCCCTTTTTTGTGCACTTTCAACTTTGGTGGCTTCAAAGAGTAGCACTAGTTTTTCAACCTAGTCTTTCCATCTGGGAGCTTGGGCTGAAGGTGAACCTTCAATGTAACCCTGGACAGAGGAGGCGTAGTGCCTTTACGGGAAGTTCCATGGAGTTGGAAAACAACTCTGTGGAACTTCGCTCTGTTCCGTGCCCTCCCAAAGTAAATATAGAGTAATAAAAAAGGCACTTACCTGCCGTGGCTGCCTTCTCCTTGCCATGGCTGCTCTCCTTCCTCGCCCTCACCGTCCTTCTTAGATAGGCCCTATATTGTACATCTTGCTCGTGCGCATGCGCACGTGCAAGATGTACAACATACGGGTTATCAGTTATGTTATGTTATGTTAAAAGTTTGTGTAAGCTCGACAGCTGCCCCAGCAAAGGGGCGTCCCGGCGCTAGTAGATCAAGTGCAGTACCAAAGAGGCTGGCCGTGTCGGGAGAGCAACCTTAAGGGGGAGGAAACAGCAGGGTTTTGACCGCTTTCCGGAAGGAAACCAAGTTTTCCATGCCACGGATGCCCAGCGGCAAGGAGTTCCAAAGCTTGGCTCCTAAGACCCGGAATGAGCGCCCGCCCATGCGGCAAAGTTTGGTACGCGGTACAGTCACCAGGTGTTGACCTAGTGAGTGCAGACTCCGCTGGGGCACATATGGGGTTAGAAGCGGACACAAGAGGTCTGGGCACCTGAATTTAAGAATCTTGAACGCCAAGCAGAGAGCTTTAAACTGGATTCGGCAGTTCATTAGAAGCCAGTGAAGCTTTCTAATTGTAGCTTTGGCAGAGCATCTACGGGGAAGACCTACCATGGTCCTTGCTGCCAAATTCTCAACCCTCTGCAGACGTGTTATCTCAGCTTTTTTTGCACCTAGGAGCAGCACGCTGGCATAGTCCAGACGTGAGAGAATGGTAGCCTGGACAATAAGCTGCCGTACTTTCGAGTCAAAAAATTTCAATATTGGATTAAGGCCCCTCAACAGACCCACACAGGTGGCTGCCACTCTCTTGGTGTGGGTCTGGAAGCTGAGCGCGGAGTCCATCCAGACTCCCAAGTTTTTGACTAATGACTTGGATTCTGGCATGGTGCCCAGAGAGGAAGGCCACCAATGCTGATCCCAATAGGCGGTGTTCTTCCCTGCAAGCAGCACCTCCGTTTTGCCTGCATTAAGCTGCAAACAGTTGTCAGTCATCCATTGGGCAACTGCAGCCATCCCGTCCCTAAATCTCGTGGCCGATGCAGATGGTCCTTCAGTAAGAGTGATGACTAACTGAGTATCATCTGCATACGATACCAGCGTGAGACCCCACTCCTTTGCAACCACCGCAAGTGGCTGCACATAGAGATTAACAAGCATTTGCAATGCAATAGGTCTCGCAGCATTAAAGTTTGAGTTACTGGCATTGTAAATGACAATGCTTTGCAGTAAAAAAAATAATAATTTGCAATTGGTATATAAACATTGTTTGTGAGTGGTTAGCTGTTGCTTATGCGAAGCTAAGTTGCCAGTAATATAGAGTGCTAGTTATAAGCATGCTGATTTAAAGCGCTCTGATACCTGCGGGTAAAGTTTGCGCTATATAAAAGTGAAAACTAATAAATAAATAAACAAGAACGTTCAGTAATACGTGGCTGGTGAATTCAAGCCTGCAATAGCACGCACAAGTGTGCACTCGGACACAGTTAAAATGCCAGTAACCTACAGCAATGCACAGTCCAGGATACATCATTTTTTGCAGTAATTCAGCTCGAGAAAAACGAAAATGTGCAATAACATGCAGTCCAGACATCCCACAGACTGCTTACAAGCACTGACAACCAACAATGTACAGTGGCAAAGATTCCATTCAGCGTACAACCAGCTCACAAGCACAGTCAGTCAACACTGAGTAGTGACAGTCTACAGAGTACACAACCTACTCACATACACGGATAGCCAACAATGTGCTGTAGAACATAGTCCAGACAGCCTACAGCCACACTCACTGACAGCCAACTACGTACAGTGACAGTGTAGACAGCCCACAGCATGCTCACACGCATAGACAGCCAACTATATGCAATGACCCCCAGCCCAGACAACCCTCAGCCTGCTCACACGCATTGACAGCCAACCATGTGCGATGAAGCATAGTCCAGACAGCCCACAGTGCACTCACATGCACGGACAGCCAACAATGTACTTTGGCACACAGTGTACACAGCCCACAGCCTGCTCCAAAGCACAGACACCCAACCATGTGCAACGAAACACAGTCCAGACAGCATGCTCACACTCACGGACAGCCAACAATGTGCAGTGACGCACAGTGTACACAGCCAGCAGGCTGCTCATACGCATGGGTAGCCAAATAGGTGCTATGTTTTATATAGCGCTGGCTAGACCCTGCTGGCTTTACATACGGTAAGCATTTTTAAATAGTTAAATCAGTGAAATTTTACACAGTGATATAAAATAAGTACTAATGCTTAATAAGTAACTTCAGTCAGACGATGAGGCCCCCCCCTCCCGTGGACAACTCAATATAAGAGAACAAACGCTTAGCGCCAAGAAGCATTTCCCACGCCACGTGGTGCAATTTACAAACGTGCATAAAAGAACGTGTCCACCATTTAGTAAGCAGATTTTTGTCCCGATGAGTTTAGAATATTTTATGAAATAACGTGCCACGCATGTCATAGGCCGCACACACTCCCTATGCCAACCTTCCATTCTTCACAAGTCAGGCTGCGCCTTGGAGAATCAATCCCCTGGCACGCCCCTGATGGCCGGAGGGGGCATCATGGGATGTGGGAAGAGAGAGCGGTACAGCTGAGTGTTTCTAGTGCCCACAGTGATCACCTGCTGTCACTTCAATGCCACCCGTGCACACCAACTCTAGCCATAAACAGGCTATAAGCAGTCTGTCCTTTGGTTGCGATGCCACCACATACCACCGTGTGCCCCTCTCCACTTCAGATTGGCAGCGGTGTAGGGCACAGCGCCTTGTCTCTGTGACCCTGCACGGTGCAGCTGTCGTGTGGTTGGGCGGGTCGTGTGGTTAGGCAGGTCGTGGGACACTAAGCCGTGCAGCCGTGCGGAAGGGCAGGGCGGGAGTGTAGCGCTGTTTCACTGTGAGTGTGCAGGGTGCAGCTGCTGTGCTGATGCTGAGGTACTGTGCCCAGGCCTCAGGACAGTACGAGCCTCTACTACGCAGAGGAACAGTGCGGCCCGGGATATAGAGCCCTAGCTGTGAGACTGCGCAGTGTGCAGCTGCAGTGTGGACTGTAAGCGACTGTGATACAGTACCCTGGCTATGGGACAGCTGGGATGTGGTTGTGTGACACTGCAAAGCACACCTGGTGTGGCCTAACGGCCAGAGCTGCCGATTTTGGCGCTGGGGGACCTGGTTCGAGTCTCGGCTTCCCCTCAGCTTCCTGTGATGCTGGGCAAATCACTTAAACTCACTGTGCCTAACAAAAATGAATATGTGCTTGTGTAACGTAATTGGTGCTCAGGACCTTGAGTGTGAATGTGATGGTGAGCGTGAGCCTAGGCTTTGAGGTGCATGTGACTGGTGGGGTAGTGGCCTGGAGCACATAATTGGAGATGGAAGTGTAGAGTTTGTCCTGGCGGCGATACTTTGGGCGCGCGGAGCTGGACTCATTCTGCCTGCACTCGTTCAAATTACTTCTCTCTGAATCAGTCCGTGTTGATAACGTAGGTCTGTGAAATTAGAACTTCGCGATCCCCCTGCGTTGCGGGACTCATTTAAAGCAATTTCAAGGGGCAATTTGTGGAATCGTCTTGGGGGTTGTGCGCCTCTCCTGAAAGAGGTGCACAGGAAACTCTTTGTTTGAATGTGCTTAAAATAATTGCTAGTGACTACCGAGAGCGCGACGCCACTTAAGCTACAACATCGCCCCTTGCTTGCAGATCACCACGGGAGTGGTAAGGGAGACCGCACTTCACATGACTAAGTAACAAACGTTGTTAAACACGCAGATATTGTTGTCAAGACTGATTACTAGGTAAATTCAAAACGTCTGCATGGCCTGGGGGTATGTTAGCGTACAGTGCCAAAAGCAACACGAGAGACCTCAAACTCTTTCTTTCAATAACGTTTGTGCTCATCAGTGGCTGGCCGCTTATCTGCACCGCGCGGCGCTCTGCAGACTCCCCCTGCATTCCGACCTCTGTCACGTGAACACGTCCTGAGGCGCGCAACGCGATCCCATTATTTCAGCAACGCTGAAAACTGCAGAAGTTCACGCGCGCAACGTTATCCTATGGGGAAATGCTGCGCGCGGCCAGGTCTTGTCTCCCTTTGTCGTTCTCAGACTGCTGAGACGCCGACTATAGTTCTCGCTGCGAGAACGCGCTTTCAGCGCGTTCATCGTAGGCGAGACCTAAAAAGGGACGGGCTGAGTGCAGAGCCCTGAGGGACTCCCTGACCGATATGGTGGAACTGAGAAAGGTACGGAGGTGCTGACACCCTGAAGGATCTGTCCTTTAGAAATGAACGAAACCATTCCAGGGCGAGGCCAGTGATTCCGACCGCCTCCAGACGATGTATCAGAATGTCATGAGATACCGTGTCAAAGGCCGCGCTGAGGTCCAAAAGAATCAGCGCAGCACTCTGACCGGCGTCGAGAATCGTCCGGAGATGTTCGGTCGTGGCCAGTAGGGCAGACTCGGTGCTGTGGCTGTGCCTGAAACCATTTTGAGATGGGTCCAGAATGCCGTTCTGGTGCATGAATTGCGACAGCACATTGTTAACATGGGCTTCAGCAAGCTTAGCCACCCAAGGGAGCAGGGAAATAGGTCTAAAGTTTTCCGGTTTGGAAGGATCCAGGGTGGGCTTTTTAATGATAGGGGAGACCCATGCCTGTTTCCAGGCAGTAGGAACACTAGCCATAGAAAAGGACCGGTTAAGTATGAGACTCAAAGGCTGCTGGAAATGTGTCAAAGACTCCATAAATTGAGCCGGCTTTATAGGGTCTGCTAGAGAGCCCGTTTTAATTTTCCTGCAGAGTTTAGCCAGTTCCTCATTGGAGATTTCTGGTATATGAGTCAAAACAGCGCCACCAACATTGGTATTAGTGGAGGCGTGTAAGTCCAGAGAGTGCTGTGGAAAAGACCTGTATATTTTTTGCACCTTTTCCACAAAGAAAATGGCAAGGTCCTCACACTGCTGCGTGGAAGTAGTACACGCAGCCGGGGTTCTGTTCCTCTGAAGTTCCTGTACCAGTTTAAAAATACATTTAGTGGGGTTGAGGCTAGCTTTTATTTCTTCCGCATAAAATGTGGCACGCCTGGAACAAATTGCCTTATGATAGAGTTTTATTTTAGATAGGTACACCATTTTATCTCCATCTTTATAGTCCCTTCTCCATGTTCGCTCAGCCCTCTTACAATCTTTCCTCATGGATCTCAGGGCATCAGTGAAGAAGGACAGAGAGGAGGAGGAAGGAGAGCGGCCATGGCAGGTAAGTGCCTTTTTAATTACTTTATAATTACATTGGGAGGGTGGAAGGGCTGGCTAATTACGCTCCACCACGGAGTCCTAGTATTGCCTAAACTCCGCGTGTCATGATTCAGGCACGTTAGATAGGAGGCTACGTTTCCCAGAATGCTCGTTTATGTGGTCTGTCCTCTCTTTTCTATCACTCCTGCTCTCGGTGTTCTTTAAGTACTGCCTCCTGCTAGCAACCGGTGCTTGTCACCTGTGGTGTTACCTAGAACTTCCCGTGTCTTGCCTCAGGAGAGTTTGCTGCTGGTTCTGATCTTTGTTTGCCGCGTTGGAGATTTGGAGCCGATCCCTGTGTTCGCGGCGTTCCGTGAACTTTGACCCTTATCCTGGGGCCGCACTGAATCCGCGCTGGGAAGGAGCTCTCTGTGTTTGTAGCGTTTGATGCGCTTTGGATTTTCCGTTTGGAATCGAGTAGGTGGAAGCGTGTGGGAGACGCTTTCTCCTGCACATAAGTGCTCGTTTTGAACTTGGACATTGCATTCGAAATTGGGACGGAGGTTCCAATTTGTTTTCTTTTCTCTTGAGAGCTGTTACGAGACTCTGTACATATTTTTTACGAGTGGGTCACAAAGAAAGAGCAATTGCTTTTGAACCTTAAAGCAGATTGAATCAGTTACTGTGTTGCTAGCAGGAAGGAAAACATTTCCTAAGCTACGTGGATAAATATTTTAATGACTACCGTAGTTACCTGTGATTGGATACAACCCTTAACCCAACAGAACTATAATTCATGGGAAGCCTTTGATTCTTTTTTACTTTGCTTTATTTTTGCTTTTCTTTTATGATCTTTTTCTTGGATGTTTGTGGCAGTTTTCTTAAGTAAGTGAGTCTACACATATACACATATAGACAGATAGCCAAAAGGGAAGGGTGGGTTGTATTTATGTTATCGCTTATGTCTTGTCTGCAGGAACCTAATACACTGAACTACGGATGGTGCCTATTTGGTCATCGATTGCTGTAGATGGTTTCTGGCTGCCAGCCTTTATATTTTCTTTCTCCACTTTTCCCCTTCCCTGGGTGAGGTCCTCTTGGTGAAGTGTTGGTATGGATACTCACTAGAAGTAACTCTCCAAGGGAGGGACGAATAGAGCAACGACATCGCTCCTGCTGTACCTGGATTGCAAGGTTAGTCAATCTGCCTTGCTTTGTGACACCGCGTTTGCAATGGAACACAGAGTAGGCAAAACTACGTAAACTATGCTGGCGGAGCGCAGTTACCCGCCTGGGCTTACTTCAATGGTGAATGGTTCTATGGAGGGTATGCTGGCCATAGTTCCGCAGGCATTGAGATCTCCTTTACTCTCCTGCTCTTGTGTGAGGGCAGGTTGAGGAACTTAGGGCTAGATGTAGGACGGCTTTTACCGGTCGGTAATGGCCGAAATTAACGCATTTCGTCCGTTACCCAACGTTAATAGGCTTTTGTTATGTAGGGGGCCAAATTACAGATTCGGTAAATACCGAATCATCATTTACCGATTCGGTATTTACCGAATCAGTAAATGACATGTATGAAGCACTTTAAACAGTGCTCATGTAGTTTAAGGATTCGTTATTTACCACCAACTATTAGTTAGAAAATTCAAATCAATGCATTTTCAACTGTGCCATGTGGCAGACCTACATGCCCTTAGGGCATGTATGTGTGCCACATGTGCACACAAGCAAGCACTAATCAGGGGTGCAACAGGGTGTCAAAGTGACACTGTTAGACCTGTCAGCCCTAGGGTGGTCTTTCCATGTGTTTTTTTTTGCCCTTGCCTCATTTTTCCCACCTTCTTTTTGTTGGCCCTTAGGTCTTCGGGCACCTTTTCATGGCTAATCCATGTTAGGGTGCAGGTGCTCTCTACTTCAAACATGGCTGCCACTGGCCCCTGCTACTGCACCGTGGTCTTTTTAGTGTAGCACCCTAGCTGCCAGGAGCAGGCTGGATCCCCATACAAAGTTGCAATGCCAGCCACCCATCCCCTGTCCATAGGTAGAGTGGGGAAGCTCCTGGAACCTTCCAGAAGAAAGGCGGGGTTGATTTTTGCCGCCTTAGAGAGTGGTCACCTGACCTGGGCATACTTAAGCAAGGGAGGGAACTTTTTCTAGTCAGTTGGGGCATCACTGAAATGGGGAACCCACGCAGGAGTTTTAGGCGGGAGGGCCTAGTTAGGAACCTATGCTACTGGGAGTGACAGGATTTAGGTGCTGCGTCTTAAGCTCGGTGAGGTGTCCTAGACTAGCCCCCTGATCTGGCCCAGCGTAGGGAACCCCAGGGTCCATCTGCAGTGACTGAGGAAACGTCATCCAGCCTTCAACTCAACCCCCCCTCCTCTCTTCAAGAAACAAACATCTAAGGGCGCAGAACCACACAAACGCCAAGAAGACTACTTTCCTGTGACCAGAGACTGCTGGGGGATCGACCAGGTACTGGGCTATCTGAATTGCCCCCACGAGTAGCGCTGTAGCACCTGAACATCTCCTCCACGAGGCGCTATTGGCTCCCCCACTCACCGCCGCAGCCCGGAGCTGTTGGTGCCATCTAAGGCACCTGAGGAGGCCTCGTCTCCATCGTGGCATCGGTGCCGCCCACGCGGCACCCCTGAGGCGCTGCCGGCCTGCCCGTGCGGCTGCCCGCCGTTGCGATGTGAACTGCGCCAGCTTCGATCTCCCCCTCGGCGGCCCCCCTATGAGAGGAGAGGGCCGCCGTATCCCGTCAACCAGGCCGCGCTAGGCCTGAAGCCAGAGCGGGCCCCACGTGACTAGGGAGCTCCTCTGCCCCGCCCCCGGGCGCCGCGCTGCCATTGGCTAAGGCAGGTGCGCCCTCGAGGCGGGCGACGCGGTTGGCCGGAGCAGCTCCAACCCCGGTCCTGATCGGCCCCAGCCCAGAGCTTTGCCTGTGGGCCCGGAGAAAGCCCGGATACTTCGCGGGGGGGGGGGTCGTGAAGCCCAGAAGCCCCCTCCACTCAGCCCCACATGTTGGTCTCGCCCCGGCCCCGGCGCTGGTGGCCAGAAGCTGCACCTGCACCGCGCCGGGCCGAGTGAGGCCCCGGGAGGGTCGCAAACCCCTCCCCTCCACCAGCGTCTGCGCAAGGGCCCCGGAGGGCCAAAAACACAAGGTAACCCCCGGGGAGGAGGGCGGTAGGCCGGGTTAGGCCCCGAGGTCGCCCCCCCCTGGGGAGAACTGAGACTGGGCCCCATTGGCCCCCCTAATGTTCCTCAAGAGTTGGGAGGCTTGGGGACAGACTCTTTCCCTACTGCATTGTTCTGCCTAATTACCAGTTTTAGGCCTGAAGCCTGTCAATGGAACTGCGGGTTTATATTTGGCAACCAGATAACCCTCTTCAGGGACTGTTGGTGTTTAGTGGCCGCCTTAGGTGGCCTGCATTGTTCATGCCTGCTAATGGAATGGTGAACTTTTTCACTGTACTGAATTTCTTGCAGGGGGGGGCCTCTACAGTTCCTGATGGGGCCGAACTGTGACACTTATTGATTCATCCCAGTATTATTTTTGATGGTCTGATTTGGGTTGCAAGACTGTTGATATTTACAAGAGGAAATGCTTATGATTGCTTCCTACAGGTTAACCCATGGTTTATGAAACTACCTTTTAGCCTGCTGAATAGTATGACGTGACAGGCTGTGTTATTTGGAGTTTTCTGCTGTACTGAAAGTACTCAATGAAATGTTTTACCATTTTACAGGAAATGCATTTTGAAAGGCTTCCATGAATTGCTTTAATTAGGTACTTCAATGAAACGCTAATGATTTACTAATGCATTATGTGCTTTGGTCTAAAGCCTACATAAAAGATCTTGATTTTCAAACACAACTACTGGTGTGGTCTCCATTATTGAGCCCACTTCGTGTATTATTGGATGCGTGTGTTGAGTAGCTGCTTTACACGTAAGCCCCTGGCCGCCTTCCTGCTCGAGCCAAGCTACCCCACGGAGAACTGGTGGTCCCAGTTCTTACAGACACCCTGCCACCAATGACTGTTTCCCTAATTTACCGAATCAGTATTTACCGATTCAGTAATTGACATACATTCCTATGGGCCTCCAATCTTAACGATTCAGTAATTTTTACCGATTTTTTTTATCTACATAGCAATTATCGATTCAAAAATACCGAATCGGTAAAATTCGGTATTTTCGAATCGGTAATTTACAATTACCTGCACCCAGTTCTTAGTGTGCTATATGTCAGTTTAAAGGCACCATGAGGTGATACTTAGTACTGTGGTGGTGGTGGTGCTGACCAATACTATATCCTTCCCTTCCCTTCTTGTGTACAGAAAGACATCACTGTGTGACTCTGAGGCCAGAGAGGGCACAGCAGTGTAGAGGACCGACAGCCAGGCTTGCATGCGTGCAGCAGTCAGCTCCTGTGGCGGGGGTGGCGGGACGTTGGCTGCCAAGAGATCACTGCTGCTTGTGACCTGTCCGTCCACACAGGTACCACCGATGAGGTAGGGGAGCGGGTGCAGGCAGGAGGAGGCACAGCGTGATTCCAGAAATAATGCAGGCTGGGTGGGCTCTGAGCGCTGTGAGTCCGTGCCGCAAGGGGCTATGAGCCAGTCGTGCGCAACATGAGCGATGTGCGCACAGAGGTACACAGCCGCTTGCAGCATGTCGAGGTGTGGGTGCCAACCACCCCTCGTCGCCAGTGTAGTGTCATGGCCTATGATGAAGCGAGGTCCTTGTGTGTTATGAGATACCTTATTGACTACGGCCTATGCCAAGGCCGGCCCGCTGACCTGCTTCAGCGGGCTGCTCCTCAGGACTCCCTGACCACTCCTAGCAGTCCACACTCTTTATTATGTCTCCCAATGTGACACAGGGGTCAGTCTCAACATCCTCAGGCAGCAAGGGGTGTACATATGAACAACCCTTCATGTGGGACAGTGGGTGGTCCGACGCTCCAGTTACGTCATTGGAGCGTCGCTACAAGCTGGAGCCAGAACAGGATGTCGACAGTGTGTTTGGTTGTTTTCAGTGTTTTTTAGAGGTGAACACTACCGGATATATCCTGTAAGGTTGGCACATCCCAATGCTTGGTTAGAAATGGGATATTTGAATAGTGGCCCCTAAGTGTGATAATGGACCTCTGTGTGTGGAACATTATGTGAATGGATACCTGCGCTGAAGCACGTTGCCACTGACCGGGGTCATTCTCTGGGGTGTCCTATTGTCTGTTGCTCGGCTTCAGATGGTTGGTAGCATTCGAGACAACCTGCCTTAGTGGATTTGATTCCATTCTGAGTGAGCGTGGTGTGTTTAAGTTAGGTATTCAGGATGCTTTTTGTAGGTTGGTGAGAGGTGAGCTGGTGGGTCAGAGTAACTACTAATGACGAGTAGTATAATGCTTAGGTATATTGGCGCCACTCAGGAGAAGAACACATGTATTTGTACATAAAACAACTTATTTGGAAGACAGTGCTGTAAAATGAGGAGAACCACCAGCCTCCCCAAAATAGCAGCCAAAGCCAACAAAATATACAAAGATATCCTCAGCACACGTCATTGGTGTATCAACAATTCATTAAGTGCACAATGCAAGCACAAATTATACACGGAGAGGTGTGGCGCCGCGGCCAGGGTGACTGACGCTGGAATCTGGGGACCACGGTTCGATCCCCGGCTCCGGCGGCAGATTAGCCCAGCACCATGTGACTCTGGGCAATAGCTCGCTTAATCTTCCCGACGGCCCCCAGCGCCTAGAGACCCTTACGGGTGATTGTGCGCTTTACAAATGTGGACTTTACTTTACAAGTTATTTCAATTCTTTTTTTCTTTCTTTATTTTTTTGGTCTTTTTCCAGACAGCCAACACGTGTTTCGTCAATTACAAAGGGAAATCGTCCTGCGACTTTCTCAAGGCTATGTCCTTTTTGATAAAGACCTTTCTTTTATGGTGATATTTCCAACCCACAAAGAGATTCAGTATCGTGCGCGACGTCAATAAGGCAGTCCATGCATCTGAGGGATCCTATTTTGTCCCCAAATCTTGAACTCGTGAGTCTGACACTCCCGTCCCAAATGTTGCCCGAGCTACACGGAGTCCACACTTTACAGATTTCTCTTCTTTCTAGTAGTATTAAATAAAAAATCAGATAGCAAGAAGGGTTTATTGATTTTTAATGTAATTTAACTCATCCCATCATATGTTGCCTTACCCAATCCCACCCTGACCTGCCCCGCCTCACCGTTCTTACCTGCCCCGCCCCTGCCTCACCGTTCTTACCTGCCCCGACCGCCACTGATACCAAGGTGTATTGGTGAAACAGTTTGTGTATGTGTGCCTGTATAGATGAATCAGTGGGTGCATGACTGACTGTATAAGGGAGTGATTAGGTGTCTCAAGGAATATATGGGTGAGTGACTTCTGTGAATGTCTGTATCTGTCTGTCAGATTGGGTCTAAATGGTTGTATAGGTCTGTGAACGGGTTTCTTTTTGGGTGAGTGATTGGTTGTCTGAGTATGTGTTTGGGTGTCTCAATGTGTGAGTGGGTGAGGGTGTGTATAACTGCCTGTATGGATGAGTGAGTGGGTGAGTCAGTGGCTCTATGGGTTAGTGAGTGTGTGTGTGTGTATGTAAGGGGCCGTATGGGTGAGTGAGACTGTGTATGGCTGTGTTGGCGAGTGAATGGATGGGTCAGTGCTATATGGGTAACTACATATATGAAAGGCAGTGCAGGTGAGTGGGGGAGTATCTGAGTGAGTCAGTGTATGTGTGACTGAGTGATTGATAGTGGCCATATTGGTGAGCATGTGCCTGTGTCAGTGACTGTATAGGTGAGTGAGTATGTGTTAGTATATGTATGAATAAGTGAGTGAGTGTGTATAACTTTATAGGTGAGTAAATTGCTGTATGATTAACTCTATGGGTGAGTAGCTGTGTGAGTAGCCCTATGAGTGACTGACTGTGTGAGTGGCTGTATGGGTGTATGAGTGGATATATCAGTTGGTGTATGAGTGGCTGTATGGGTAACTGAGTGGATGTGTGTGTAGACCTGTGAATCAGTGAGTGGGTGTGTAAGTACTGGTAAGGGTGTGCCAATGGTTTTGAGAATGCTAGTGTAGAAGTTGTAGTGGGTTTAAGAAAGGTTGTTTTGGGGTGTGAGTGGGTGCGTCAGAGATTCTGTGGATGATGTCATCAGTGATGTCATATGAGATGTCACCAGTGATGTAATTGGAGATGTTATCTGTGATGTCACCGACCATGTCATGAGTGGTGTAATATGTAAGGTCATAAGCAGTGCCTTGCGGGGCACGAGTTATAGTATGACCAGCTAACTATAACTGCTGAATGTCTCTGGTTTTGTACGAGTGAAATGTCAGCCTAACTACAACCTCCCTGTATCCTTTGTTTACTTTTTTTCTGTGAACTTCTAAGTTTTTTTTAATGCTGACTCCTAACTATAACGTCTCTGTCACCTTTGTTTTTTTCTGTGAATTTCTAAGGTTTTTTAACTGCTAACTCCTTGTTATAATGTCCCTGTAACCTTTGTTATGTCAGTGAATTTCTATGGCTTTTTAAGTAGCAATGGTGTTTGCAGAATGGTGGGAAAAGGGGGCGGGCCTCTGACCAACTCTCAGGAATACCACTGTCCAAGACTTTCAGAAAGTACCAAGGGGGCTTTTTGGTCCCCAAGGTCCCTTAGCATCCAAGATATCTTAATTCCCCTTGAAGAAGTATGCCAGGAGACGTGTTTGCAGAGTGGTGGAGAAAGGGAGCGAGGCCTCTGAAGCCCTGTTAGGAAACTCAATGTGTGGCACTTGCAGGAGGTAACAGGAGGGGTAGTTGACCCCCAACGACCCTCAAGAGCCAAGGGGACTTCATCCCCTGACTACTAGTGTGCCAGGAGGCTCGTTTGCAGAGTGGCAGAGAAAGGACATCCTTTATGATTGCACAGGTAGTGCTTTTGTGATTCTATGAGTGCAATTGCGAAGGACACGCTGCGAACACATATATAGACATATTTTACATAAAGTTTCAGTGTAGCTATTTAATAAGATACTAATTTAACATTCTCCTTTGTATTAATTTGTCAAAATAACTACATCAAAAATGCATTTTCCTTCTTCACAGCAACACTAGAGGTTGCAATGATATCAGTAGTCACAAATGCAAATGACAAAATGCAAAAAAGATATAGAAACACATATTTAAAAAGGATTGAGTCTAGCTGTTTGGTAACATAATTGTTTAACTTAATTTTAACAATGCATTTAACAAAACAACAATTTCAAAAAATACCTTTCGACAGCTGAACTCACGAATAGAACATAACTACAAAACACCCATCATACGACCCATTCTTACCCAAACTCAACAGGAATGAAAAACGGCTCCAAATGTAGTGCAATGCCCACTCTGTGAAAAGACCCACTCTAAAGGGATGATTTTTTTTAAAATGGGATGACATCCATGATCTGTCATCTTAAAACCTAGCATAGAAAATGTCTCCAACCATAAAGCCAACAAAAAAATGTTACAACTTTACAAAACCACTGCAAGAAAAAATCAAAACAAAACAGAAAATCATGTCACAGGAAAATAAAGGAATATCATTGGATAATACACTTTTCAACTAAAAAAATAAGAACACACCCATTTATCTATCTATCTAAAACATTCTTTAAGAGGACTTCACTTTGAGCAGATTTGCGCAATACACAATATGCCACAAGACATTGTCAAGAGGTACAAATAAAAAATATTTTTCCCTGGCTACATCCATGCTTTATCATCTAAAAACACAATAAAGTAATAGTGTAAAAGCAGTAAGAAGGCAACGCAAGGCTGAAGAACCCTGAACTTCAATACCAGCCACAACAACACTGAGGCAGAGAGTCCCTTCAGAGGTCCAATGTGAACTTCCAGATTTGACTCCACAGTTATCGCGGATGGCATCGTACTGAATGGATCATGAAGTGTAGAAAGTGCTGGAGAGCAGTCCATAAGAGCCCTTCGCAATGCTGCAAAGAACCATAAATGTTTATTATAATTTTTTGTTTTTGCCCCTTCATAGTTTTTCTACATTAGCAGACTTTTTATTATCTTACAAAATGAGTATCTAATATCTAAGTGTTGTTTATTTTATTATCTTCTAATTCATTGTAATACTACTTACATATAACTTGCCGTATGGAGAAGTCAAAGCATTCCTCTACAAATAAATACACAGCTAACTATTGCCAGTTTAAACAAGTCAACAGTCTGTGTTTAAATCTTCTAGTGTGTGCATCGACAACATATACAAACATACTCTATTTGTTTAGACCACACTGTGTAAAATTTTGTAATCTCTTCTTCAAAGCTTTCAGCTGTAACATCTGTGTCCTGTCCAAAAACTCATCCTCTTAACAACTCTTCATTTTCTCTAGAATCCTGTGAGGACCAAAGAAACAAAACTGCACATCATCACAAACAATTTCTACATCTGCCACAATACCATACAAAAGTGCTCTATTCATTTCTTCTAAACATAAAGCAGAAGTTTTCACATAGTACAGCCTCCTCACAAACGTTTGCATTGTTGAGTGGTGTACAACTAACATCCTGGAATGATGAAAGGTGCTTTGGCACACCTTGTTTGATAAACAAGCTAGTGAGTGTCCCTGCAAATTTTTATGCTTTCTAATCTTGCAAGGAACAAATCCTTGTAAAATACTTATTTGTGTTTTAAACTTCACCTAGGAAAGACATTTAGAATTCTCCTTAATATATCAATGGATTGCTGTCGACTACTACAAACACTACTACAATTCCATTTCTATACAGGCGCCTGACTCCACCTTCCTTGTACTTGTTCTCCAATAACTTGTTCTACATTTGTAGATACCATCACCTCTTTCGCTATAGGAGTGCCGTTCTTCAATTCATAACATGGTCCTGCATAATCAATAGCATGAACTAATCTATTATCTGGGAAAAGCTTTTTTCATTAAAGAAAGACTCGGTACTAGAACTATGTATGCATTCTCCACTAAAACCTGTACAAAAGTTATTTCTATTCACTAATCTTTGTTTCTGTTTTTGAACTCCTCGTGCACAATACCATTGTGTCAAGAGTCTTCATTCTATTTAGAATCAAAATGAAAAGCTTCCTCTTCAAAGCAAAGGCCTTATCAACTACTCACTCAACTTGTTCTTTCTGTTTCAGTGCCTCTCTTCTTCTTCTATAATTCTTCATATTTGTCAATAGATGTATAACTACTCTACTACAAATCATCCAGGCTCTGATTTCCTGAAACTGCTTCTGTCTCACGGTTAAGGTGTGTCCATCTTTCTTACATTCTTTTCTGTTCTGTTATGTAGATTTTGTCCTCTGTTAATCTTTCTCATAGTTTGAATTTAACTTTCATTATTTGTAATCTTTGGAAATGTCCACGTATAGTTTTAAGAAATTACTTTGTTCTTTTTCACTACTTTTTCTTAATTTTGCCAGTTTTGTGTCTCAGTTCTGCATAGATTCTGTAGTTGCTTGTGCTCCCTTTTCCTCCGAGCTTTTGTAGACATTCTGTCTGCTTAATAGAAAAACAGTTTTATGTTATGTTGCAGATTTTAATCTGTGTGATCACATTTTCATGATGTACCAAGTGTTGTTCAAATTCTTGCACATAGTTTTTTGGGTAAATTCCCTTTCAGACATTCAGATTCCTAGGACTCAACTGAAGGTGTTTGTTAGACCTGTCAGCCCTAGGGTGGTCTTTCCCTATTTTTTTCGCCCTTGCCTCATTTTTCCCACCTTCTTTTTTGTTGGCCTTAGGTCTCCGAGCACCTTCCATTTGCTAACCAATGCTAAGGTGCAGGCGCTCTCTACTTCAAACATGGCTGCCATAGGCCCCTGCTACTGCAGCGCTGTCTTTTTGTGTAGCACCCTAGTTGCCAGGAGCTGGCTGGAACCCTTAAACATTGTTGCCATACCAGCCTTGCCTGCCCATAGTTAGAGTAGGGAAGCTCCTGGAACCTTCTAGAATAGGGGCGGGGTCTGCTTTTGCCGCCTCAGAGAGTGGTCACCTGACCTGGGCATATATAAGCAAAGGAGGGAAAGTTTTTAGTCAGTTGGGGCCTCACTGACCTGGGGATCCTACGCAGGAGACTTAGGCGGTAGGGCCTTGTCAGAAACCTATACCACTGTGGGTGACAGGGTTTAGGCGCTGCTCACCAAGCTGTGTGAGGAACACTGAACTAGCCCACTGATCAGGCCCGGCGGGAGGGGGACCCAGGGACCACCTGCAGTGACCTGCTGAGGAATCCTGTCAGCAGCCCTCAACTCAATCCCCCCTCCCAAAAAACCAAGAATCTGTCATCTACTAAGGGTGCAGGAACCGAAAAGCGCCAAGAAGACCCTCCTACTGCCCACAGGACTACTGGGGATCAACCAGGTATTGGCGCTGTGTCACCCCCTGCGCTCCCTGACTCCACCTGGGTCCCCTTTGCTGATCTGCCACTGTCGTGTGGCCTGTCCTGCATGAACTACCTGGACTGTTAACTGTCCTGCCCTACCTACCCAGCGCTCTCCTACTGTGCCCTGGAGAAGCGCTGTTGACCCCAGTGCTAAGGTGCCCTTGCTAGCGCTGTGACTCCCACCCAGGCGCTAGGCTCCTCGAGATCGCTGAGCCATTGAATGGTCGCTGGCTCCCCCGCGCTGTCTGCTGCTTCGCGCTGGAGCCTCAGAGACTGACCGGCCCTGAGCGCTGCTTGCCCTTTCTGCGCTCCTGTGCGGCGCCGCATGAACTCACCACCACGGCCTTAGCAAAGTAATTTGCCCCCGGCGGCCCTCGGAGCCAGGAGAGGGCCGCCGCCACATCCCAACTACTGCTCGTCACCGTGGTGGGCCCGAGGCCTGAGGAGAGCGCCTGGGAGTTCCCGAAGCCCGTGCTAGGCCTTAGAAGCGAGATCACTCGTCTCACGTGACGGGGGCGCCCGGCCACGCCATCAGCCGCGCCCCGCCCCTTTGCCGCGCAGCCATTGGCCCAGGCTGCCGCGGACACCAGAACTGCCTGCGATTGGCCGCTGTGGCCGAGCCCTCTTCGCGCCTCACGCTCAATTGGTCCCCGGGCCTCCCACGTCACCAGGGGCCCGAGACCAGGAAACCACACCACCGGAGGGCTCGGAGAAGACCGAGAGCCCTCCCAACCACGAGGCATCACCGCAAGGGGCCTGGAGCGGGCCGAAGAAAAAGGTAACCCCTCGGGGGAGGAGGGTGGCCCGCTCAAGGAAATGCTGGGTCTCGCAGGAGCTGGAGGAAGGCCCCGAGATCGCCCCTCCCCGAGGGAGATTGTTGTTGTTGGGCCCCGTTGGCCCTCGTGAGCGAATTGGGCCAGTGCCCCATGAAACACTTGGCCATTCCCCTGGCAGAGAGGAGGTTAACCCCTGATTAGGGGCTGTTAGGGAATTCCTTATTCGAGTGGACCAATGAGTGTAGTGCTTGCTCTACGACCAAGGAAAGGGTGAACCTATGTTTCATGACATGCTTACTGAACTGGGCCAGGATCTCAGTTAGGCCCCGTGACTGTTGTAAGCTAGAGTTAACCCCTGGCTCGGGGTCTGGTACTGCATAGTGAAGTGCTGTTTATTCCTTCCTGATTTTTAATGACCTGTTCCTACTTGAGGAATGAAATGTTTATTCCTGATTAAGGAGATGGTTACTCTTGCGTAAGGAAATGTTTTACTCCTGCTCAGGCAAGTGTTTTCTACCCCTGCTACTCCAGTGATTTGCTTGTGCCTACAGAAATGCTGACCCTGATCTAATGAAAGGTTTTATTCTTGCCTAACGAGTGGTCATGCCAGATTTTTAATGAAATGTTTAGCACTGCAAAAGGAGCCGTTTATTCTCGTGTAGGGGGTTGTTGATTAATTGCCTCAAATTACCTAATGACACGCTTATCTTTGATGAAATGCTCCGTTGAATTGGTTTGAGGAAATGCTTTGATGAAATTGATACTGTGATTATTGATTACCCTTACTCTGCTCTAGATAAAAGCCTATTGATTTGAATCAAACTTACTGGTGTGGTCTTAGTCATTGTGTGCGTTAACTCCTCAGTGGATGTGTGTGCTGTATGGTCACTTTACACCTAAGCTTCCGGGTGCCTACCTGCTCGTGCCAGGCTACCCCTCGGGGAACTGGTGACCCCAGTTCCTACAGTGTTCAAAAGTCAGTTTAACCCTCCAAAGGTTCACAGTACCTTTCTTCCAAAACCTTTACTCAAGCAGCAGAACAGAGCAATACACCTCTCCAAAGGTGTGACAGTGAAGCAAGATCCATTCTAGACATCGAAATTAGACAAATAATTTTCTCTGTAGCATGAAGCTCTCACTCTTCAGTAGCAGAACGTCCAATGCCATGCACATTAACATCACAAATCAATGAACGACAAACCCATTTGCCGCTTACTGTGCAGGCAGATGATGGTGTCTAAAGCCTAGCCAAGCTGGAGTACTGAAATGACTCACCCGCTCCAACTGCTGCCACCAACACCAGTTACCACTAACCGGCATAGCACCTATCAACGGCATGCAATGAAGCAGCACCCAGCATCAGGCTTCCCTGAAGGCAGGATCTACAGCCATTTATATGATCAGTTTACCACCCCATAAAATGGGGCATTGAAAGTTGGAACGCTGGGACGCCATAATCAGAGCTGAGTTAGCGGGATTCCAGTAGAGAAGGACACGCACTTTGAAGAACCCAAAACCCAGCCAGGCCCAATTCACAGAAGTCCAGGTAGATCCTTTCCTTTACAGTTTTGGTGATTTAAGATCCAAACGCCGAGGATATAAATATGTATATATATATTTTATTTGTACCGTGGAATACAGATCCGTTTCCGACAGAGGGAGCCCGGGCCAACCGTCTTGGCTGGAATCCCGATGTGTGATTCATCTAAGAACCCCCATCTTACTTCCACCCAAGACACCACACATTTCCCCTACTTGCAAGCAAATGATAACAACGGTATAATGAAAGCAAGCATGCCACAAGTTGGACACAAAAAATTGCTATTATACTTCCACAACAGTACGGTGAAAACTCATATTATTACTACTTAGTCCATATATACATTAAACTTGACACAGGGACAGTAGTGAACACTAATGAACACATAAATGTCACCCCTGTAGTGCGACATTAATTTACACGGTAGTCTTTTAACCACCTGGGACTGTGTCTACTTTGTTGCAAACGCTGAGAACACTGGAGTACTGTTGAATCCTTACAACTGAAATCGGGTGAACCCTCACATTTCTCTCACAGAGGACACCCATCACTCCTTTCCTTTCCAGAACCAGAACATTTGAACTTGCCTTTCGTGAGATACTCTGAAACTTTGCTCATGCTCCACACATTCCCATCCATCAATTCCGGAAAACAGCATTTACAACTCAACCGTTACAACGCATGACATAACATCACATGCCGTTGCAATGCAAAAGGTGTGCAGCAGTGGGTAGAGGATGTTGTGTTTAACTCCAGCACCTTCCCTCCTGATGCACACACTGGAGTTGGGATAGAAAATTAATCTATTCCAACTTCCGGCGCTCCCCCGAAAGAAAGTCGGGGTAAAGTTTGGCGTTGCAACGGCATGCGATGTAATGGCATGCGTTGTAACGTCACATATCCGTCAATTCCACCACCTCTGTACCCACTCGTACAATTCTCAAGAGCTCTCACAACTTGGACTCACCTGACCCAACCAACCTACTCTTCCTCACACACACCCATTCCCCCCACGTTCAGCTCAGTTACATCTGTTAGATTGTCTGTGTAGCACTCAGATGTTTCTTTCTCTGAAAACCTTTAGTCCATCAGACTTCTACTCACATCCTTCTTTACATCCTCCTTGAGATCCGGCATCCAGGCTTGTTTCATAATATACAGGGGAGGCCTACCTATAATTTTCTCAAATGGTGTTTTTTCACCAGGCAATCTAGGTGTGGTTCGATAACTCCACAGTAGCTCATTGATTTGCGACCAATAACTCTTCTCATTGATATTAGCCAATTTTAGACCTTTCTTTAATACTTTTATCCACAATCCCATTACTTTGGGGATAATATACTGGCATCCTAAAATGTTCTATGCCTTGCCCGTCCAATAATAAAGGCTAAGCCATCCCCTTTGATGTAAGCTGAACTCCAGTATCCATAATCAGACTCCTAGGACCACCCTCTCTTTCAAAGATTTCTTTAGTGAAATCAATTGCACATTTGAATGTTACCTGGCTGAGCAACTTAACATCTGGCCACTGGGATTGTAGTGAAGGCACGGCCCTGCTTGCACTCATTGCTATGTTACCATAGGCTTATTAGAAGTTTAAACTCCATTTGACCTTTTTGCTGCTTTTGCACACAACACTACATGTAACTGTTGTTGTAAGTTAGGCTGCATGAAATTCTTCACATGAGAATGGTTTGTTTTCAACATCCCTAGTCTTACATATCGACCTTAGTCTGCACAGTGAGTGCTGAAGCCTCCAAGGTTATCATACAAGGTTAGGTGTTGTTCGGGTTGATCGGCTCATGCGCTAGACACAACATGCACACAGCTGCAGCTAGCTGAAATTCTGGTGCCTTTAATATTACTCTGCATGCATGATTTAAACATTTGCAGAAAATCCGTTTCCAGAGAGAGAGCTTTTGCTGATCTTGGTGTGATTCATCTCTACTGATCTGGGAGGTATGGGGTTCCCCATTCAAGACTAAGAGACCTTCTAATATTATATAAAACATAGCTCCTAGCTAGGGAGGGTGGCATACAAGGCACTATAGGACCTGTTTTCACTATCATTATAATATGATTTCTCCTTTTGTTTTTTATGGAATTGTAACAATGCTGATTGTATTATTTTTAATCAAATGCCTGCTCATGTTAGCAAAAATACTGTATCTCAGAGCACGTCGTTAAAATAAACATTTTAAACTTGATCGTGTCTCTTTTCACCCATGTTGTGGACTGGTACGAGAATAACACGAAAGAGTGTTCTCACTTCCCACCATTACTGGGTGTATCCTAAGTCGCATGTTCTGGGTTGTCTAATCATTGCTACCTTTGCTATAGGACGAAGAGCTAATGAGACACTGATGCTAGTCGGTTAGGGGTTCTAGGTACTAAGGTGAGATTTCTTTGGTCCACCCTAATTCACTGAGGTCCTGGGTCTCTGTGCACAGTTCTGTGTATGAGCAGAATCCCTGCAACAGGATAACTGCCAATTAACAGTAAACAAAATACTTGGCTAACAAATTGCTCCTGATGTGTTCAATGAAATCCTTTCCCTCACTCTACTTGATCTCGACATGGGACCCTCAACATAACCACTTATTCCAACATAACACTATGTAAAACACCAACAGGTTACTGCACCTAAAAGTTGTGTGAATCTCTATACAGAATCTTTACTCGTCCACATAGGATTCTTGTGCAGCTATTAAAAATGTGAACAGGCTTTGTGTCTTGGTGTAGGGAAAACCGAAGAGTTGACACGACCACCTACACTGCATGAGGTATAGGCAAGCCACTCCTACAGCAGGCCTTATAGCCCTAAAGCAGGGTGTACTATATCCCATGTGTGGACACATCAGCACGAGCAGATATGGCCCTATAATAGAGCTTTCTAGCTCCATGATGGCTTAAATGCACCCTAAAATGTTTGGTACCAAACATCGCATCTTAATAATTCCTCACTGATGGCGGCGTTGGATTTATTAATAAATTTACTCAGGAGACCATTTAGAGTGTCTACTGAAAACACTTCACCCACTGGTGTGGTCTCTGACTAGTCTTAAGGAGCCTGCCACAACTAGTCGTGCTTCTGACCTCATGGGACGAGAGCCTGCGCTCTCAGAGGCCAGGAACACAGCCTGCTCTGGGCAGAGGCACTTCACACCCCCTCCAGGACATGATGGCCTTCCAAGACGGGAAGCTTCAAAGGCGATGCCACCTTTGAAATGTGACCCATGCAGCTCCAGCCAGTGGACAATGCCAAACCCCCTTTCCTGCTCCACATTTGGTGGGAGGAAAGACGGGAACATTTGGTAAATTAGGAGATGGGTCCCCATTCAGTCAGCACCACCCCTAAGGTAGGGCAGGCGATGTGGACCCCACTTTTCATTCCCCTCTATCTTGTTTGAGAGGTAATTAGCCAATTAGGGTCAGAATAGTGCCCCTTCCCACAGGAAGAAGTCCCTTAGAGGATGTAGACACCCTAAAGGTAAGTAGGTAGCCTATCGGCTACTACCGGTCTACCCCTTCATCACCCCTAGATTTAGTTGCTCGGTGGCATTCCTGGACCCTGATCTTAGATTTGTTGGACACAGAGAAGAAAAGGACAAATAAGAGCTGCTCACCCGAGGACTGAAGCCCGGCTGCAGAAAATGGGTCCCAAACTCTGCTTTAAGGACTCGACAATCGTGGTGTGTTGTCTCGTCCTGTAACTGTAGCAAAAAAAAAACTTAAATCCATGTCATCTGAGAGTAGGGACAAGTGTTGTTTCACCTGAGACAGTGTCGAGGGTCTTAGCCAATCTAGGCATAACTTCCCAACACTGTATGATGTCACCACCCCCAGATGTTCTCATGGTACATAGCGTAAGTCAGGCCTCTCAGGGGCTATATTTTGTCAGAAAAATCCATTTGACATATCTAGTGTTGTTTTGTATTTTTTCCACACAATGTTATTCATTTGTGCGGTACTGTGTGCATTCTGTACTGCACATGTCTTTGTACATGTGTTCAGATGTCTGTAGTCCAACACTAGACAGTGTCAATTGTCAGGCTTCATTACGGAAAACAAAGGATTATTCATTGAAGAGGTGCAATTTTCTATTGCACCTTGGCATTCAAGTTGATCTAAGATCTCCCTGACTCTTTTTTTTCGCTTCTTGTTTCATTGGGTAATGTCTTTTAGAGTTGAAGTATTTTTGACTGGGATTACATGGTGAGATGACTCAGCTGCCCACCCTACCTGGTTGGGATATAATGCTGGAGCAAGTGCTACCCCCCACTCCTGCCTTTATGAATGTTTTAGAGATACTGGAACGAGGTTGGAGAAAGCTGGTAAAATTACTGTTTCTTCCTTTGGGCACTCCATAACAATCTCAGGCAGCCAATCTTTTTCATCCAAAAGGATGTGATAACCATAAGTCAGGTTCTCCCAAAAGAGACCTTTAATTTTTCTGGGTTTGTCCTCCTCCATTTGGAGTGTTATTCCATATAACGGGTGTGGGACACTTACCCTCGTATCAGGTGTCTCCACCGTGATATGTTCATTCAACGACGCTATTACCAGAAATTCCATCAGGTTCTGGTGAGCTACTGTTACTTCTGCTGCGCTGTCTAGCATTGTCAGAGCCCATTCCCCGTGCAGTAATTGAGTCCTCAGTATCCTAGGCATTTCTTACTTTAAGACCTGCCACTTTCTTCTTTTTGAATTGTGGTTTTGATCTCAGTTGATCTTCTTTTTTGATTTTATAGTCTGAAGCGTGTTGTGTGTCTCTGGACTTTGCAGGTTCTTCTTGTCGGTGTTCTGACCCTCCTTCCCTTTTTGAGTTTTTTGATGAACCCTGAAAGAAATGAGAGGATGGATATCAGTATCCTGTTACCTGTCAGGTTTTTTGATGTTATCAAGATTCCTAAGGTTGTACCTCCTTTCGGAGGTCTCCTGTTGAGGAGACCCACCCCTGGATTGTAATCTATTCTCTCTATTCTTTTGTTTTTTATTGTCCCATTTCATTTTGGAAGAATCAGATGCTTGCTTGGTGTTACCCTTTTCAGGGCCACCCATGAGTTGAGGTGTTGTTGCTCTAGCTCCCAAATTATCTGTACCTAATTTGCCATATGTGTCTTCAATAATTTTAGGTAATGCAATCTCCTGTTGTATATGAGTGAAGTCCCTCAGGCTTTGGCGTATTGATACTGCCACAGCCTCCCCTTTTATGTGTGCTAATATAATAGTTAATTCCTGTGCAAAATTTCCCAACAATTTCATCCCTAAGTTCAGAACAGGTTCTGCTCCATACTCATTCTGTATTTGTCTTAATACACCTGGTATCACTGCTATTGAAGGGATACCATGAGTTCAGGTATAGATGGCTGCGAAAACTGTACCCGAGAGGTACAATCCTCTAGCTGGGGAGCTATTCCCATTGGCATGCAGATTGTTGGCATTCTGCGTTTTTCTTGAGGGCTTGTGTGTGGAAACACTGTCTCTAACAGTGTGATTTTCTAAGCTATCCAAAATGGCATTTGCTCATGTCTTGTGGGCATTTTACCCTTACCGGCGTTTAGCGTTGGTGGAGTTATTTTAGTCACAAACCCCTGAACTTGTCCTGCTGGTGTTGCCCTTGTTGGCTGAAGTGTGTGTTCTCATCACAAACTGCGTCAGGTTTCTGTAAAGTTTTAATATTTCTTTGTGTAGTGAATGTAAGTCTGCTACTGGCATTGTGTCAATGTCTGGATGCGGTGTGTAAGCCACAAGGACCGGCCAAGTGGCTCCATCTCTGCTGAGTGGACCGAGTCTTATTTTATCTGTTGTGTGTGGGAGGGCACCTTTAAACTAGTTTATGTGCTCCTGGCAGGTGAGCGGAACTTCAATGTCCTCGTATGGACAATATTCCTCTGGTATTTCATCCTCAGTGTAAGAGTAAAATGTATTTGTTCGTGCATCTGCAGGTGGGAATTTAACCTATGAATAGAATACCTATGTTCTATATGATTAGTGTGCCTCACTCAGAAATGTTACTACCCCCTGCTGTGACTCCATAGTCTGCTAGTTTTAAAGTAAGGGCAGTTCTGCCATTTTCTAAAATGCTTATTTCACCTTTCTGCTCTCCTTCTCCCACTGCATTTACACGTAGTGCTGGTGCAGCGAGGTCTTCATCAGCCATTTTTGAAAAAGTTTCAAGGAAACCTGTCGTAAATTGACAGCAATGGGTTAGCATTTAGCTGAAGCCATCCTGTATTTAGAAGTTATCTTATCCGCTTTGTGAAAGCCATTTTGTATTTCTGGCAGCCATTTTGTTTGCCATATGCTCTGTCCTACCTTTCTGTTAACTGCTCTTGAAATCTGCCTAGAGACAAACTATATTCAGCATGTTCCACTTCGCACATGCCCAGAAGGGCCTAGCTAGTAGAATGCACCTGCTTCTCTAGTATAACTGTCAGGCTATTTTTGCTGCTGTATGGAAAAGTAACTCTCCTCCCACTTTGTTGAGCAAGCAGATCTTGTATGCCCAACTTAGTCATTTTGCATGCTTACATGAGCCAGGACTGCCCCTTGCATTTATGTTTACTATGTAGCCCTAAGCATATATAAATCCCCAGTTTTCTGTACTCCTTAGACTGCCTCATTCAGTTGCTAAGGCTTCTGTGTGACGTAGTCTCCCTCATTTGAGGTTCATAAAGATATACTTTTATATTTCAGCTTATGTGCCAATTTCTTCTTTGTTGGTTTAAAAGGACCAAGTATCAGTGGGACCCCTAAGAAGGTTAATTGATTTCATCAAACCGAGATAAGGTTTTTTGTACAATACGGAACTATTTATCCTTCAAGCTTGAATAAATCTACAGCCAATAAATAGGAATACTCCGCTACAGCAGAATTTTCCTTTCCCACTTCAGACGTCTCTGGATTTATGTGAGTAGGGGTCTCTGACAAAGCACAACTGAACTACTGAGATATTACCGTTAAATTAGAACCAAACCAGCGTTGGGCACCAGGTTGTGTAGTTCCTATAAACCTATATAGAATCTGCGCGTTTAGACAATATATACTATGGGATTGGTGTCCAGACTGACTCCAGACACATCCACTGGGTATGTTAGCCTGTATACAAGCTAGCTCACAGTGCCACTATATCCTCCTCTTACCAAGGAGAGAATAGTTCTTGGCAACTATGGAACATGACCAATCTGTTCCATCAGGGATCGTGGAAACAGTACAGTACTTTTTTCTCAGTCACTCGTGCTCACTTTGGCCCAGATGCATCAAGCTAAAATCCGCTCGCAAAGGGGCATTTTCTCAGAATCTGCCCCTTTGCGACAGGTATTTTTGCATTTGGGATGCATCATCCCAAATGCAAAAATCGCAATTTAAGAAATCGCAAAATTGCGATTACTTAATTTGCTATTGCATTTAAGGAATCTCAAATTGAGATTCCTTAAATGCAATGCATTAAAGTAAAAAAATTAGCGATTTCGCTAATAGGGGGCGCAAATTACCATGAAGTTGAAGTTCATGGTAATTTGCAAAAACTTTGAAAAATGCACTAAAGTGCATTTTTCAAAGCTCCATTTTACACACAGACATGCCCTTAGGGCATGTGTGTGTGCAAGATGTATTAATCGAGATAGATGGGGCGTCATGGCGCCCCAAATCCAGACGCACTGCTGATTCTGCACTTATTTTGATTTATTCCATTATTTGCTCCAAAGAATCCAAAATACTCCGTAGATTAGAATGATATTATTTCTTTTATTTCCGATAAACTGTCAACACATGATTAGCCAATGTTTTTCAATGATACTTTTCCTACCACGGATATGCCAAAACAGGCCTTTTTCCGGGCACGTATCTCAAACATTATACATCCTTAATATTCAATGCTGATGTATCCCAATGCATTTCAAACTTTTATAAGTTCTTCCTCAGGGGTTCACTGAAAAATTAAACGAAACATTGCTGTAACCATATTGCTTAGATAGCTACAATTGAATACAATTTACACCAAAGTTACATGATTCTGCTGTTCGTATTAATCACCCCATGGTTATACGCGCTGCCCACAGAACTCAGAGCTGAAATGTTACCGTAATTGCATTAAAGTGAATCACCTTCCTAGCTTAACTATCCCAATGTTAAACCCTCCTTAACCCAACGCTCGATCTCCAGTGTACCACCCCCGTTGATATCCTCCCACTATCAATCCCAGTTGATCTTGCCACAATTCCATACCTGCAATATTAAGGGCTTCAAACACGCACAGTGGCGGTGTCGGACTACACGCCATCTACTCCCATTAAATAAACTGCTGAGATGAAATCCCGCCGTTTTTAAACTCACCTATCCCAGCGTGTCATTACCTTCCACTATGTGAGATACTACCTTTCCCATAATGCTTTTCTGCCCACAACCGGGTCTCCCTACACCCACGTGATTCACCTGCTGAATTTCTTACTGTTCCCCGCCCACCCTATTGATCAAATCTAATGCGCATAAAAGCAATCTTTCTAACCACGTGATGTTATTACATAAAGATTTTTCACATAACATGTTTCAACGACGTAAAAAACAGTAAAAATCGCGCTATGAATGATAAATCATGAAGCTCATGTCCTTGCTTAATGAAAGCAAAAATGCGTCCAAGCGAATTTCATTAACTTTTTAAAGATGTGCTTTTCATGTTAGTTTTCAGTCCATCAGACGTATGTTGATTGTTCATTACTTTCTGTGGGTGCTACTCGCAGGTCGGGCAGACAAATATTCACAAATCTGGTCAAAGTTGCCGTGCACACCTAATTTCAATTTTTAAACCGTTGTACTCCATTTTTTCATTTGAGACGTTTTTGCGTGCACCCTGGATGTACGTGGTCCACCCGTTGGCCACGTAGAAGTTAAATATTAATCGAGATAGATGGGGCGTCATGGCGCCCCAAATCCAGACGCACTGCTGATTCTGCACTTATTTTGATTTATTCCATTATTCCATTATTTGCTCCAAAGAATCCAAAATACTCCGTAGATTAGAATGATATTATTTCCTTTATTTCCGATAAACTGTCAACACATGATTAGCCAATGTTTTTCAATGATACTTTTCCTACCATCTATCTCGATTAATATTTAACTTCTACGTGGCCAACGGGTGGACCACGTACATCCAGGGTGCACGCAAAAACGTCTCAAATGAAAAAATGGAGTACAACGGTTTAAAAATTGAAATTAGGTGTGCACGGCAACTTTGACCAGATTTGTGCAAGATGTACCCATTTGCAGATTTCAGGGGTGCAACAGGGTGTCCTTTTGACACCCTGGCACCCTTGAAATTGCAATCTCAATTTGCGATTCTCTAATTGAGAATCGCAAATTGAGATTGTCTTCCCATTCATTCCTATGGGCCTCTCGGCCCATAGGAATGAATAGGGAGGTATTCCTTAATTGCGACTCGCAATTTGCGAGTCGCAATTAAGGAATTTTAAGAAATCGCTATTTTTTAAGCGAGATCTTCATGCACAGCATTTTGCTATTCCTTATTTGCGAATCCTTATTTTTCGCTAATAAGGAATCGCAAAATGGGTGCTTGATGCATCTGGGGGTTTGTTTAAGAGAGATACACAGAATAAATGGTGGGGACGTTTTCCAATAAGAATTTATTGAACCAGCGTCATTCTAGTGTAAAATAGGTGTGCTGAAACAACCATAAGACAGAAACAGTTATAAATGATTATAAGCACCAGTAAAGTAAAAGGAGGGTAGTTTCCTACCATAGTGCTAAAACAATGAATATATGCAGATGTAGAAATACATGACCATAATAATGCATACTCCTACGATGCAACCTTAACCAGATGTACCTACGTGTACCTAGCATGTATGCAGGTATAGAGCCAAGAATCCCCCTAGGCTGAAACCAACCCCATTACCTGGAGTGAGAGACTGTGGGACCCTGTCTTGGTCTCGAGATGGACACCCCGTGAGGTATGTCAGACCACTACAAGTTAGACTGTCTGTGTGCAGGAACCTCAACGCCTCACGTCCCTCAATGTCTAACGTCAGTATGTCAGCATGGAAGTCCTTTTTCTCCTCTCCTTGCCTCAGCAAAGATATGGTGTTTATGTATCCAGGAAGGTACCCTCAGGAGTTCTACCTTGCTGTGTCATGTCAGCCGAGGATGATGAAAGGGATGACCCTTATACATAGTTATTATGCAGAAGATGGTAATCCTGCTGTGATTCTGAGAATCCTCATGCATAATAAGTTAGGTTAGTTTTCTGGGAAAACCACACAACATTTATGCTGCACCTTAACTAGGTAAAAGGTCAATACAAAAAACCGTTATGTAGTACAATGGTAGGGTAAATGTAGGTGAAAGGTTAGGTGAATACACAGGCCTATATTGGGGTACATTGCATAACATACAATCGGAGCTCATCCAGCCTTTTACAACTTGTTAAAGAACTCCCTTGGAGTGGAGGTACCGCTCCCCTACAGCCGGCGGCACCGAACTGCAGAAGCCGGTTTTATCCACTTGCTGCTCCTCAGCAACTCTGACATAGCATTCAAACCAAAAGTTGTACACCATCTTCGGAGGGTCAGATCTGCCTCTCCACAAAGCTTGGAGACACTAGGACCTACCGGAGCCGCGCCACACAAATACCCGGGGTACTGGATCCTCTGCAGCGTACACCGAGGTGAAGAGTCCGATCTGAACTCCAACTGCCCAGGAAGCAAGCACCCATCGAGGGACTTTGAGACCCAAGAGACCAACTTTGTGAGTGGCCCAGCTGTCCTGGAATCACCTCTCCAAGCTGCTTGCTCCTGACCATGAGAACATTTTGATGTGCACCGCCAGGCTGCCCTATCTACTCTGCACCCGCCCGTCTGGCCTTGGTAATGATGATCCAGTTGTGCTCCCGTCCTGCGTCCCGTGCAACCTGCTCCCTTGAGTGGAACCCCACAGACTTACCTTTAAGTCCCCTTGTGCAGTGTATTATCAAGTGGCACCCATCGTTGTAGCGCAGCAGCTACCAGTGACCTCAGCACCCCGCTCTCGGCTGAATCCAGGGCACTCCTGAGAATTCGCTGGTGGGACTTTGGGCCTGGCCGTGCTACTTGCTTAAACCCTGAAGGTGAACCTTGAAGTCCAACTGTGTGAATTTGTATGCATTGTTCTCCTCATTTCTCTTTGTGACTTCAATGGTGCCCACAAAAGTGATTTATTTTGCAAACTTGAAAAATTTATATCTAGAACGAAGTTATTGGTCTTAAAAATGTAATAACAATCTGTGTTATTTTTATTAACTGGTCTCAGATGTATTCCTGAATGTATGTTTCATTTAGTGCCTCTGTGAGTGCAACAAATGCTTAGCACTACCCTCTGCTAAGCTTAACTGCTCACCCGCACTACCACAAATAGAGCGTAGGTATTATCTACGTTTGCCTCTGTATACCAATCTGGGTCTCACTGGACTCTCTGCACAGCGTACTTCATTTTAGTACACTATATAGAGAGGCTGCGTCCTACACGTAGCTAGAGGGAACTGGACTGTCATGGAGACACGTCATCAGCAGAAAGCGACAGGGTGTGCTACCTTTGTGCAAATCGCTCTCAGATGCTTATCCAGAGACAGTGCTTGTTTGCTGATGGGCCTCTTCCTGTTTGCTTGTAATTGTGTCGATGGATTAGTGGGTTTATGTTTGGCCGATATGATGAATGAATCGGTGGATGGGGGAGTAGAATAGACCAATGATCTTTTGGATGGATCAAGGTATTGATGTATGAGTGAGCAATTGGATGAGAGTGTAAATAATTCATTAGTGGAAGAATGAGTTCATGAATTGGTTATTAAGAGTTCATGCGGATATACAAGTAGATTGAAGGATACATTGCTGTGTTGTGGTTGCCTGTAATGATGTGTGAAACTGTTTGTGTTTGTGTACGTGTGTGCATAGTTGCCTAGTGGGCCAAGAGCTGTATACATGGCTGGATGAATGGGTGCGTGGATGGGTGTGTGGATAGATGAGTGACCAGTTTTCTGAATATAGGGGTGAGCTAGTAAATGGGCATTGGTTTGTTATGTCGTTGGAAGAGTAAGTGGGAGGAAGGATGGATAGAAAATGTGTGTGGTTTGCTGGACAGAGAATTTAGGAGCGTGGAGAATTTGTATGGACAGACAGACAGACAGACAGACAGACAGACAGACAGACAGACAGACAGACAGACAGATAGATAGATAGCGTGAGGGTGATAGATAGATAGATAGATAGATAGATAGATAGATAGATAGATAGAGTGAGGGAGATAGATAGATAGAGTGAGGGTGATAGATAGAGTGAGGGTGATAGATAGAGTGAGGGTGATAGATAGATAGATAGATAGATGGATGGATAGATAGATAGATAGATAGATAGATAGATAGATAGATAGCGTGAGGGTGATAGATAGATAGATAGATAGATAGATAGATAGATAGATAGATAGATAGATAGATAGATGGATGGATAGATAGATAGATAATGTCTCCAGAGACAATGATGCATGATCACTGAGGGACTCCCATGTACACATGTGAACCCCCAGAACTTTGTTTTCAGGTCTGGATGATACACCGTGATGAGACTTGGGCAGGGAAGAAGTAGCAGTGGTGGCAACAAATAGTTATGGTTGAAGGTAACAGGTCTGCTTTTTTACCTGTTGCCTCCACCAAGAGAATTACCTACCAGTGTTCCCTGTTTAAGAAGTTTCCTCCCAACCTGACCCATGTATGGCCAGGATGGAACGCATACTTGCTCCGCTTGGCTGGGGGCAGTGTCATTGTTGTGCCTGGAACCCGTTCTGGCCCTCGTGGGTGGGTGGCAGAGAAGATGGAGCTGAGGATGAGCCTGCCAGACAGGGCTGTGATTTGGTAAAAACTCAGGGAGCCTTCCTGGGCCCCTCTGAAGCGAGCCGCGCTCCCGTGTATGGAGGGTGGGAGCAGAGATACCCTCTGAAGCGAGCCGTGCTCCCGTGTATGGAGGGTGGGAGCAGAGATACCCTCTGAAGCGAGCCGTGCTCCTGTGTATGGAGGGTGGGAGCAGAGATACCCTCTGAAGCGAGCCGTGTTCCTGCATATAGAGGGTGGGAGCAGAAATACCCTCTGAAGCCAGCCGCGCTCCTGTATATGGAGGGTGGGAGCAGAGACCCCTCTGAAGCGAGCCTTGTTCCTGTGTATGGAGGGTGGGAGCAGAGATACCCTCTGAAGCGAGCCGTGCTCCCGTGTATGGAGGGTGGGAGCAGAGATACCCTCTGAAGCGAGCCGCGCTCCCGTGTATGGAGGGTGGGAGCAGAGATACCCTCTGAAGCGAGCCGTGCTCCCGTGTATGGAGGGTGGGAGCAGAGATACCCTCTGAAGCGAGCCGTGCTCCCGTGTATAGAGGGTGGGAGCAGAGACCCCTTTGAAGCGAGTCGTGCTCCTGTGTATGGAGGGTGGGAGACCCCTCTGAAGCGAGCTGCGCTCCTGTGTTTAGAGGGTGGGAGTAGAGATCCCCTCTGAAGCGAGCCGTGTTCCTGCATATAGAGGGTGGGAGCAGAAATACCCTCTGAAGCGAGCCGCGCTCCTGCATATAGAGGGTGGGAGCAGAAATACCCTCTGAAGCGAGCCGCGCTCCTGCATATAGAGGGTGGGAGCAGAAATACCCTCTGAAGCGAGCCGTGCTCCCGTGTATAGAGGGTGGGAGCAGAGACCCCTTTGAAGCGAGTCGTGCTCCTTTGTATGGAGGGTGGGAGCAGAGATACCCTCTGAAGCCAGCCGCGCTCCTGTATATGGAGGGTGGGAGCAGAGACCCCTCTGAAGCAAGCCGTGTTCCTGCATATAGAGGGTGGGAGCAGAAATACCCTCTGAAGCCAGCCGCGCTCCTGTATATGGAGGGTGGGAGCAGAGACCCCTTTGAAGCGAGTCGTGCTCCTTTGTATGGAGGGTGGGAGCAGAGACCCCTCTGAAGCGAGCCACGCTCCTGTATATGGAGGGTGGGAGCAGAGACCCCTCTGAAGCAAGCCGTGTTCCTGCATATAGAGGGTGGGAGCAGAAATACCCTCTGAAGCCAGCCGCGCTCCTGTATATGGAGGGTGGGAGCAGAGACCCCTCTGAAGCGAGCCGTGTTCCTGCATATAGAGGGTGGGAGCAGAAATACCCTCTGAAGCCAGCCGCGCTCCTGTGTATGGAGGGTGAGAGCAGAGATACCCTCTGAAGCGAGCCGCGCTCCTGTATATGGAGGGTGAGAGCAGAGATCCCCTCTGAAGCGAGCCTTGTTCCTGCATATAGAGGGTGGGAGCAGAGATACCCTCTGAAGCCAGCCGCGCTCCTGTATATGGAGGGTGAGAGCAGAGATCCCCTCTGAAGCGAGCTTTGTTCCTGCATATAGAGGGTGGGAGCAGAGATACCCTCTGAAGCCAGCCGCGCTCCTGTATATGGAGGGTGAGAGCAGAGATACCCTCTGAAGCGAGCCTTGTTCCTGCATATAAAGGGTGGGAGCAGAGATACCCTCTGAAGCATGCCGTGCTCCTGTGTATGGCGGGTGGGAGCAGAGACCCCTCTGAAGCGAGCCGCGCTCCTGTGTTTAGAGGGTGGGAGTAGAGATCCCCTCTGAAGCGAGCCGTGTTCCTGCATATAGAGGGTGGGAGCTGAGACCCCTCTGAAGTGAGCTGCGCTCCTGTGTATGGAGGGTGAGAGCAGAGACCCCTCTGAAGCGAGCCGTGTTCCTGCATATAGAGGGTGAGAGCAGAGATACCCTCTGAAGCGAGCCGTGCTCCTGTATATGGAGGGTGAGAGCAGAGATACCCTCTGAAGCGAGCCGTGCTCCTGTATATGGAGGGTGAGAGCAGAGATCCCCTCTGAAGCGAGCCTTGTTCCTGCATATAGAGGGTGGGAGCAGAGATACCCTCTGAAGCGAGCCGCGCTCCTGTGTATAGAGGGTGGGAGCAGAGACCCCTCTGAAGCGAGCCGCGCTCCTGTGTATGGAGGGTGAGAGCAGAGACCCCTCTGAAGCGAGCCGTGTTCCTGCATATAGAGGGTGAGAGCGGAGATACCCTCTGAAGCCAGCCGCGCTCCTGTATATGGAGGGTGAGAGCAGAGATCCCCTCTGAAGCGAGCCGTGCTCCTGTATATGGAGAGTGGGAGCTGAGACCCCTCTGAAGCGAGCCTTGTTCCTGCATATAGAGGGTGGGAGCAGAGATACCCTCTGAAGCCAGCCGCGCTCCTGTATATGGAGAGTGGGAGCTGATACCCCTTTGAAGCGAGCCGCGCATCCTGTGTATGGAGGGTGAGAGCAGAGACCCCTCTGAAGCGAGCCGCGCCTCTGTGTATGGAGAGTGGGAGCAGAGACCCCCCTGAAGCGAGCCGCACTCCTGTGTATAAGGAGTGGGAGTAGAGATCCCCCCTGAAGTGAGCCTGACTCATGTATATGGAGAGTGGGAGCAGAGACCCCTCTGAAGCCAGCCGCGCTCCTGTGTATGGAGGGTGGGAGCAGAGACCCCACTGATGCGAGCCACGCTCCTGTGTATAGGGAGTGGGAGTAGAGATCCCCCCTGAAGTGAGCCTGACTCCTGGATATGGAGAGTGGGAGCAGAGACCCCTCTGAAGCGAGCGACGCTCCTGTGTATGCACGGTGGGAGCCGAGACCCCTCTGAAGCGAGCCGCGCTCCTGTGTATGGAGAGTGGGAACAGAGAACCCTTTAAAGCGAGCCACACTCCTGTATGTGGAGGGTGGGAGCAGAGATACCCTGTGTAGCGAGCCGCGCTCCCATGTATAGAGGATGGGAGCAGAGACCCCTCTGAAGCGAGCCACACTCCTGTATATGGAGAGTGGGAGCAGAGAACTCGCTGAAGCGAGCCACATTGAGTAGAGACCCCTCTGAAGCGAGCCGTTCTCCTGTATATGGAGGGTGAGAGCAGAGATACCCTCTGAAGCGAGCCGTGCTCCTGTATATGGAGGGTGGGAGCAGAGACCCCTCTGAAGCGAGCCGCGCTCCTGTGTTTAGAAGTTGGGAGTAGAGATCCCCTCTGAAGCGAGCCGTTCTCCTGTATATGGAGGGTGAGAGCAGAGATACCCTCTGAAGCGAGCCGTGCTCCTGTATATGGAGGGTGGGAGCAGAGACCCCTCTGAAGCGAGCCGCGCTCCTGTGTTTAGAGGGTGGGAGTAGAGATCCCCTCTGAAGCGAGCCGTGTTCCTGCATATAGAGGGTGAGAGCGGAGATACCCTCTGAAGCCAGCCGCGCTCCTGTATATGGAGGGTGAGAGCAGAGATACCCTCTGAAGCGAGCCTTGTTCCTGCATATAAAGGGTGGGAGCAGAGATACCCTCTGAAGCATGCCGTGCTCCTGTGTATGGCGGGTGGGAGCAGAGACCCCTCTGAAGCGAGCCGCGCTCCTGTGTTTAGAGGGTGGGAGTAGAGATCCCCTCTGAAGCGAGCCGTGTTCCTGCATATAGAGGGTGAGAGCGGAGATACCCTCTGAAGCCAGCCGCGCTCCTGTATATGGAGGGTGGGAGCAGAAATACCCTCTGAAGCCAGCCGCGCTCCTGTATATGGAGGGTGAGAGCAGGGATCCCCTCTGAAGCGAGCCTTGTTCCTGCATATAGAGGGTGGGAGCAGAGATACCCTCTGAAGCCAGCCGCGCTCCTGTATATGGAGAGTGGGAGCTGATACCCCTTTGAAGCGAGCCGCGCTCCTGTGTATGGAGGGTGAGAGCAGAGACCCCTCTGAAGCGAGCCGCGCCTCTGTGTATGGAGAGTGGGAGCAGAGACCCCCCTGAAGCGAGCCGCACTCCTGTGTATAAGGAGTGGGAGTAGAGATCCCCCCTGAAGTGAGCCTGACTCATGTATATGGAGAGTGGGAGCAGAGACCCCTCTGAAGCCAGCCGCGCTCCTGTGTATGGAGGGTGGGAGCAGAGACCCCACTGATGCGAGCCACGCTCCTGTGTATAGGGAGTGGGAGTAGAGATCCCCCCTGAAGTGAGCCTGACTCCTGGATATGGAGAGTGGGAGCAGAGACCCCTCTGAAGCGAGCCACGCTCCTGTGTATGCACGGTGGGAGCCGAGACCCCTCTGAAGCGAGCCGCGCTCCTGTGTATGGAGAGTGGGAACAGAGAACCCTTTAAAGCGAGCCACACTCCTGTATATGGAGGGTGGGAGCAGAGATACCCTGTGTAGCGAGCCGCGCTCCCATGTATAGAGGATGGGAGCAGAGACCCCTCTGAAGCGAGCCACACTCCTGTATATGGAGAGTGGGAGCGGAGAACTCGCTGAAGCGAGCCACATTGAGTAGAGACCCCTCTGAAGCGAGCCGTTCTCCTGTATATGGAGGGTGAGAGCAGAGATACCCTCTGAAGCGAGCCGTGCTCCTGTATATGGAGGGTGGGAGCAGAGACCCCTCTGAAGCGAGCCGCGCTCCTGTGTTTAGAGGGTGGGAGTAGAGATCCCCCCTGAAGCGAGCCGTGTTCCTGCATATAGAGGGTGGGAGCAGAAATACCCTCTGAAGCCAGCCGCGCTCCTGTATATGGAGGGTGAGAGCAGGGATCCCCTCTGAAGCGAGCCTTGTTCCTGCATATAGAGGGTGGGAGCAGAGATACCCTCTGAAGCGAGCCGTGCTCCCGTGTATAGAGGGTGGGAGCAGAGACCCCTTTGAAGCGAGTCGTGCTCCTTTGTATGGAGGGTGGGAGCAGAGATACCCTCTGAAGCCAGCCGCGCTCCTGTATATGGAGGGTGGGAGCAGAGACCCCTCTGAAGCGAGCCGTGTTCCTGCATATAGAGGGTGGGAGCAGAAATACCCTCTGAAGCCAGCCGCGCTCCTGTATATGGAGGGTGGGAGCAGAGACCCCTCTGAAGCGAGCCGTGTTCCTGCATATAGAGGGTGGGAGCAGAAATACCCTCTGAAGCCAGCCGCGCTCCTGTATATGGAGGGTGAGAGCAGAGATACCCTCTGAAGCGAGCCGCGCTCCTGTATATGGAGGGTGAGAGCAGAGATCCACTCTGAAGCGAGCCTTGTTCCTGCATATAGAGGGTGGGAGCAGAGATACCCTCTGAAGCCAGCCGCGCTCCTGTATATGGAGGGTGAGAGCAGAGATCCCCTCTGAAGCGAGCTTTGTTCCTGCATATAGAGGGTGGGAGCAGAGATACCCTCTGAAGCCAGCCGCGCTCCTGTATATGGAGGGTGAGAGCAGAGATACCCTCTGAAGCGAGCCTTGTTCCTGCATATAAAGGGTGGGAGCAGAGATACCCTCTGAAGCATGCCGTGCTCCTGTGTATGGCGGGTGGGAGCAGAGACCCCTCTGAAGCGAGCCGCGCTCCTGTGTTTAGAGGGTGGGAGTAGAGATCCCCTCTAAAGCGAGCCGTGTTCCTGCATATAGAGGGTGAGAGCGGAGATACCCTCTGAAGCCAGCCGCGCTCCTGTATATGGAGGGTGGGAGCAGAAATACCCTCTGAAGCCAGCCGCGCTCCTGTATATGGAGGGTGAGAGCAGGGATCCCCTCTGAAGCGAGCCTTGTTCCTGCATATAGAGGGTGGGAGCAGAGATACCCTCTGAAGCCAGCCGCGCTCCTGTATATGGAGAGTGGGAGCTGATACCCCTTTGAAGTGAGCCGCGCTCCTGTGTATGGAGGGTGAGAGCAGAGACCCCTCTGAAGCGAGCCGCGCCTCTGTGTATGGAGAGTGGGAGCAGAGACCCCCCTGAAGCGAGCCGCACTCCTGTGTATAAGGAGTGGGAGTAGAGATCCCCCCTGAAGTGAGCCTGACTCATGTATATGGAGAGTGGGAGCAGAGACCCCTCTGAAGCCAGCCGCGCTCCTGTGTATGGAGGGTGGGAGCAGAGACCCCACTGATGCGAGCCACGCTCCTGTGTATAGGGAGTGGGAGTAGAGATCCCCCCTGAAGTGAGCCTGACTCCTGGATATGGAGAGTGGGAGCAGAGACCCCTCTGAAGCGAGCCACGCTCCTGTGTATGCACGGTGGGAGCCGAGACCCCTCTGAAGCGAGCCGCGCTCCTGTGTATGGAGAGTGGGAACAGAGAACCCTTTAAAGCGAGCCACACTCCTGTATATGGAGGGTGGGAGCAGAGATACCCTGTGTAGCGAGCCGCGCTCCCATGTATAGAGGATGGGAGCAGAGACCCCTCTGAAGCGAGCCACACTCCTGTATATGGAGAGTGGGAGCGGAGAACTCGCTGAAGCGAGCCACATTGAGTAGAGACCCCTCTGAAGCGAGCCGTTCTCCTGTATATGGAGGGTGAGAGCAGAGATACCCTCTGAAGCGAGCCGTGCTCCTGTATATGGAGGGTGGGAGCAGAGACCCCTCTGAAGCGAGCCGCGCTCCTGTGTTTAGAGGGTGGGAGTAGAGATCCCCCCTGAAGCGAGCCGTGTTCCTGCATATAGAGGGTGGGAGCAGAAATACCCTCTGAAGCCAGCCGCGCTCCTGTATATGGAGGGTGAGAGCAGGGATCCCCTCTGAAGCGAGCCTTGTTCCTGCATATAGAGGGTGGGAGCAGAGATACCCTCTGAAGCGAGCCGCGCTCCTGCATATAGAGGGTGGGAGCAGAGATACCCTCTGAAGCGAGCCTTGTTCCTGCATATAGAGGGTGGGAGCAGAGACCCCTCTGAAGCCAGCCGCGCTCCTGTGTATGGAGGGTGGGAGCAGAGACCCCTCTGAAGCGAGCCGCGCTCCTGTGTTTAGAGGGTGGGAGCAGAGATACCCTCTGAAGCGATCCTTGTTCCTGCATATAGAGGGTGGGAGCAGAGACCCCTCTGAAGCCAGCCGCGCTCCTGTATATGGAGGGTGAGAGCAGAGATACCCTCTGAAGCGAGCCTTGTTCCTGTGTATGGAGGGTGGGAGCCGAGATCCCTCTGAAGAGAGCCGCGCTCCTGTATATGGAGAGTGGGAACAGAGAACCCTTTAAAGTGAGCCGTGCTCCTGTATATGGAGGGTGGGAGCAGAGATACCCTGTGTAGCGAGCCGCGCTCCCATGTATAGAGGATGGGAGCAGAGACCCCTCTGAAGCGAGCCACACTCCTGTATATGGAGGGTGGGAGCAGAGATACCCTGTGTAGCGAGCCGCGCTCCCATGTATAGAGGATGGGAGCAGAGACCCCTCTGAAGCGAGCCACACTCCTGTATATAGAGGGTGGGAGCAGAGACCCCTCTGAAGCGAGCCGCGCTCCTGTATATGGAGAGTGGGAGCAGAGACCCCTCTGAAGCGAGCCGCGCTCCCGTGTATAGATGGTGAGAGCAGAGACCCCTCTGAAGTGAGCTGCGCTCCTGTGTATGGAGGGTGAGAGCAGAGACCCCTCTGAAGCGAGCCGCGCTCCTGTATATGGAGAGTGGGAGCTGAGACCCCTCTAAAGTGAGCCGCGCTCCTGTGTATGGAGAGTGGGAACAGAGACCCCTCTGAAGCAAGCCGCGCCTCTGTGTATGGAGGGTGGGAGCTGAGACCCCTCTGAAGCGAGCCGCGCTCCTGTGTATAGAGGATGGGAGCAGAGACCCCCCTGAAGCGAGCCGCACTCCTGTGTATAAGGAGTGGGAGTAGAGATCCCCCCTGAGGTGAGCCCCCACCCACAACGCAGGTCACACACTCGACCCTATCTTCACCTCTAGCAAACACATCTCCTTCAGTCACACTTCAGTTCTCCATTGGACGGACCACAGCTGCGTCCACTTTGTCTACAAAAAGACCACAACCCACTACCATCCTCAACCTACTCTGCGAAGAAACTGGAACAAAATCACCATCGACCAGATCTCCTCAGTACTTCTTAAAAACCCCCTTGCCCTCTCATCGAACCCCAACCAAGCAGCCATTAAACTCACTCAATGGTTAACCAACAGCGCCGACACCCTAGCACCTTTGAAAAAACGTCAAATCAAACTAGGCAGCAAAAACGCCCCCTGGTTCAACGACGATCTTAAGAAATCCAAGAAACTTTGTCGCTCCCTTGAGAAGGCCTGGAAAAAAGACCCAAACACCATCACCAGGGACGCCTTCAAAAACGCCACACGCAAACACCACCAACTGATCCGGATTGCCAAGAAAACCGCATTCAAAGACCGACTAGACAACAACGCTCACAACAGCAAGGAACTATTCAACATAGTCAAAGAATTTACCAACCCCACTGCCAACTCCAACGACATCACTCCCTCTCAAACCCTTTGCGACTCCCTAGCTTCGTTCTTCCACGACAAAATCGCAGACATCCACAACAGCTTCGACAACCAACCCGGACACCATCCCACCCAACATTCCGCCGTACCCTCACCCCCCTTGAACATCCTTAATGACTGGAACCCAATCTCCACTGAGGACACCATTTGCTTGATGAACTCCATCCACTCAGGATCCCCCACAGACCCATGTCCACACCACATCTTCAACAAAGCAGACTCCATCATAGCACCCTATCTCCGAGACGTCATCAACTGCTCCTTCAAATCCGCCACCTTCCCGGAAAGCTGGAAACACGCCGAACTCAGCGCCCTTCTGAAAAAACCCACAGCTGATCCCGCCGAACTCAAAAACTACTGCCCCATTTCACTCCTACCTTTCCCGGCCAAAGTCATCGAGAAAGCAGTCAACAACCAACTCGCCGCCTTCCTCGAAACCAACAACTCCCTCGACTCTTCACAGTCCGGCTTCCGAGCCAAACACAGCACTGAAACCGCCCTCATCGCAGCAACAGACGACATTCGAACACTACTGGACAACGGAGACACAGTCGCCCTCATCCTCCTTGACCTCTCCGCAGCCTTCGACACAGTCTGCCACAGCACCCTTCTACAACACCTCAACAACATCGGAATCCAAGGTAAAGCACTGGATTGGATCACCTCGTTCCTTGCCGGTAGAACTCAGAGAGTCCGCCTCCCACCGTTCAAGTCAGAGGCCACCGAAGTCATCTGCGGCGTACCACAAGGATCTTCACTCAGCCCCACCCTCTTCAACGTATACATGAGCCCCCTCGCGACCATCGCACGCCAACACAACCTCAACATCATCTCCTACGCTGATGACACTCAACTAATCCTCTCCCTCATCAAAGACCCAAACACCGCCAAAACCAACCTACATGAAGGAATGAAAGAAGTAGCCGAATGGATGAAGCTCAGCCGTCTTAAACTGAACTCAGACAAAACAGAAGTCCTCATCTTAGGTACTTCCCCTTCCGCCTGGGACGACTCCTGGTGGCCAACTGCCCTAGGAAAAGCACCCATCCCAACTGACCACGCACGGAACCTGGGCGTCATCCTGGACTCTTCACTCTCGATGTCCAGACAAGTCAACGCAGTTTCATCATCCTGCTTCAACATCCTCCGCATGCTCAAAAAAACATTTCACTGGATCCCCACCGAAACCAGAAAGACGGTCACCCACGCACTGATTACAAGCCGCCTGGACTACGGAAACACCCTATACGCCGGTACCACCGCTAAAATTCAGAAAAAACTCCAACGCATCCAAAACGCATCAGCCAGACTCATACTAGACATACCGCGTAAAGACCACATTTCCGGTCACCTAAGAGACCTCCATTGGCTCCCTATCAATAAGAGGATAACGTTCCGCCTCCTCACCCACACACACAAAGCACTCTACGAACTCGGACCAGAATGCCTCAACACGCGACTATCCTTCTACTCCCCCTCCCGCCAGCTACGTTCTTCCAACCAAGCCCTCGCTGTTATTCCTCGCATCAACAAATCCGCCATGGGGGGTAGATCCTTCTCCTACCTAGCGGCTAAAACCTGGAACTCCCTCCCCATTCACCTCCGCCTCACTCAAAACCACCTATCCTTCAGAAAACAGCTTAAAACCTGGATTTTCGAGAAATAACCCCCCAACCTTCCTCAAGCGCCTTGAGACCCTCTGGGTATGTAGTGCGCTATATAAATTATCTGACTTGACTTGACTTGACTATATGGAGAGTGGGATCAGAGAACCCTTTAAAGTGAGCCGCGCTCCTGTATATAGAGAGTGGGAGCAGAGACCCCTCTGAAGCGAGCCGCGCTCCTGTATATGGAGAGTGGGAACAGAGACCCCTCTGAAGCGAGCCGCGCTCCTGTATATGGAGAGTGGGAGCAAGGACCCCTCTGAAGTGAGCCGCGCTCCTGTATATGGAGAGTGGGAGCAGAGACCCCTCTAAAGTGAGCCGCGCTCCTGTATATGGAGAGTGGGAGCAGAGACCCCTCTGAAGCGAGCCGCGCTCCTGTGTATGGAGGGTGAGAGCAGAGACCCCTTTGAAGCGAGCAGCGCTCCTGTGTATGGAGGGTGGGAGCAGAGACCCCTTTGAAGCGAGCCGCGCTCCTGTGTATGGAGGGTGGGAGCAGAGACCCCTCTGAAGCGAGCCGCGCCTCTGTGATGCAGGGTGGGAGCTGAGACCCCTCTGAAGCGAGCCGCGCTCCTGTATAAGGAGGGTGGGAGCTGAGACCCCTCTGAAGTGAGCCACGCTCCTGTATATGGAGGGTGAGAGCTGAGACCCCTCTGAAGGGAGCCGCGCTCCTGTATATGGAAAATGGTAGCAGAGACCCCTCTGAAGCGAGCCGCACTCCTGTATATGGAGATTGGGAGCAGAGACCCCTCTGAAGCGAGCCACGCTCCTGTGTATGGAGAGTGGGAACAGAGACCCCTCTGAAGCGAGCCGCGCTCCTGTATATGGAGAGTGGGAACAGAGACCCCTCTGAAGCGAGCCGCGCTCCTGTATATGGAGAGTGGGAGCAAGGACCCCTCTGAAGCGAGCCGCGCTCCTGTATATGGAGAGTGGGAGCAGAGACCCCTCTAAAGTGAGCCGCGCTCCTGTGTGTGGAGGGTGGGAGCTGAGACCCCTCTGAAGTGAGCCGCGCTCCTGTGTATGGAGGGTGAGAGCAGAGACCCCTCTGAAGGGAGCCGCGCTCTTGTATATGGAGAGTGGGAGCAGAGACCCCTCTAAAGTGAGCCGCGCTCCTGTGTGTGGAGGGTGGGAGCTGAAATCCCTCTGAAGCGAGCCGCGCTCCTGTATATGGAGAGTGGGAGCAGAGACCCCTCTGAAGCGAGCCGCGCTCCTGTGTATGGAGAGTGGGAGCAGAGACCCCTCTGAAGTGAGCCGCGCTCCTGTGTATGGAGGGTGAGAGCTGAGACCCCTCTGAAGCGAGCCGCGCTCCTGTATATGGAGAGTGGGAGCAGAGACCCCTCTAAAGTGAGCCGCGCTCCTGTGTGTGGAGGGTGGGAGCTGAAATCCCTCTGAAGCGAGCCGCGCTCCTGTATATGGAGGGTGGGAGCAGAGACCCCTCTGAAGCGAGCCGCGCTCCTGTATATGGAGAGTGGGAGCAGAGACCCCTCTGAAGGGAGCAGCGCTCCTGTGTATGGAGGGTGGGAGCTGAGACCCCTCTGAAGCGAGCCGCGCTCCTGTATATGGAGAGTGGGAGCAGAGACCCCTCTGAAGCGAGCCGCGCTCCTGTGTGTGGAGGGTGAGAGCAGAGACCCCTCTGAAGCGAGCCGCGCTCCTGTGTATGGAGGGTGGGAGGTGAGACCCCTCTGAAGCGAGCCGCGCTCCTGTGTATGGAGGGTGGGAGCTGAGACCCTCCTGAAGCGAGCCGCGCTCCTGTATATGGAGAGTGGGAGCAGAGACCCCTCTGAAGCGAGCCGCGCTCCTGTATATGGAGAGTGGAAGCAGAGACCCCTCTAAAGTGAGCCGCGCTCCTTTGTGTGGAGGGTGGGAGCTGAAATCCCTCTGAAGCGAGCCGCGCTCCTGTATATGGAGAGTGGGAGCAGAGACCCCTCTGAAGCGAGCCACGCTCCTGTATATGGAGAGTGGGAGCAGAGATACCCTCTGAAGCCAGCCACGCTCCTGTGTATGGAGGGTGGGAGCTGAGACCCCTCTGAAGCGAGCCGCGCCTCTGTGTATGGAGGGTGGGAGCTGAGACCCCTCTGAAGCGAGCCGCGCTCCTGTGTGTGGAGGGTGAGAGCAGAGACCCCTCTGAAGCGAGCCGCGCTCCTGTATATGGAGAGTGGGAGCAGAGACCCCTCTGAAGCGAGCCGCGCTCCTGTATATGGAGAGTGGGAGCAGAGACCCCTCTGAAGCGAGCCACGCTCCTGTATATGGAGAGTGGGAGCAGAGATACCCTCTGAAGCCAGCCACGCTCCTGTGTATGGAGGGTGGGAGCTGAGACCCCTCTGAAGCGAGCCGCGCCTCTGTGTATGGAGGGTGGGAGCTGAGACCCCTCTGAAGCGAGCCGCGCTCCTGTGTGTGGAGGGTGAGAGCAGAGACCCCTCTGAAGCGAGCCGCGCTCCTGTATATGGAGAGTGGGAGCAGAGACCCCTCTGAAGCGAGCCGCGCTCCTGTATATGGAGAGTGGGAGCAGAGACCCCTCTGAAGCGAGCCGCGCTCCTGTATATGGAGAGTGGGAGCAGAGACCCCTCTAAAGTGAGCCGCGCTCCTGTGTGTGGAGGGTGGGAGCTGAAATCCCTCTGAAACGAGCCGCGCTCCTGTATATGGAGAGTGGGAGCAGAGACCCCTCTGAAGCGAGCCGCGCTCCTGTATATGGAGAGTGGGAGCAGAGACCCCTCTGAAGCGAGCCGCGCTCCTGTATATGGAGAGTGGGATCAGAGACCCCTCTAAAGTGAGCCACGCTCCTGTGTATGGAGGGTGAGAGCTGAGACCCCTCTGAAGCGAGCCGCGCTCCTGTATATGGAGAGTGGGAGCTGAGACCCCTCTGAAGCGAGCCGCGCTCCTGTATATTGAGAGTGGGAGCTGAGACCCCTATGAAGCGAGCCGCGCTCCTGTATATGGAGAGTGGGAGCAGAGATCCCTCTGAAGCGAGCCGCACTCCTGTATATGGAGAGTGGGAGCTGAGACCCCTCTGAAGCGAGCCGCGCTCCTGTATATGGAGAGTGGGAGCAGAGACCCCTCTGAAGCGAGCCGCGCTCCTGTATATGGAGAGTGGGAGCAGAGACCCCTCTGAAGCGAGCCGCGCTCCTGTATATGGAGAGTGGGATCAGAGACCCCTCTAAAGTGAGCCACGCTCCTGTGTATGGAGGGTGAGAGCTGAGACCCCTCTGAAGCGAGCCACGCTCCTGTATATGGAGAGTGGGAGCTGAGACCCCTATGAAGTGAGCCGCGCTCCTATATATATGGAGAGTGGGAGCAGAGACCCCTCTAAAGTGAGCCACGCTCCTGTATATGGAGAGTGGGAGCAGATTCCCCTCTGAAGCGAGTCGCACTCCTGTATATGGAGAGTGGGAGCTGAGACACCTCTGAAGCGAGCCGCGCTCCCGTGTATAGAGGATGGGAGCAGAGACCCCTTTGAAGAGAGCCGCGCTCCTGTATATGGAGAGTGGGAGCAGAGACCCCTTTGAAGCGAGCCGCGCTCCTGTGTATGGAGGGTGGGAACAGAGACCCCTTTGAAGCGAGCCGCGCTCCTGTGTATAGAGGGTGAGAGTAGAGACCACTTTGAAGCGAGCCGCGCTCCTGTGTATAGAGGGTGAGAGTAGAGACCCCTCTGAAGCGAGCCGTGCTCCTGTATATGGAGAGTGGGAGCAGAGAACCCTTTAAAGTGAGCCACGCTCCTGTATATGGAGAGTGGGAGCAGAGACCCCTTTAAAGCGAGCCACGCTCCTGTATATGGAGGGTGGGAGCAGAGACCCCTCTGAAGCGAGCCGCGCTCCTGTATATGGAGGGTGGGAGCAGAGACCCCTCTAAAGTGAGCCGCGCTCCTGTGTGTGGAGGGTGGGAGCTGCGACCCCTCTGAAGCGAGCCGCGCTCCTGTGCATGGAGGGTGGGAGCAGAGATACCCTCTGAAGCGAGCTGCGCTCCTGTGTATGGAGGGTGGGAACAGAGACCCCTCTGAAGCGAGCCACACTCCTGTATATAGAGGGTGGGAGCAGAGAGCCCTCTGAAGCGAGCCGCGCTCCTGTATATGGAGAGTGGGAACAGAGACCCCTCTGAAGCGAGCCGCGCTCCTGTATATGGAGAGTGGGAGCAGAGACCCCTCTGAAGCAAGCCGCGCTCCTGTGTTTAGAGGATGGGAGCAGAGACCCCTCTAAAGTGAGCCGCGCTCCTGTGTGTGGAGGGTGGGAGCTGCGACCCCTCTGAAGCGAGCCGCGCTCCTGTATATGGAGAGTGGGAACAGAGACCCCTCTGAAGCGAGCCGCGCTCCTGTATATGGAGAGTGGGAGCAGAGACCCCTCTGAAGCGAGCCGCGCTCCTCTATATGGAGAGTGGGAACAGAGACCCCTCTGAAGCGAGCCGCGCTCCTGTATATGGAGAGTGGGAGCAAGGACCCCTCTGAAGCGAGCCGCGCTCCTGTATATGGAGAGTGGGAGCAGAGACCCCTCTAAAGTGAGCCGCGCTCCTGTGTGTGGAGAGTGGGAGCAGAGACCCCTCTGAAGCGAGCCACGCTGCTGTGTATGGAGGGTGGGAGCAGAGACTCCTCTGAAGCGAGCCACGCTGCTGTGTATGGAGGGTGGGAGCTGAGACCCCTCAGAAGCGAGCCGTGCTCCTGTATAAGGAGGGTGGGAGCTGAGACCCCTCTGAAGTGACCCACGCTCCTGTATATGGAGAGTGGGAGCAGAGATACCCTCTGAAGCCAGCCATGCTCCTGTGTATGGAGGGTGGGAGCTGAGACCCCTCTGAAGCGAGCCGCGCTCCTGTATATGGAGAGTGGGAACAGAGACCCCTCTGAAGCGAGCCGCGCTCCTGTATATGGAGAGTGGGAGCAGAGACCCCTCTGAAGCGAGCCGCGCTCCTCTATATGGAGAGTGGGAACAGAGACCCCTCTGAAGCGAGCCGCGCTCCTGTATATGGAGAGTGGGAGCAAGGACCCCTCTGAAGCGAGCCGCGCTCCTGTATATGGAGAGTGGGAGCAGAGACCCCTCTAAAGTGAGCCGCGCTCCTGTGTGTGGAGAGTGGGAGCAGAGACCCCTCTGAAGCGAGCCACGCTGCTGTGTATGGAGGGTGGGAGCAGAGACTCCTCTGAAGCGAGCCACGCTGCTGTGTATGGAGGGTGGGAGCTGAGACCCCTCAGAAGCGAGCCGTGCTCCTGTATAAGGAGGGTGGGAGCTGAGACCCCTCTGAAGTGACCCACGCTCCTGTATATGGAGAGTGGGAGCAGAGATACCCTCTGAAGCCAGCCATGCTCCTGTGTATGGAGGGTGGGAGCTGAGACCCCTCTGAAGCGAGCCGCGCTCCTGTATATGGAGAGTGGGAGCAGAGACCCCTCTGAAGCGAGCCGCGCCTCTGTGTATGGAGGGTGGGAGCTGAGACCCCTCTGAAGCGAGCCGCGCTCCTGTGTGTGGAGGGTGAGAGCAGAGACCCCTCTGAAGCGAGCCGCGCTCCTGTATATGGAGAGTGGGAGCAGAGACCCCTCTGAAGCGAGCCGCGCTCCTGTATATGGAGAGTGGGAGCAGAGACCCCTCTAAAGTGAGCTGCGCTCCTGTGTGTGGAGGGTGGGAGCTGAAATCCCTCTGAAACGAGCCGCGCTCCTGTATATGGAGAGTGGGAGCAGAGACCCCTCTGAAGCGAGTCGCGCTCCTGTATATGGAGAGTGGGAGCAGAGACCCCTCTGAAGCGAGCCGCGCTCCTGTATATGGAGAGTGGGATCAGAGACCCCTCTAAAGTGAGCCACGCTCCTGTGTATGGAGGGTGAGAGCTGAGACCCCTCTGAAGCGAGCCGCGCTCCTGTATATGGAGAGTGGGAGCTGAGACCCCTCTGAAGCGAGCCGCGCTCCTGTATATGGAGAGTGGGAGCTGAGACCCCTATGAAGCGAGCCGCGCTCCTGTATATGGAGAGTGGGAGCAGAGACCCCTCTAAAGTGAGCCACGCTCCTGTATATGGAGAGTGGGAGCAGAGACCCCTCTGAAGCGAGCCGCACTCCTGTATATGGAGAGTGGGAGCTGAGACCCCTCTGAAGCGAGCCTCGCTCCTGTATATGGAGAGTGGGAGCAGAGACCCCTCTGAAGCGAGCCGCGCTCCTGTATATGGAGAGTGGGAGCAGAGACCCCTCTGAAGCGAGCCGCGCTCCTGTATATGGAGAGTGGGATCAGAGACCCCTCTAAAGTGAGCCACGCTCCTGTGTATGGAGGGTGAGAGCTGAGACCCCTCTGAAGCGAGCCACGCTCCTGTATATGGAGAGTGGGAGCTGAGACCCCTATGAAGCGAGCCGCGCTCCTATATATATGGAGAGTGGGAGCAGAGACCCCTCTAAAGTGAGCCACGCTCCTGTATATGGAGAGTGGGAGCAGATTCCCCTCTGAAGCGAGCCGCACTCCTGTATATGGAGAGTGGGAGCTGAGACACCTCTGAAGCGAGCCGCGCTCCCGTGTATAGAGGATGGGAGCAGAGACCCCTTTGAAGAGAGCCGCGCTCCTGTATATGGAGAGTGGGAGCAGAGACCCCTTTGAAGCGAGCCGCGCTCCTGTGTATGGAGGGTGGGAACAGAGACCCCTTTGAAGCGAGCCGCGCTCCTGTGTATAGAGGGTGAGAGTAGAGACCCCTTTGAAGCGAGCCGCGCTCCTGTGTATAGAGGGTGAGAGTAGAGACCCCTCTGAAGCGAGCCGTGCTCCTGTATATGGAGAGTGGGAGCAGAGAACCCTTTAAAGTGAGCCACGCTCCTGTATATGGAGAGTGGGAGCAGAGACCCCTTTAATGCGAGGCACGCTCCTGTATATGGAGGGTGGGAGCAGAGACCCCTCTGAAGCGAGCCGCGCTCCTGTATATGGAGGGTGGGAGCAGAGACCCCTCTAAAGTGAGCCGCGCTCCTGTGTGTGGAGGGTGGGAGCTGCGACCCCTCTGAAGCGAGCCGCGCTCCTGTGCATGGAGGGTGGGAGCAGAGATACCCTCTGAAGCGAGCTGCGGTCCTGTGTATGGAGGGTGGGAACAGAGACCCCTCTGAAGCGAGCCACACTCCTGTATATAGAGGGTGGGAGCAGAGAGCCCTCTGAAGCGAGCCGCGCTCCTGTATATGGAGAGTGGGAACAGAGACCCCTCTGAAGCGAGCCGCGCTCCTGTATATGGAGAGTGGGAGCAGAGACCCCTCTGAAGCAAGCCGCGCTCCTGTGTTTAGAGGATGGGAGCAGAGACCCCTCTAAAGTGAGCCGCGCTCCTGTGTGTGGAGGGTGGGAGCTGCGACCCCTCTGAAGCGAGCCGCGCTCCTGTATATGGAGAGTGGGAACAGAGACCCCTCTGAAGCGAGCCGCGCTCCTGTATATGGAGAGTGGGAGCAGAGACCCCTCTGAAGCGAGCCGCGCTCCTCTATATGGAGAGTGGGAACAGAGACCCCTCTGAAGCGAGCCGCGCTCCTGTATATGGAGAGTGGGAGCAAGGACCCCTCTGAAGCGAGCCGCGCTCCTGTATATGGAGAGTGGGAGCAGAGACCCCTCTAAAGTGAGCCGCGCTCCTGTGTGTGGAGAGTGGGAGCAGAGACCCCTCTGAAGCGAGCCACGCTGCTGTGTATGGAGGGTGGGAGCAGAGACTCCTCTGAAGCGAGCCACGCTGCTGTGTATGGAGGGTGGGAGCTGAGACCCCTCAGAAGCGAGCCGTGCTCCTGTATAAGGAGGGTGGGAGCTGAGACCCCTCTGAAGTGACCCACGCTCCTGTATATGGAGAGTGGGAGCAGAGATACCCTCTGAAGCCAGCCATGCTCCTGTGTATGGAGGGTGGGAGCTGAGACCCCTCTGAAGCGAGCCGCGCTCCTGTATATGGAGAGTGGGAACAGAGACCCCTCTGAAGCGAGCCGCGCTCCTGTATATGGAGAGTGGGAGCAGAGACCCCTCTGAAGCGAGCCGCGCTCCTCTATATGGAGAGTGGGAACAGAGACCCCTCTGAAGCGAGCCGCGCTCCTGTATATGGAGAGTGGGAGCAAGGACCCCTCTGAAGCGAGCCGCGCTCCTGTATATGGAGAGTGGGAGCAGAGACCCCTCTAAAGTGAGCCGCGCTCCTGTGTGTGGAGAGTGGGAGCAGAGACCCCTCTGAAGCGAGCCACGCTGCTGTGTATGGAGGGTGGGAGCAGAGACTCCTCTGAAGCGAGCCACGCTGCTGTGTATGGAGGGTGGGAGCTGAGACCCCTCAGAAGCGAGCCGTGCTCCTGTATAAGGAGGGTGGGAGCTGAGACCCCTCTGAAGTGACCCACGCTCCTGTATATGGAGAGTGGGAGCAGAGATACCCTCTGAAGCCAGCCATGCTCCTGTGTATGGAGGGTGGGAGCTGAGACCCCTCTGAAGCGAGCCGCGCTCCTGTATATGGAGAGTGGGAGCAGAGACCCCTCTGAAGCGAGCCGCGCCTCTGTGTATGGAGGGTGGGAGCTGAGACCCCTCTGAAGCGAGCCGCGCTCCTGTGTGTGGAGGGTGAGAGCAGAGACCCCTCTGAAGCGAGCCGCGCTCCTGTATATGGAGAGTGGGAGCAGAGACCCCTCTGAAGCGAGCCGCGCTCCTGTATATGGAGAGTGGGAGCAGAGACCCCTCTAAAGTGAGCTGCGCTCCTGTGTGTGGAGGGTGGGAGCTGAAATCCCTCTGAAACGAGCCGCGCTCCTGTATATGGAGAGTGGGAGCAGAGACCCCTCTGAAGCGAGTCGCGCTCCTGTATATGGAGAGTGGGAGCAGAGACCCCTCTGAAGCGAGCCGCGCTCCTGTATATGGAGAGTGGGATCAGAGACCCCTCTAAAGTGAGCCACGCTCCTGTGTATGGAGGGTGAGAGCTGAGACCCCTCTGAAGCGAGCCGCGCTCCTGTATATGGAGAGTGGGAGCTGAGACCCCTCTGAAGCGAGCCGCGCTCCTGTATATGGAGAGTGGGAGCTGAGACCCCTATGAAGCGAGCCGCGCTCCTGTATATGGAGAGTGGGAGCAGAGACCCCTCTAAAGTGAGCCACGCTCCTGTATATGGAGAGTGGGAGCAGAGACCCCTCTGAAGCGAGCCGCACTCCTGTATATGGAGAGTGGGAGCTGAGACCCCTCTGAAGCGAGCCTCGCTCCTGTATATGGAGAGTGGGAGCAGAGACCCCTCTGAAGCGAGCCGCGCTCCTGTATATGGAGAGTGGGAGCAGAGACCCCTCTGAAGCGAGCCGCGCTCCTGTATATGGAGAGTGGGATCAGAGACCCCTCTAAAGTGAGCCACGCTCCTGTGTATGGAGGGTGAGAGCTGAGACCCCTCTGAAGCGAGCCACGCTCCTGTATATGGAGAGTGGGAGCTGAGACCCCTATGAAGCGAGCCGCGCTCCTATATATATGGAGAGTGGGAGCAGAGACCCCTCTAAAGTGAGCCACGCTCCTGTATATGGAGAGTGGGAGCAGATTCCCCTCTGAAGCGAGCCGCACTCCTGTATATGGAGAGTGGGAGCTGAGACACCTCTGAAGCGAGCCGCGCTCCCGTGTATAGAGGATGGGAGCAGAGACCCCTTTGAAGAGAGCCGCGCTCCTGTATATGGAGAGTGGGAGCAGAGACCCCTTTGAAGCGAGCCGCGCTCCTGTGTATGGAGGGTGGGAACAGAGACCCCTTTGAAGCGAGCCGCGCTCCTGTGTATAGAGGGTGAGAGTAGAGACCCCTTTGAAGCGAGCCGCGCTCCTGTGTATAGAGGGTGAGAGTAGAGACCCCTCTGAAGCGAGCCGTGCTCCTGTATATGGAGAGTGGGAGCAGAGAACCCTTTAAAGTGAGCCACGCTCCTGTATATGGAGAGTGGGAGCAGAGACCCCTTTAATGCGAGGCACGCTCCTGTATATGGAGGGTGGGAGCAGAGACCCCTCTGAAGCGAGCCGCGCTCCTGTATATGGAGGGTGGGAGCAGAGACCCCTCTAAAGTGAGCCGCGCTCCTGTGTGTGGAGGGTGGGAGCTGCGACCCCTCTGAAGCGAGCCGCGCTCCTGTGCATGGAGGGTGGGAGCAGAGATACCCTCTGAAGCGAGCTGCGCTCCTGTGTATGGAGGGTGGGAACAGAGACCCCTCTGAAGCGAGCCACACTCCTGTATATAGAGGGTGGGAGCAGAGAGCCCTCTGAAGCGAGCCGCGCTCCTGTATATGGAGAGTGGGAACAGAGACCCCTCTGAAGCGAGCGGCGCTCCTGTATATGGAGAGTGGGAGCAGAGACCCCTCTGAAGCGAGCCGCGCTCCTGTGTATAGAGGATGGGAGCAGAGACCCCTCTAAAGTGAGCCGCGCTCCTGTGTGTGGAGGGTGGGAGCTGCGACCCCTCTGAAGCGAGCCGCGCTCCTGTATATGGAGAGTGGGAACAGAGACCCCTCTGAAGCGAGCCGCGCTCCTGTATATGGAGAGTGGGAGCAGAGACCCCTCTGAAGCGAGCCGCGCTCCTCTATATGGAGAGTGGGAACAGAGACCCCTCTGAAGCGAGCCGCGCTCCTGTATATGGAGAGTGGGAGCAAGGACCCCTCTGAAGCGAGCCGCGCTCCTGTATATGGAGAGTGGGAGCAGAGACCCCTCTAAAGTGAGCCGCGCTCCTGTGTGTGGAGAGTGGGAGCAGAGACCCCTCTGAAGCGAGCCACGCTGCTGTGTATGGAGGGTGGGAGCAGAGACTCCTCTGAAGCGAGCCACGCTGCTGTGTATGGAGGGTGGGAGCTGAGACCCCTCAGAAGCGAGCCGTGCTCCTGTATAAGGAGGGTGGGAGCTGAGACCCCTCTGAAGTGAGCCACGCTCCTGTATATGGAGGGTGAGAGCTGAGACCCCTCTGAAGCGAGCCGCGCTCCTGTATATGGAGAGTGGGAGCTGAGACCCCTCTGAAGCGAGCCGCGCTCCTGTGTATGGAGAGTGGGAGCAGAGACCCCTCTGAAGCGAGCCGCGCTCCTGTGTATGGAGGGTGAGAGCAGAGACCCCTCTGAAGGGAGCCGCGCTCTTGTATATGGAGAGTGGGAGCAGAGACCCCTCTGAAGCGAGCCGCGCTCCTGTATATGGAGAGTGGGAGCTGAGACCCCTCTGAAGTGAGCCGCGCTCCTGTATATGGAGAGTGGGAGCAGAGACCCCTCTGAAGCGAGCCGCGCTCCTGTATATGGAGAGTGGGAGCTGAGACCCCGCTGAAGCGAGCCGCGCTCCTGTGTATGGAGAGTGGGAGCAGAGACCCCTCTGAAGCGAGCCGCGCTCCTGTGTATGGAGGGTGAGAGCAGAGACCCCTCTGAAGGGAGCCGCGCTCTTGTATATGGAGAGTGGGAGCAGAGACCCCTCTGAAGCGAGCCGCGCTCCTGTATATGGAGAGTGGGAGCTGAGACCCCTCTGAAGCGAGACGCGCTCCTGTATATGGAGAGTGGGAGCAGAGACCCCTCTGAAGCGAGCCGCGCTCCTGTATATGGAGAGTTGGAGCAGAGACCCCTCTGAAGCGAGCCGCGCTCCTGTATATGGAGAGTGGGATCAGAGACCCCTCTAAAGTGAGCCACGCTCCTGTGTATGGAGGGTGAGAGCTGAGACCCCTCTGAAGCGAGCCGCGCTCCTGTATATGGAGAGTGGGAGCTGAGACCCCTCTGAAGCGAGCCGCGCTCCTGTATATGGAGAGTGGGAGCTGAGACCCCTATGAAGCGAGCCGCGCTCCTGTATATGGAGAGTGGGAGCAGAGACCCCTCTAAAGTGAGCCACGCTCCTGTATATGGAGAGTGGGAGCAGAGACCCCTCTGAAGCGAGCCGCACTCCTGTATATGGAGAGTGGGAGCTGAGACCCCTCTGAAGCGAGCCGCGCTCCTGTATATGGAGAGTGGGAGCAGAGACCCCTCTGAAGCGAGCCGCGCTCCTGTAAATGGAGAGTGGGAGGAGAGACCCCTCTGAAGCGAGCCGCGCTCCTGTATATGGAGAGTGGGATCAGAGACCCCTCTAAAGTGAGCCACGCTCCTGTGTATGGAGGGTGAGAGCTGAGACCCCTCTGAAGCGAGCCACGCTCCTGTATATGGAAAGTGGGAGCTGAGACCCCTATGAAGCGAGCCGCGCTCCTATATATATGGAGAGTGGGAGCAGAGACCCCTCTAAAGTGAGCCACGCTCCTGTATATGGAGAGTGGGAGCAGATTCCCCTCTGAAGCGAGCCGCACTCCTGTATATGGAGAGTGGGAGCTGAGACACCTCTGAAGCGAGCCGCGCTCCCGTGTATAGAGGATGGGAGCAGAGACCCCTTTGAAGAGAGCCGCGCTCCTGTATATGGAGAGTGGGAGCAGAGACCCCTTTGAAGCGAGCCGCGCTCCTGTGTATGGAGGGTGGGAACAGAGACCCCTTTGAAGCGAGCCGCGCTCCTGTGTATAGAGGGTGAGAGTAGAGACCCCTTTGAAGCGAGCCGCGCTCCTGTGTATAGAGGGTGAGAGTAGAGACCCCTCTGAAGCGAGCCGTGCTCCTGTATATGGAGAGTGGGAGCAGAGAACCCTTTAAAGTGAGCCACGCTCCTGTATATGGAGAGTGGGAGCAGAGACCCCTTTAAAGCGAGCCACGCTCCTGTGTGTGGAGAGTGGGAGCTGAAATCCCTCTGAAGCGAGCCGCGCTGCTGTGTATGGAGAGTGGGAGCAGAGACCCCTCTGAAGCGAGCCACGCTGCTGTGTATGGAGGGTGGGAGCTGAGACCCCTCAGAAGCAAACCGCGCTCCTGTGTGTGGAGAGTGGGAGCAGCGACCCCTCTGAAGCGAGCCACGCTGCTGTGTATGGAGGGTGGGAGCAGAGACCCCTCTGAAGCGAGCCACGCTGCTGTGTATGGAGGGTGGGAGCTGAGACCCCTCAGAAGCAAACCGCGCTCCTGTATAAGGAGGGTGGGAGCTGAGACCCCTCTGAAGTGAGCCACGCTCCTGTATATGGAGGGTGAGAGCTGAGACCCCTCTGAAGCGAGCCGCGCTCCTGTATATGGAGAGTGGGAGCTGAGACCCCTCTGAAGCGAGCCGCGCTCCTGTGTATGGAGAGTGGGAGCAGAGACCCCTCTGAAGCGAGCCGCGCTCCTGTGTATGGAGGGTGAGAGCAGAGACCCCTCTGAAGGGAGCCGCGCTCTTGTATATGGAGAGTGGGAGCAGAGACCCCTCTGAAGCGAGCCGCGCTCCTGTATATGGAGAGTGGGAGCTGAGACCCCTCTGAAGCGAGCCGCGCTCCTGTGTATAGAGGATGGGAGCAGAGACCCCTCTAAAGTGAGCCACGCTCCTGTGTGTGGAGGGTGAGAGCTGAGACCCCTCTGAAGCGAGCCGCGCTCCTGTATATGGAGAGTGGGAACAGAGACCCCTCTAAAGCGAGCCGCGCTCCTGTATATGGAGAGTGGGAGCAGAGACCCCTCTGAAGCGAGCCACACTCCTGTATATGGAGGGTGGGAGCAGAGACCCCTCTGAAGCGAGCCACCACATTGAGCTGCGACCCCTCTGAAGCGAGCCGCGCTCCTGTGCATGGAGGGTGGGAGCAGAGATACCCTCTCAAGTGAGCCACGCTCCTGTGTGTGGAGGGTGGGAGCAGAGATTCCCTTCTAAAGTGAGCCGCGCTCCTGTGTGTGGAGGGTGGGAGCAGAGACCCCTCTGAAGCGAGCCGCGCTCCTGTATATGGAGAGTGGGAGCTGAGACCCCTCTGAAGCGAGCCGCGCTCCTGTATATGGAGAGTGGGAGCAGAGACCCCTTTGAAGCGAGCCGCGCTCCTGTGTATAGAGGGTGGGAGCTGCGACCCCTCTGAAGCGAGCCATGCTCCTGTATATGGAGAGTGGGAGCAGAGATACCCTCTGAAGCCAGCCGCACTCCTGTATATAGAGAGTGGGAGCAGAGATACCCTCTGAAGCGAGCCGCACTCCTGTATATGGAGAGTGGGAGCAGAGATACCCTCTGAAGCGAGCTGCGCTCCTGTGTATGGAGGGTGGGAACAGAGACCCCTCTGAAGCGAGCCACACTCCTGTATATAGAGGGTGGGAGCAGAGAGCCCTCTGAAGCGAGCCGCGCTCCAGTATATGGAGAGTGGGAACAGAGACCCCTCTGAAGCGAGCCGCGCTCCTGTATATGGAGAGTGGGAGCAGAGACCCCTCTGAAGCGAGCCGCGCTCCTGTGTATAGAGGATGGGAGCAGAGACCCCTCTAAAGTGAGCCGCGCTCCTGTGTGTGGAGGGTGGGAGCTGCGACCCCTCTGAAGCGAGCCGCGCTCCTGTATATGGAGAGTGGGAACAGAGACCCCTCTGAAGCGAGCCGCGCTCCTGTATATGGAGAGTGGGAGCAGAGACCCCTCTGAAGCGAGCCGCGCTCCTTTATATGGAGAGTGGGAACAGAGACCCCTCTGAAGCGAGCCGCGCTCCTGTATATGGAGAGTGGGAGCAAGGACCCCTCTGAAGCGAGCCGCGCTCCTGTATATGGAGAGTGGGAGCAGAGACCCCTCTAAAGTGAGCCGCGCTCCTGTGTGTGGAGAGTGGGAGCAGAGACCCCTCTGAAGCGAGCCACGCTGCTGTGTATGGAGGGTGGGAGCAGAGAGTCCTCTGAAGCGAGCCACGCTGCTGTGTATGGAGGGTGGGAGCTGAGACCCCTCAGAAGCGAGCCGTGCTCCTGTATAAGGAGGGTGGGAGCTGAGACCCCTCTGAAGTGAGCCACGCTCCTGTATATGGAGGGTGAGAGCTGAGACCCCTCTGAAGCGAGCCGCGCTCCTGTATATGGAGAGTGGGAGCTGAGACCCCTCTGAAGCGAGCCGCGCTCCTGTGTATGGAGAGTGGGAGCAGAGACCCCTCTGAAGCGAGCCGCGCTCCTGTGTATGGAGGGTGAGAGCAGAGACCCCTCTGAAGGGAGCCGTGCTCTTGTATATGGAGAGTGGGAGCAGAGACCCCTCTGAAGCGAGCCGCGCTCCTGTATATGGAGAGTGGGAGCTGAGACCCCTCTGAAGTGAGCCGCGCTCCTGTGTATGGAGAGTGGGAGCAGAGACCCCTCTGAAACGAGCCGCGCTCCTGTGTATGGAGGGTGAGAGCTGAGACCCCTCTGAAGGGAGCCGCGCTCTTGTATATGGAGAGTGGGAGCAGAGACCCCTCTGAAGCGAGCCGCGCTCCTGTATATGGAGAGTGGGAGCAGAGACCCCTCTAAAGTGAGCCGCGCTCCTGTGTGTGGAGGGTGGGAGCTGAAATCCCTCTGAAGCTAGCCGCGCTCCTGTATATGGAGAGTGGGAGCAGAGATACCCTCTGAAGCCAGCCGCGCTCCTGTGTATAGAGAGTGGGAGCAGAGACCCCTCTAAAGTGAGCCGCGCTCCTGTGTGTGGAGAGTGGGAGCAGAGACCCCTCTGAAGCGAGCCACGCTGCTGTGTATGGAGGGTGGGAGCAGAGACCCCTCTGAAGCGAGCCACGCTGCTGTGTATGGAGGGTGGGAGCTGAGACCCCTCAGAAGCACACCGCGCTCCTGTATAAGGAGGGTGGGAGCTGAGACCCCTCTGAAGTGAGCCACGCTCCTGTATATGGAGGGTGAGAGCTGAGACCCCTCTGAAGCGAGCCGCGCTCCTGTATATGGAGAGTGGGAGCTGAGACCCCTCTGAAGCGAGCCGCGCTCCTGTGTATGGAGAGTGGGAGCAGAGACCCCTCTGAAGCGAGCCGCGCTCCTGTGTATGGAGGGTGAGAGCAGAGACCCCTCTGAAGGGAGCCGCGCTCTTGTATATGGAGAGTGGGAGCAGAGACCCCTCTGAAGCGAGCCGCGCTCCTGTATATGGAGAGTGGGAGCTGAGACCCCTCTGAAGTGAGCCGCGCTCCTGTGTATGGAGAGTGGGAGCAGAGACCCCTCTGAAGCGAGCCGCGCTCCTGTGTATGGAGGGTGAGAGCTGAGACCCCTCTGAAGGGAGCCGCGCTCTTGTATATGGAGAGTGGGAGCAGAGACCCCTCTGAAGCGAGCCGCGCTCCTGTATATGGAGAGTGGGAGCAGAGACCCCTCTAAAGTGAGCCGCGCTCCTGTGTGTGGAGGGTGGGAGCTGAAATCCCTCTGAAGCGAGCCGCGCTCCTGTATATGGAGAGTGGGAGCAGAGACCCCTCTGAAGCGAGCCACGCTCCTGTATATGGAGAGTGGGAGCAGAGATACCCTCTGAAGCCAGCCCCGCTCCTGTGTATGGAGGGTGGGAGCTGAGACCCCTCTGAAGCGAGCCGCGCTCCTGTATATGGAGAGTGGGAGCAGAGACCCCTCTGAAGCGAGCCGCGCCTCTGTGTATATAGCGGGGAGCAGAGACCCCTCTGAAGCGAGCCGCGCTCCTGTATATGGAGAGTGGGAGCAGAGACCCCTCTGAAGCGAGTCGCGCTCCTGTGTATAGAGGGTGAGAGCAGAGACCCCTCTGAAGCGAGCCGCGCTCCTGTATATGGAGAGTGGGAGCAGAGACCCCTCTGAAGGGAGCCGCGCTCCTGTATATGGAGAGTGGGAGCAGAGACCCCTCTGAAGGGAGCCGCACTCTTGTATATGGAGAGTGGGAGCAGAGACCCTCTGAAGCGAGCCATGCTCCTGTGTATGGAAGGTGAGAGCTGAGACCCCTCTGAAGCGAGTCGCGCTCCTGTGTATAGAGGGTGAGAGCAGAGACCCCTCTGAAGCGAACCGCGCTCCTGTATATGGAGAGTGGGAGCAGAGACCCCTCTGAAGGGAGCCGCGCTCCTGTATATGGAGAGTGGGAGCAGAGACCCCTCTGAAGGGAGCCGCGCTCTTGTATATGGAGAGTGGGAGCAGAGACCCTCTGAAGCGAGCCATGCTCCTGTGTATGGAAGGTGAGAGCTGCGACCCCTCTGAAGCGAGCCATGCTCCTGTATATGGAGAGTGGGAGCAGAGATACCCTCTGAAGCCAGCCGCACTCCTGTATATAGAGAGTGGGAGCAGAGATACCCTCTGAAGCGAGCCGCGCTCTTGTATATGGAGAGTGGGAGCAGAGACCCTCTGAAGCGAGCCGCGCTCCTGTATATGGAGAGTGGGAGCAGAGACCCCTCTAAAGTGAGCCGCGCTCCTGTATATGGAGAGTGGGATCAGAGACCCCTCTGAAGCGAGCCGCGCTCCTGTATATGGAGGGTGGGAGCAGAGACCCCTCTGAAGTGAGCCGCGCTCCCGTGTATAGAGGATGGGAGCAGAGTCCCCTTTGAAGAGAGCCGCGCTCCTGTATATGGAGAGTGGGAGCTGAGACCCCTTTGAAGCGAGCCGCGCTCCTGTGTATAGAGGGTGAGAGCAGAGACCCCTCTGAAGCGAGCCACACTCCTGTATATGGAGGGTGGGAGCAGAGATACCCTGTGTAGCGAGCCGCGCTCCCATGTATAGAGGATGGGAGCAGAGACCCCTCTGAAGCGAGCCGCACTCCTGTATATAGAGAGTGGGAGCTGAGATACCCTCTGAAGCGAGCCGCGCTCCTGTATATGGAGAGTGGGAGCAGAGACCCCTCTGAAGCGAGCCGCGCTCCTATGTATGGAGAGTGGGAGCAGAGACCCCTCTGAAGGGAGCCGCGCTCCTGTGTGTGGAGGGTGGGAGCAGAGACCCCTCTGAAGCGAGCCGCGCTCCTGTATATGGAGAGTGGGAGCTGAGACCCCTCTGAAGCGAGCCGCGCTCCTGTATATGGAGAGTGGGAGCAGAGACCCCTTTGAAGCGAGCCGCGCTCCTGTGTATAGAGGGTGAGAGCAGAGACCCCTCTGAAGCGAGCCGTGCTCCTGTATATGGAGAGTGGGAGCAGAGATACCCTCTGAAGCCAGCCGCACTGCTGTATATGGAGAGTGGGAGCAGCGACCCCTCTGAAGGGAGCCGCGCTCCTGTATATGGAGAGTGGGAGCTGAGACCCCTCTGAAGCGAGCCGCGCTCCTGTGTGTGGAGGGTGGGAGCAGAGACCCCTCTGAAGCGAGCCGCGCTCCTGTATATGGAGAGTGGGATCAGAGAACCCTTTAAAGTGAGCCACGCTCCTGTATATGGAGAGTGGGAGTAGAGACCCCTTTAAAGCGAGCCACGCTCCTGTATATGGAGGGTGGGAGCAGAGACCCCTCTGAAGCGAGCCGCGCTCCTGTGCATGGAGGGTGGGAGCAGAGATACCCTCTGAAGCGAGCCGCGCTCCTGTGTATGGAGGGTGAGAGCAGAGACCCCTCTGAAGCGAGCCGCGCTCCTGTATATGGAGAGTGGGAACAGAGACCCCTCTGAAGCGAGCCGCGCTCCTGTATATGGAGAGTGGGAGCAGAGACCCCTCTGAAGCGAGCCGCGCTCCTGTGTATAGAGGATGGGAGCAGAGACCCCTCTAAAGTGAGCCACGCTCCTGTGTGTGGAGGGTGGGAGCTACGACCCCTCTGAAGCGAGCCGCGCTCCTGTATATGGAGAGTGGGAACAGAGACCCCTCTGAAGCGAGCCGCGCTCCTGCATATGGAGAGTGGGAGCAGAGACCCCTCTGAAGCGAGCCACACTCCTGTATATGGAGGGTGGGAGCAGAGACCCCTCTGAAGCGAGCCACCACATTGAGCTGCGACCCCTCTGAAGCGAGCCGCGCTCCTGTGCATGGAGGGTGGGAGCAGAGATACCCTCTAAAGTGAGCCGCGCTCCTGTGTGTGGAGGGTGGGAGCAGAGATACCCTCTAAAGTGAGCCGCGCTCCTGTGTGTGGAGGGTGGGAGCAGAGACCCCTCTGAAGCGAGCCGCGCTCCTGTATATGGAGAGTGGGAGCTGAGACCCCTCTGAAGCGAGCCGCGCTCCTGTATATGGAGAGTGGGAGCAGAGACCCCTTTGAAGCGAGCCGCGCTCCTGTGTATAGAGGGTGGGAGCTGCGACCCCTCTGAAGCGAGCCATGCTCCTGTATATGGAGAGTGGGAGCAGAGATACCCTCTGAAGCCAGCCGCACTCCTGTATATAGAGAGTGGGAGCAGAGATACCCTCTGAAGCGAGCCGCACTCCTGTATATGGAGAGTGGGAGCAGAGACCCCTCTGAAGCGAGCCGCGCTCCTATGTATGGAGAGTGGGAACAGAGACCCCTCTGAAGCGAGCCGCGCTCCTGTGTGTGGAGGGTGGGAGCAGAGACCCCTCTGAAGCGAGCCGCGCTCCTGTATATGGAGAGTGGGATCAGAGAACCCTTTAAAGTGAGCCACGCTCCTGTATATGGAGAGTGGGAGCAGAGACCCCTTTAAAGCGAGCCACGCTCCTGTATATGGAGGGTGGGAGCAGAGACCCCTCTGAAGCGAGCCGCGCTCCTGTATATGGAGGGTGGGAGCAGAGACCCCTCTAAAGTGAGCCGCGCTCCTGTGTGTGGAGGGTGGGAGCTGCGACCCCTCTGAAGCGAGCCGCGCTCCTGTGTATGGAGGGTGAGAGCAGAGACCCCTTTGAAGCGAGCCGCGCTCCTGTATATGGAGAGTGGGAGCAGAGACCCCTCGGAAGCGAGCAGCGCTCCTGTGTATGGAGAGTGGGAGCAGAGACCCCTCTGGAACGAGCCGCGCTCCTGTGTATGGAGAGTGGGAGCAGAGACCCCTCTGGAACTAGCCGCGCTCCTGTGTATGGAGAGTGGGAGCTGAGACCCCTCTGAAGCGAGCCGCGCTCCTGTGTATGGAGAGTGGGAGCTGAGACCCCTCTGGAACGAGCCGCGCTCCTGTGTATGGAGAGTGGGAGCAGAGACCCCTCTGGAACGAGCCGCGCTCCTGTGTATGGAGAGTGGGAGCAGAGACCCCTCTGAAGCGAGCCGCGCTCCTGTATATGGAGAGTGGGAGCAGAGACCCCTCTGAAGCGAGCCGCGCTCCTGTATATGGAGAGTGGGAGCAGAGACCCCTCTGAAGCGAGCCGCGCTCCTGTATATGGAGAGTGGGAGCAGAGACCCCTCTGAAGCTAGCAGCGCTCCTGTATATGGAGAGTGGGAGCAGAGACCCCTCTGAAGCGAGCCACCTTGAGCTGCGACCGCTCTGAAGCGAGCCGCGCTCCTGTGCATGGAGGGTGGGAGCAGAGATACCCTCTGAAGCGAGCCGTGCTCCCGTGTATGGAGGGTGGGAGCAGAGACCCCTCTGAAGCGAGCCGCGCTCCTGTGTGTGGAGGGTGGGAGCTGAAATCCCTCTGAAGCGAGCCGCGCTCCTGTGTATGGAGAGTGGGAGCAGAGACCCCTCTGAAGGGAGCCGCGCTCCTGTATATGGAGAGTGGGAGCAGAGACCCCTCTGAAGCGAGCCGCGCTCCTGTGTATGGAGAGTGGGAACAGAGACCCCTCTGAAGCGAGCCGCGCTCCTGTATATGGAGAGTGGGAGCAGAGACCCCTCTGAAGCGAGCCGCGCTCCTGTATATGGAGAGTGGGAGCAGAGACCCCTCTGAAGCGAGCCGCGCTCCTGTATATGGAGAGTGGGAGCAGAGACCCCTCTGAAGCGAGCCACATTGAGCTGCGACCGCTCTGAAGCGAGCCGCGCTCCTGTGCATGGAGGGTGGGAGCAGAGATACCCTCTGAAGCGAGCCGTGCTCCCGTGTATGGAGGGTGGGAGCAGAGACCCCTCTGAAGCGAGCCGCGCTCCTGTGTGTGGAGGGTGGGAGCTGAAATCCCTCTGAAGCGAGCCGCTCTCCTGTGTATGGAGAGTGGGAGCAGAGACCCCTCTGAAGCGAGCCGCACTCCTGTGTATGTAGCGGGGAGCAAAGACCCCTCTGGAACGAGCCGCGCTCCTGTGTATGGAGAGTGGGAGCAGAGACCCCTCTGAAGCGAGCCGCACTCCTGTGTATGTAGCGGGGAGCAGAGACCCCTTTGAAGCGAGCCGTGCTCCCGTGTATGGAGGGTGGGAGCAGAGACCCCTCTGAAGCGAGCCGCGCTCCTGTGTGTGGAGAGTGGGAGCAGAGACCCCTCTGAAGCGAGCCGCACTCCTGTGTATGTAGCGGGGAGCAGAGACCCCTCTGGAACGAGCCGCGCTCCTGTGTATGGAGAGTGGGAGCAGAGACCCCTCTGAAGCGAGCCGCACTCCTGTGTATGTAGCGGGGAGCAGAGACCCCTTTGAAGCGAGCCGTGCTCCCGTGTATGGAGGGTGGGAGCAGAGATACCCTCTGAAGCGAGCCGTGCTCCCGTGTATGGAGGGTGGGAGCAGAGACCCCTCTGAAGCGAGCCGCGCTCCTGTGTGTGGAGGGTGGGAGCTGAAATCCCTCTGAAGCGAGCCGCTCTCCTGTGTATGGAGAGTGGGAGCAGAGACCCCTCTGAAGCGAGCCGCACTCCTGTGTATGTAGCGGGGAGCAGAGACCCCTCTGGAACGAGCCGCGCTCCTGTGTATGGAGAGTGGGAGCAGAGACCCCTCTGAAGCGAGCCGCACTCCTGTGTATGTAGCGGGGAGCAGAGACCCCTTTGAAGCGAGCCGTGCTCCCGTGTATGGAGGGTGGGAGCAGAGACCCCTCTGAAGCGAGCCGCGCTCCTGTGTGTGGAGAGTGGGAGCAGAGACCCCTCTGAAGCGAGCCGCACTCCTGTGTATGTAGCGGGGAGCAGAGACCCCTCTGGAACGAGCCGCGCTCCTGTGTATGGAGAGTGGGAGCAGAGACCCCTCTGAAGCGAGCCGCACTCCTGTGTATGTAGCGGGGAGCAGAGACCCCTTTGAAGCGAGCCGTGCTCCCGTGTATGGAGGGTGGGAGCAGAGACCCCTCTGAAGCGAGCCGCGCTCCTGTGTGTGGAGAGTGGGAGCAGAGACCCCTCTGAAGCGAGCTGCACTCCTGTGTATGTAGCGGGGAGCAGAGACCCCTCTGGAACGAGCCGCGCTCCTGTGTATGGAGAGTGGGAGCAGAGACCCCTCTGAAGCGAGCCGCACTCCTGTGTATGTAGCGGGGAGCAGAGACCCCTTTGAAGCGAGCCGTGCTCCTGTGTATGGAGGGTGGGAGCAGAGACCCCTCTGAAGCGAGCCGCGCTCCTGTGTGTGGAGTGGGAGCAGAGACCCCTCTGAAGCGAGCCGCGCTCCTGTGTGTGGAGAGTGGGAGCAGAGACCCCTCTGAAGCGAGCCGCACTCCTGTGTATGTAGCGGGGAGCAGAGACCTCTCTGAAGTTACCCACAGTCTTGGATATGGAGCGCAGCAGCGGAGATCCCTATGAAGCGAGCCGCGCCCCTGTATATGGAGGGTGGGAGCAGGGACCCCTCTGAAGCGCCCCGCGCCCCTGGGTTGGAGTGTGGGAGCAGGGACTCCTGACTAGGCACCACCTTGCCATGAAGAGGGCCGACCGCGAAATCTCTCTGGGGGTGCCCAGAGAGGTGACATATAAGGCAGCATGTGGCGAAGCATAGGCCTCTTTTCCCTCCACTGCGCAGACTGTCCATCCATTGCTCTCCACTCAGAGGGGCAGATTTACAATAAACTAACGCAGCCCAGTGCAGCAAGACATATTCCTGTACTCAATCAATCAATCAATCAATCAATACATTTATAGAGCGCACTACTCACCCGTAGGGTCTCAAGGCGCTGTGTTAGTTTGGAAGCACATGGATGCCACCTATTTACAACAATGTGTCGCATCTCTATGCTGCCCTCTGCGCTGGCGCATAAACTGCTGCCTAGCACCGATACAGGCACCCTATAACCATGGTGCAAGGATGCCTGCGTCACGGGGAGGATTGTGATCAGCAACCAGAAATGGCGTTTTCCAAATTGTATGTGTGCGGCATTAGCACATGTAGAACTTGTAAAACGTCATTTATTTAAAGGATTGTTTATATGGAGAAAGGGACACCTTCCTGCACATAAACAATCATTAGAGCTTATTTCCTCGTGCTATGTGTGCTTCAGAACGGAGAAGTGTGGCTCAATGGTTAGAGCGGCAGACCCTGATGCAGAGGTCTAGCCCGGGACCAGGGTTCGATCCCCGCCTCGGCGGCTCTTGGGCTCAATTTCCTCAGTCCTGATAATCCTCACCTCGGTGCCTATTCCAATCATGGGTCCCACTCTGTGACTCTGGGCAATAGCTTGCTTAATCTTGACAACGGCCCCAGCAGCGCTTGGATGCCTGGCTTCACCCTGGGGGTGCCCAGGAGGGGGCATTTCACAGGGAAAAGCCAGGAAGGGTTCCACAGAAGTATGCGAACAGTGCCAGGACACCCCAGCTGGGGTATAAGTACACTTTACGAGTACAAATTCATTCACGCATAGAAAGAGATTTGGGCGCATTGCCAGATTCACGATTTCTTGTAAATCTGGCAATGTATTTGGTTCCATGGGTGTTGCGTGGGAACACCCACAGCTACACGCAGGAACGCCCCTTTCACGCAAAGTGCTGCGTGTAAAGGGGCCTTATTTACAAGGCCATGAAAAGCCACGCTGGATGGCTTTTCCTGTCCTTGTAAATATGGGGCAGTGTAATGTGCTGCCGGTGCGTCACAACAAGTGACGTATTGGCAGCGCAAGGAGCTTGTAAATCTGCCCCAGAGAGTTCAGCAGCTCTTCGCCCAAGAAATGTCCTGGTGTATGTCTGGGGAAAATGGACAACTATAGGGGAATCTGTCATGGTGTTCCCAATTCCCGGGTAAAAACCAGATTAATTTCAAGATCATTGGACATTGAGGCAGTCGCGGGCATGAAGAGACCTGGAATTCCACCCTCTGAGTCCAACGAAACTTGAGTCGCGGCGTTCTTGTTCTTGCCCTGGAAAATGTCGATGAAGCAGAGTCGATTACGTTTAAGGTGTGGGGTGATCCCATTGGTCTGGTGGCTCAGTGGACTAAAGCAGCCACTGCAGGGGCCTGTGTTTGACCTCATGGTCACAGGTTCAAATCCCAGTGGGTCCACTCAGCCTTTCATCCATCTGAAGTCGACAAAATGAGTACCATTGAGTTGGGTAACAATAAACATTTGTTATTCAGCGCCAGGACACGGATGTATGACATTACAACGCATGCCTTTACAACGCAGTTTTTACAACGTATGCTGTTACAAAGCATATCGCTTAGGGGTGCTGGATAGTGAATAGTTTAATTTACTATTCCAACTCCAGTCCCCGTGGATAGTAGGGAAGGCGTTGGATAGTAAATTAAATCTATTCCCTATCCTAGAGCGCCCCCCAGCGCAATGCGTTGTAATGCATGCGTTGTAATAGTTGCGTTGTAAAGGCACTGCGTGGTAAAAGTTGCGTTGTAAAGGATGTTTATTCCAGGACACCTTCGGGTAATTGTGTGTTTTACAAACACACCTGTTATGTTATTGAAACAATACTGTTTTGGGTGAGTGGAAGGTACCACGCCGGAGTGGAGTGCATAAGCTGCATCTGTGAACCCCCCCTCCAATGCCACTTCGAAGATATTGGCTGCGTCCACTCTTTCTGCAACTAAACTTTAGAACCTGCCAAGAGGCAGTCGCTGCCTGCCAGGCCGAGAAATTCCTGCAACTGTCAGCGCGCTATTAGAAATGTATACGTCAGGCAGTTAAGCTCCTGAATGTAAAACATCCTGTAAGCAGCAGCTCCCTGCTAAAGTCTCTGGATGAGTATGGACTAAGACAGCTCAAATGTAGCGCTTAATCCTCACATTATTGATTTGTTAACGATTGTACATTTCTGTAAAAATGATCACTGTTTTTTCGACATTAAGGGGCATATGTACAAGGAGTTAACGCCGCAGTAGCGTACATTTTTTGATGTTATGGCAGCTTTTATTTAATCACCGCATTTACAGGTTGCCGCTAACTGCAGTTAGCAGCAGTTTTCAGGCGTAAACGTGAATTTTTAGGATCGCCATTCTGTTAGTGGGACTTAACAAAAATGAGAAGCAAGGTAGGTGTTCCATTGTAAACACTACCGCTAACTCCACTTCGCGATATTTACAAGGAAATCCTTGTATGGTGCAAAACCCAAAAAACTGCCTCTAATTCCAGTTAGAGGCAGTTTTTTAAGACCAGAAAATAGCTGGTCTTAAAAATGGTGCAAACCCTTGGGCCTCATTTCAGCAGGTTTTGGTGCTGGACAGCGCTGCAAGCAATGTTGCTGCACTGCCCTGCGACAAACCCACAGGGCAGGAATGCGCACCATCAATAACACAGGGCGCATTCCTGGGCCACATCCATGAGAAGTGTTGCATCGCTGCGACAAAACAGCATTGCAACACTTTTCACTATGCCCTACTTGTGACACAATGGATGCGCTGTATTTACTGTACAGCGCTCCATGTCGCAATTAATGACAGATACGCCTGGAATCCTGATGTATCTGTCAGCGCTAAAGTCACACATTGCTGCAGTTGAGTCACAATGATGACGAACCACCAGCAATGCATGCGGCCAGCCTATCCATGTGCACTGCATCACCTTATGCCTGCCATGAGGCAGGCGTAAGGTACTGACGCAGTGGTGTCCTACAATTGTTGCAGTGAAATCTGATGGATTTCACTCCCCAACTCTTGTGAGGCTTTGTTGTGTGGGAACGCCCACCCTGCATACATCATACCTGATGCAGGTATAATGTGGCACAGGACTTCACAAGGTCACGCATACGCCTAGATGTGTCACTTTGCAAATACGACACAACGTGGTGCAAGAATCACGCTGCAAGTACGTCAAGAAAATGACGCTCCAGCGGGGTGAAATTGTCAGAAGGGGCTCATAAGTAAGTCCCCCTCTCTTTTTCCCCAACATTGGCGCACAATGGCAGCCATGTGCCAACGCAGACACCTTTGCGCCATGGTGCAAGAGTGACTGTGTTTCGGAATTGATTGATGTTATGGCTCCATCTCTTCTCGAGACGTCTGCAGATGGGGCTGGACTAGTGAAGAGCGGGAGTGAACCAGTTGGCCTTCTTGGAGTGTTGTTTGCCTGGTCTTTTCTTGAGGGGTGCAGGTTGTCTGCGCTGTTGGAGATCCATCGGTGGAGTTTGCACGCTGCGGTGTTGACGTCTGTAAGTGTTGGCGGAGTGGTGGTGCTGAGGGAGTTCACAGGAAGTTCTTCAGTGGCCTTGATCCAGCTGTGATGAGGGCAATGATTGCGATGGTGTACGGTGGGCGTGGTGAAGGCGTGATGTAAACAATGATGGTTGGTACAGGAGAGTCCTGTGGAGTGGTTGTAGTCAAAGTTCCCACTGGTAGAGAAGACGGACTCGTGCGTCGGTCAGGCTATGTGGGTTGGTATGGTGAATGACTGCTTGAGTCCGATGTTGGCGAGGTTCCCCAGGAGGGGGTGGTGTTCTGGTCACTGGAGTTGTCCAGGTGGAATTTGAGGTCTCTGAGTAGGATGTAGTCGGTGGATGGGAGAGCCTGGGGTACAATAAGGCTTTCAATGGCATCGGTTATGGGGGTTCATGGCCCGGGGGACCTGTAGATGAGGGTGCCGCAGAGGGTAGTGTTGGGGTTTGTCGGGATCTGGAAGTGGAGGGGTTCCATGGTCACTGTCGGGTCATAAGAGTGCGTGGTCAGTTGGAGTGTGTATTTTTTTAGACAATGGCAATGCCTCCTCTGGGCACTCTGAGTGGTCCGTGCGGGTGAATTTGTAGCCGTCGTGGATGGTGATGGTGATGTCTGGTCAAGAGCAGAGGTTGGTTCAGGTTTCCGTGAAGAAGGCAATGTCGGAAGAGGTGGCATCGAGGAGGTCCTAGATTTCGGTTGCATATTTGTGGAGAGACTGCACGTTGAGGAAGATGCAGTGGAGCCGGTCGGCTGCGCTGTTGGTCGACTGGGCGGCAGGAGGCACTGGTGTGCTGAAGTGGAAGAAGGTGCATTTGCAGTTTTGACAGGCGCAGGGTGCAAGAGGATTCTACAGTGTTGCTAGATGGCAGGCGGTGTGGTGTCCAGGGTTGATGGTGAGGAGGGTGCTGGCATTGTAGCGATGGAGTGTCCGAGAGGAAGGGTACTTGGTGCTGGGCGCAGTCCAGGGGCGGACGGACGCAGATAGATTTGTCTTTGGTGCACCAGTGGTACACCCGCTGGGCATGGCCGTACAGTGGTGCCATTAAGTAGTGCTGCGGGGGGAATGGACAGCCGGGAGGCGGGAAACATGGGTAAGGATACTGGAGGGGGTGGGGAGGCTGGGGGGGAGTGGAGTTGTAAATATATTCTTTTTAAATTCTTACCTCGAGTCCGGGTCCCGCGTTTTCTGTGCTCCTGCTCTCCTGAGTCGGCTTCCAGGAACAGGGGGCAGGCAGCCAGACTCCCTCCCCTAAGTCGATCACAATGCTGCAATGTGGCATTGTGATTGCTCTTGAGTGCCATGACAAGGCGTTCATCCAGGAGCTGGATGGGTGGACATGTACTCTATGCAGGCTGTAATGCAGACAGCATTGCAAACAGGGAAGTGCGCATGACTACTTTGGGCGGCCTGAGAGGGCCGACCATACAGTCATTGTGCACTTAAGTGGGCATACCACTCCGCTCCTGCCCTGGTCCGTGAGTAGAGCAGCCCCACCCACCATCCCGCCCGCAAAGAAAACATCAGAAAGTCATCATCATTTTATGTTTCCTCTTCTTGCACTGCTTGAAAGCAGTAGGGTGACACCCTACCGCCATAGCGGATGAGCCGCCACCGGCGATGCGTCAACCACAGGTGCTAGGCCTGGGCCTGACTCTACCCCCGGGCCTCCTCCGCTAGGCCTCCCACCTTTTCCTCACCTAGACATTGACACGGTGGCGCAATCCGTGGCACTCTCTCCAAATCTGTGACTCAGCCGTCAGGAGCCTCAGCCAGGTGGGATTTCACAATCCTGAGTACAGGCGTCGCCGCCAAGTCCATGGTGGAACCTACTGATGCAGGTGATGCAACAGGGCCCCCTTAGGCATGAAGATGCAGTGCTCCCGCCACACAAGTTAGACACAGGTCAGGGGCCTCACCCTCCACAGCGTCTGGCAAGCATAACATTTTCCGGCCTGTGATGCAGAGAGGGCGGACCATCATTGGTAATCTCTGTGCATCCCAGTGTAGTGGTGGCGTGTGTTATGAGATGCAGACCTCCCTACGTTGGTGCGCAGGAGCGCCTCTACGGTTCACAGCTCCAAGGGGCACCAGGCGGTCTTCTCACACTGGTCAGCAACATGTCTCCATGCGACCTGGCAGACTTCACCACCAGATAAGGGCGATCCCTGACACCTCAATGTCTACTGCCACGGCCCAGCAACTCCACAGCACCTCCGCATCCCACTCCGGGCCCCAGACGCAGGCCCAAAGAGGCCCTCAGCCCCGGGGACTGTCCGCGCTTTAAAGGTTTTCGATGTCATGGTGTTGCAAGGAGTGCACAATGCTAAGTGATGCATCACTGGTTTTGTACAGCGATGCACCTCTTTTCTTGATTGTAGCCCTGAATTTCCTCTTCCCTTGGGACTCTGGCTGGTCATCCTGCCTGTTGGGGTCTTGAGGGGGGTTGTTAATCTGTGCTGCACTTGGCCCTGGCTGCTCCGTTCAGCATTCCATTGGTTTTGTTTTCCTATTTTTCATTGGACGTGGACTTATAGGCTATTTTTGCCTTTAGAGGCAAAAACAGTGTAAAGTGAGTTTTTTTGCTGCTAAATCGGCCTTTTGTCAGTTTTCACCCGCTAATGTCAGAATTTGTATCGCCTTCACACTCGTGTTAGCGACAGTTTTTACCGTGGCTACATGAAACTATTGCCATGTAGCGATGTATTGTAAATACATTGCTAACAGGGCGATAGTTTTTGGTGATAGGCCGCGTTAAGAAAACTGCCGCTAACTAGCGTTAGCGTTAGTTAGCAGTAGTTCTTGTACATATGCCCCTAATTGTACTCGCTAAGTTTAGTTTTATGTACAGCCTTGGAGATCTTAGCTACAAACAGTTGTTTCCATTGATCCGCCACTGCCCCTGGGTAACGCCTTGAAATGATGGTTTGCATTTCACTTTTGAGCCAAGAGGGAATTGTATAATTTGCATACGCTCTCAGCCCTCTAGAGACATTTTCTTTTTTCCCTATCAGCAGCTGAGCTCACTAAGTTATCCACCATTTTGTATTAGTCTATTTGATTTTAAATCAGGAATTGCGGTATCTTTCATTATAGATTACTGTTTTTGTGCTTTTTTTTATCTATTTGTAAAGGTTTTAACTAACCAGACAAAATTTTTGGCCATATTATCAGGAACGGGCGATACATTACCGGCACTTTTATCGGCAGGAAACTGCCGCTAAAGCGTATTCTAAAGAGTATTCTGCTTAATTCAGAGACTCTGTCCCTCACCACCCCTTGTTGTAAATAATTTTGTCCACCCTAAGCGTGGAAGGGTATACTCAGACATGAGTCCCTTGCTCATTGCACCATCAGGATTCAAGCAAGCCGGGCCGAAGACGGCTGTAATGCCAGAAACCGGTCCCCGGAAGCTTGTTTCCTTCCCAGTGTAAGAATTGGCTTTTGTAGTTTGGTTTGCCCTGTTCCCATCATGCACTGGGACAGGAAGAGACTAATTTGCATACAGCCAGGTTCTGAAACTGGGATGGTGCAGTGAGCTAAAAAACGGTGTTGGATCTAGCCCTGATCTCTTGACTGGGTGAGAGTATTCTGCTTAATTCAGAGACTCTGTCCCTCACCACCCCTTGTTGTAAATAATTTTGTCCACCCTAAGCGTGGAAGGGTATACTCAGACATGAGTCCCTTGCTCATTGCACCATCAGGATTCAAGCAAGCCGGGCCGAAGACGGCTGTAATGCCAGAAACCGGTCCCCGGAAGCTTGTTTCCTTCCCAGTGTAAGAATTGGCTTTTGTAGTTTGGTTTGCCCTGTTCCCATCATGCACTGGGACAGGAACAGACTAATTTGCATACAGCCAGGTTCTGAAACTGGGATGGTGCAGTGAGCTAAAAAACGGTGTTGGATCTAGCCCTGATCTCTTGACTGGGTGAGAGTATTCTGCTTAATTTAGAGACTCTGTCCCTCACCACCCCTTGTTGTAAATAATTTTGTCCACCCTAAGCGTGGAAGGGTATACTCAGATGTGAGTCCCTTGCTCATTGCACCATCAGGATTCAAGCAAGCCGGGCCGAAGACGGCTGTAATGCCAGAAACCGGTCCCCGGAAGCTTGTTTCCTTCCCAGTGTAAGAATTGGCTTTTGTAGTTTGGTTTGCCCTGTTCCCATCATGCACTGGGACAGGAACAGACTAATTTGCATACAGCCAGGTTCTGAAACTGGGATGGTGCAATGAGCTAAAAAACGGTGTTGGATCTAGCCCTGATCTTTTGACTGGGTGAGAGTATTCTGCTTAATTCAGAGACTCTGTCCCTCACCACCCCTTGTTGTAAATAAAGCGGCGATAATGGGCTTGATAATACGCCCTTGAGAATGGGCTTCTATTGGAATTCTCTACAGCATATTATCAAGCCCATTATCGCCACTGTAGCGGCAGTTTCCTGCCGATAAAATCGCAGGTAATGTATTGCCCTTTCTTGATAATATGGCCCTATGTTTTTTACTTACTTACCGCCAATTACTCATTTCTAATGGGACCATCAGAGCCCCCTCTCTGCCCTGGTATCGGCATCCCAGGAGGGGATGGGCAGGCCCATGTCAACACTGTGAGATGTGTGCACATGGGTTTGTAAGGTAGGAACAAGATAGAAATGCTGCCTACTCCCATCTTCAGGGAGTGCCTGGGAGGGGATCTGGCAGCAATCCTCCACAGGGTGCTACCTACACCTGACCCCACAGCGTCTTCTATCCGAGCCACATGCACAGCTCTACCAGTGCACTTCAATCCGGATCAAGATTGTTGTGATGTAAAATCATGCAAGAATCACGGGATATAGAATTAGTATCCTCGTTAATCATAAACTATACCGTCCCTTTCTTAGCTCCCATCTTCAAATCCAAGATTTTTCTTTTTTTCTTTCGGATATCTACTTGGGGGAACACAATGCTATTTGTTGCAGGTATTAATGTGTGTGTTTCTATTTCCTTCTGTTTCATGAGGGGTTCATTGTTCCTGTCTTGGCAGGTGGCTCTTCATCTGTTGTTTGCTCTTTTCTCTTCATTTCTTCATTGTACCTTTCTGTACTTTGTGTCTCCCAGTACTTTCACAATAAAACACTTTCACTTCCTGGGGAACCAAGTCACAAGCCCAAAGGAAGGGGTGAGCGGTAAACTCCCCTCTCCTGGAGAAGTTTGTGGAGGTTTTCTCACTCCGCGCTCCGTTTGGAGCGCGGAATTCGGCAAAAACTCCAGCAACCGCCATGTGGCAGAGTTTTTCTCATGCATAGCATGTCAACGTTAAGTTGACGAGAGAGAAAAACGAGGACTAGACCGCGTCCCGATGAGCTTGAGAAAGTTGCCGATTGAGTTGTGTAAGCTGCCGCTTGAGTAGAAAATCTGCTCGAGTGGCAGAATGAAGCAGCGCCCTCTGGCACGCTGCGCACTGTTCGTGCTGATTTTACAGTGCGGGAAAAGCTCACGGTGCTAAAAATCTGCGCAAGCAGAGCGTCAGACTGGAATTCCACTGCTTGCGGAACTCTGCAGAATCTCGCAGAGTTTTTAGGTCTGTGGAATTCCACAGAGCAAAACTCTGCGAGTAAAACTCTTTCACAATTGCCAAATACTTCCCAGAAAGCATCACAGCAAACTAAGTGATGGACTGCAGGGTCTTGCCTAGAACCCTGTCTGATCACTCACCGGTTCTCCTGGAAATTCGCATACCAGGCAAACTCATACCACCATTTACCTGGAGGTTCCCACCAAACTCATTACTAGACCCAGTGTTTAAGGGAGAACTAGCCGAGGCCATAGGCTTGTTTTTTGAGAAGAATATAGGCTCAGTTGAGAGCCTCCAAGTAGTGTGGGAGGCCTTTAAGGTTTATATTAGAGGAGTAGCGATGTCAAAGCACTCGGGCATACTTAAAGCAATCAGGAAGAGATTAGCTGACCTAGAGGGAAAGCTAGAAGAATTGGAGCGCAGACAGTGCCTCTTCACAGACGACGCTGTTAGCGCTGAAATTAAGACACTACTAGCGGAATATCACGAGGAGGCGGACAGAGAGATCCGCCACATGAGCAAATACTCCACGGCTCAGGTGTATGGGGAAGGGGAGCGACCGAGCGCAGGGCTGGTCAACCTTATGAAGGGGACGCGGGGGCGCCAACACATTCCTATGGTTCACACCGCTTCGGGAACGCCCACCACAGATGAGAGAGAAATAGCTGAGACTTTCAAATCTTACTACTTGGATTTGTACTCCCCGAAAATGGAAGATATGGAAGAGGAAATAGTTGACTACCTAAGTCATATTGACATCCCTTCACTGGCCGACCATGACAGGTAATTTCTTATGCAGCCGATTGAGAAGGACGAGATTTTAGACGCGCTAGCCAGTATGAAATCGGGCAGTGCACCAGGAGCTGGCGGCCTAACGGCGGGCTTCTACAAAACCTTCAAGGATCAACTGCTACCACATCTTTCGGCCCTCTTTGACGACATATGTGTGGAGGGCAGCATGCCGCACTCAATGAGGGAGGCACTCCGGGTTACCATCTTGAAGCCGGGAAAGCCCCAAGAAGAGTGCAGTTCTTATAGGCCTCTATCGTTGCTTAATGTTGATACCAAGCTATTCGCCAAGGTTCTAGCCACTCGATTGGCCCTGCTTGTAGACGGACTGGTCGCCCCGGACCAGGCGGGTTTTGTCCCTGGCAGAAACCTAGTTTATAACATACGTACGGTCCTGGGAATGATCCAACATGTCTGACCGGATAGGAAGGCGCTGGCCGTCTTCCTTGATATGGAGAAGGCCTTTGACTCCGTGGAGTGGCCCTTCATGCGTATGGTACTGCAACGCATGGGCTTGGGACAGCCTTTTCTGCAAAAGCTGGGGGCGCTGTACCATGGACCGAGAGCGAGGCTCCAAATATGGGACCTGGTTACGGACCCATTTACCATTAGCAGAGGTACCAGACAGGGGTGCCCCCTCTCGCCCCTCCTATATGCCCTGGTAGCTGAACCGCTAGCCTGCGCTCTGCGGGAATACCACGGAAATGAAGGCATAGGCTTTCCGGGCTACAGGATTATAGTTTCGATGTACGCTGATGACACCTTGCTGTACATCCGTGACCCAGACAACAACTTATCATCAGTACTTCGGGAGGTGGTGCGCTTTGGGGCGCTCTCAGGGCTGCGGGTCAACTGGACCAAGTCACTTGCCTTTCCACTCACGCCGCTCACGCAACAAACACAAATGGAGTACCCTCTCCAATGGACCACAGATACGATTCGGTATCTGGGGATACATTTGCACACAGACTCGGAAATACTCTTAAGAGCCAACTATGGCACTGCGGTCAGTAGATTGGAGGATGATGTGGTGCAATGGAGCAAACTTCCTCTATCCCTGATGGGGCGCATACCTTAAATGAAGATGGTCGTGCTCCCGAGATTCTTGTTCCTGTTCCTTACCTTACCAATAGTCCTCCCCAAATCATTCTTTGCACGACTACAACAACAGATGACGAAGCTAGCTTGGGCGGGCGGGCAGCCACGCGTCCGATGGACGACACTTACTATGCCTTACACACTGGGCGGATTGGGAGCCCCGGACATGTAAGCGTTATACAGAGCAGCGCAGGCGTCACATTTGCACACATGGCTACACGGAGACAGGAACATTCCTCATGTTCGTATGGAGGCCATTTTTGCACAACCAGATACACTCCATCACACTATTTTCCAGGCGACTGATCGCAGAACAGGCATACTTGATTCCTTGACGGCCACCAATCACGCATGGCACAGCCTCTTGCGGATGCAGGGAGGGGCACTGCTGTACTCACCAGTGATGCCAGTTGACTGGGCTAGGTGGCTACCGCCACTCATGGAGAAGGGAGTGGTTGCAGCCCTGCACACCCTGAACGTAAACACGGCAGGAGACTTGTTTGCAGATGGAGTTGTTAAGACGTGGGAGCAAGTCCTGGGTTCGAGCGAAACGCCCCCGCTGCTAACGCGTTTTCAGTTCCACAGGGTGCGCAGCTCTTTGGGTGACCTATTGGGTGGGGACATGGCGGAACCCCCAGAGGTCCCTGAGCTTACGCATGTACTCAAAACCACATCACCCAGGGGGCTGCTGTCTAGCCTATACAAGCTCACACAAACGTCTACACGTTACCCATTCACCAAGGCGCGGCTGGCGTGGCAGACCGACTTGGGCCTAGCAGTAGATGATGACACATGGCGCTACTGCTGCACAGTCACTAAGAAGGTCTATCTAAATGGCAGACACAGGTTAATTCACTTCAAGTTCTTAAACAGAGTGTACTACACCCCTGCGCGACTCTTCAAATATGGCCTGAGGGATTCAGCAGGTTGTGCCCCTGAAGCGAATTTTCTGCACCTTGCTTGGCAATGTCCGGGTGTCTGGGGATTCTGGGAGAAAATCTTCGCTGAAATAAGCGAACTAACGGAGGTTGTGATTGCACCGGATCCCCTGATGGCCATATTGAGTTACACTAAAAAATTACCCAGAGCCGTTAGAAGACTGGTGGATATGGGCCTTTTGATGGCCTGCAGAGTACTGGCTTGCTGCTGGATGAGAGGCCCACTACCAACGCTAAAACGCTGGGCGCACGATATGCTCTAGTGCTGTACTCAATCCGAAAATGATAGCGAACTGCAGCCCCCCATCGGCAGGCCTAAAAATTTCTGGAGCCTATACCACGCATACTTGACGAGCAAGAGAGATGCCGGCGCAACCGCAGCATCACAGGCAGTGGGGTGATGTGTTGTTGGCGGGAACGGGACAGATCTAGCAGTCACTTTCGTGTTATGATTACGCGCCTAACTCGGAGTCTTCTGCCAACTATGAGATAAATAATTGTGGAGAAGCGCCGCCTGCCCTCTCTATGGGTTGTTGCTAAATGGCTGTGTACACTAATGAACGATCTAATGTTATAGTGCTGAATGTATGACGGTTATTGGCTGAAGTCAGATGGGGGTCTTCATTGGGGATTGTGATTGCAAAATTGATGTACTTTCACTTGACATGCAATAAAGAAATTTAATTTTAAAAAAACATCACAGCAAGCACAAGAGTCTGGCTACAACTCACTTCCCCATGGTATAGAGTGATTTCTTCCCACAAATACTCTTCTGTGCCCCACAATGCTGCATGAAACACTTTATGCATCACTCTGCCAACCACGCACTGCCCCGCGATTCAAAGTGCTATCCATCCACAAATGCACCTCTGTGTCCCACACCGGGGCAAGAAGATCTTAATAAAACTGTTGGACATGATCTTTCATAGGGGAAATTACCCCCAAAACTTTTCACTTTTTCCTCCAAGTCTTTGCCGACTTTCTCTGCATGACCTTAGGAATCGGAGCGCCTTCTCACTGTATTACAGAGTGAAGGAGCGCACGCCCATCTCACCCACACTGGGCAGGGACTGAGTACCCAATAGGTTTAGATGCTGCTGGAAACAGGTACACCACATACCCAGGGCGGGTACGGCACTGGCTAGTAGTGGGACGATGCACTGAGTGCGCCACCCACAGGCAGCTGACTACCACCAATGACGTCACATCAGCCTGCAGTGCTCGGCACTCCTCAGTAGGGGGCGGTGGAGTGCACCTGGTGTCAATCATAGTGTCAAAGGTCATACTTTTCACAGAGTTCTGCCATCCCAACAGAAGCACTAAAGACTCTTTGAGGCTTCGTTCAGAATGAAGTAGGCGCTCCCGAAGTCCCCAGCGCACACAATTAGTGCAAAGAGGAGCCGCTGCTGGTTCCCAGAGTGCATCTCACCCCCAAGGTGTACACAACAGCCACTGAAGCCACACCCCCAGGGCATAGTCCTAAAAAACAAGTGGGGGGACTAACCAAGTTAGGCAGTTTGCAAGTGACACCATGCCCTGTGACATCACAGAAAGTGACATCAAAGGAAGTGGCATCACAACCCATGACCTCACAAAAAGTGACATCACAAGAAGTGACATCAGATCTTAAGACCTCAAACAAATTTTTAGCAGGTCTAGCAAGGTACATTAAAGCGCATTACAAGATTTACCTAAACATATTTTGCGTCGGGTAGTGCTGCAAAAGTGAGCAACCCAGAAGCAAAATCTGAGCCTCAACTTACACATTTTATTTTAACTCGGCCACAAGGAAACTGGCAACAAGCAGGAACATGGTAGTAAATCCGTTCTGATCAATTGGTCGCAAGTCTGCATTTTTATATACCTTATGCGGTTAAGGCACCTGCTGTAGAGATCTCTCTGTGTCCAATAAATCTTAGGGAATAATAATACTGATAAGATAACTCTGACGGTTAATGCATTTGCTGAAGAGATCTGTTTTGTCTAGTCCCAGTTTTGAATCAAAGAAGCACAGAGAGGTAATGTGTCTGCTTGGCAGGGCGGACAGCGTCCACCCTGTGGAAAGAGTGCGTAGACGCCTTCTACAGATGTGTACCCCTCCCTGGACTTGTGCTGTGCACATCGGGGTGGCTCGACTTTAGCACGCCCGCAGCGTGTCTTATTCTTCACCCTCTCTTGACCGGGTGTTTGTTGCCCCCTGGGCTGCTGCCCTCAGAGGCTGGTCGGGGCAGGAGCGTAGCAAGAATGCAAAGGGCCCCGGCGCAAGCAGGATACATGGCCCGTTTGACGGCTGCAGGGGTAGTAAACACAGGTATTGTCAGGGTTCAATGAGCCCCTCAGTACTCTGGGCGCCGGTACCACTGCACCTGTTGCACCAATGGTAGCTACGCCCCTGGGTCTGGGGTCCCATCCATGGGCCGTGCACCCTCTAGTGTGGCTACGGACAGTAACACTGACCTCTCCTGCGACTAGGGTGACCTTTGACCTTCACTAGGGTGAACCTTAAGCTATTGCACTTGAGTACTGTAACCTCCTGCCGGTCACCCCTGACTCAGCCTCCATACCGGTGGAGCTGGTATGACCAGGTGATACCTCTGGTACAGCATTGACCCTTGACCTCTCACCTTTGCATTATTTCAGCCGGATCTTTTCCGAGGGTGCTTCTCTCTGTCCTCTTCCCAGCCCCTCCCTCCTCCGCTCCAGGAGCCCCTCCCTGGGCGCCAGCTGCACCCCCCTGGTCCCCTCTCTCTGAACACATCTATGAAGTGAAAGTCTCTGCCCCTCCCAGGCCTCCAGCGCATTGTGCTCTTCTCTTTGAGCCCCCGCCCTCCCCCCCCCCCTCCCCCCCCCCGCCTTTCAACAGTGTGTACACTGCACATCTGAAGAGACGGCCCCGCGGCTGCAGATCTGAGGCGCCCGGGCCTTTCATCCCATTGTGTGACCCTCTGCACCTCCGACGTCACAGGTACAGGAGCCTGGCACCCGCCCAGAGGGGGCCATCTGTGGGCACCTCCCACCTCCCTCCATTCTGCATCTGTGATACACGTCTCCAGGGACTGTGAAACAGCACACTAGGACAGCCGTGGCTGGGGGGGGGGGGGGGTGTTCACATGTACAGAGACCTGGCACCCACCCAGAGGGAGCCATCTGTGGGGACCTCACCCCTCCCTCCCGCAACCTACCCTTCGTTCATCCTTGGCAGAGCTCTCCAGGGACTGTGAACCAGCACCCTAGGACAACCCTGGGCTGGGGAGGCTTCTTACAGGGGTTGGCCCCCACCCAGAGGGAGCCATCTGATGGGTACTTGCCCCCACCCACGTCAGTCCACCCCGCCCTCCACTCCACCACCGGGCACAGCTCTGTCAGTGACACACAGAGAACAAAGGGGCATATTATCAAGAAACGACATTAACATTATCGCCGCTTTATCGGCAGGATACTGCCGCTAAAGCGGCGATAATGGGCTTGATAATAGGCCCTTGAGAATTCCAATAGAAGCCCAGGTTCTGGTGTGAACCTGGGCTTCGGCGGGGAATTCTCTACGGCTTATTATCAAGCCCATTATCGCCGTTTTAGCGGCAGTTTTTTGCCGCTAAAGCGGCTATAATGTTGACGCCCTGCTTGATAATGTGCCCCAATGTGCGGTATCGATTGGACTCTGGAATATCGAGTACAAGAATGTCGTGGCACACGAATATCGTGGACAAAATATCGAGAGGTCATTGCATATAAGGCGCAGGGGTGGGCGGAGCTCGCGGAGTTACATAAAAACTCAGCGAGATTCCGCAGAGTTCCGCAAACGGGTGGAAAACGGCACATTGCACTACCTGCGCTTATTTTTAGCACCGGGAGCTTGTTTCACGCTGCAAAATCAGCGTGAACGGTGCCAAACAGAAGGCCAGAGGGCGCTGCTTCTTTGCTGCAGCTCGAGTACATTTTCTACTCCAGAAGCAGCTTTCCCAACGTGAACGACTGAAACCGCCTGCGTTGACCAAATCTCACCCTATGCCCTCCGAGCACCTGAAAATCACACTAAGGAATGCCATTTCCTGCTCATGCTCGCCAACTTACCGTTGGCGAGTCACACATGAGAAAAAACTCCACCACACAGCGGTTAGCGAAATCTGGCCAGAACTCCATCTTACATGCATAACACAGGGTGGCCAAAACTCTGCCGGCAGAATGGAATATTTTGCCTACCCCTAATAGGGAGGTACTATTCCTAACTCCACATGTATGTACTTGAAAGACATATGTCTTCAAGGTAGCTTGATGTTAGGCATGGTAAATCTCGACTTCCCTGTCGTTATTTTGTGCCTCGATATCCTGTCTGCGACACCTGTGCCCCACAATACTCTGTGGTACAAAAGGGGGTGGTGATGGACGGAGCATCTGAACCAATCAAACACTCACACCCAGTCAAGAGATCTGAGTTTAATCCATCACCGTTCTTTAGCCCACTCTGCCACCCCAGTTCAGACATGGCCATATGCAAATCAGTCTGACCCTGTGCCTCATGGGAACAGTCCAGCCCGAACTGCCAAGCCATGCCTTCCCTGGACCGGAAACAAGCATCCTGGGACCGGTTTCTGGCATTACAGCCGTCTTCAGCCCGGCTTGCTTGAATCCAGTGGCAAAGTGAGCAAGGGACTCACGTCTGAGCATACCCTGCCACACTTATGGCGGCCAAATGCGGTACAAAAGGGGGTGGTGATGGACGGAGCATCTGAACCAATCAAACACTCACACCCAGTCAACAGATCTGGGTTTGATCCATCACCGTTCTTTAGCCCACTCTGCCACCCCAGTTCAGACAGCTCTTCTACAGTGCCTGTGGCAACGCACTGTTGTTGCATCGGCCAGTGGGTGCTTGAAATGCACAGGGGTGTCTTGCACACCGTGCCCCCCAGCTCACCCTTCACTCTGCATGCCCAGGCACAGTTCTCCCTTAACCATCGATGCTGCCACAAGCGCTGCTGCTGAGCTCCACCTCGGTCCAGGGTGGGTCGCTTTGCCTGCTTGCATTGCCACTCCACGTTTCTCCACAACCCCACTCCCACCGCGCGCGCACGCACACACACACACACACACACAAACACCCCCCACACACACGCACGCAAACACACACGCACACACCCCCCCACACACACACACACACACACTGTATCCCTCACCAAGTCAGAACTTAAGACCCAAGCCCACACAGCAGCACCCACCCACCCCACACAACAATACGCACTTGCATGCATGCTCCTCAACGCATGCTGACTCAGCAAGCACTCCACTGAGATTAGAGAGAAGACCTCAACAACTCAAATGCACCGGACCTCCTCTTCCTCACTGAAGTCTGACTCAACCCCAGATCGGCACCGGACACCACCGCAGCCATCCTTACTGGATAAAAAATCCTGCATCAGGACCAACCCCACAAACCAGGAGGCATCATCAAATCTACCTTTTACAATGACCCAAAAAACACTTATGGAAACCATGTACTTCAAGCGTCAGATGGACAGTAAAACTACTATGAAAGGCACCCTCACGTACCGGCCCCCAGGACCTCACACCCGCTTCAGCAATCACCTCACCAACCTCATTCCTCCCCTTGCAATGGGCACCAAAGAATTCCTACTACTAGGTGATCTCCAATTTCATCTTGACAACGTCACAGACTCCAAGTGCATGGACTTGCTCGAAAGTCTACAGAACATCTGCCTCATCCAGCTACTACAAGGCCCTACCCACATTGGTGGACACAACCTGGACCCCATCTCCTCTTCCAGTGATAACGTTAGTCTTCCACATTACTCCACTCACATGAACGGGCCACTCCACCCTCTGCTTCCACATAGCAGGGCCAACAATCAACCCTACAGAGCCTAGCAACGCCCCAAGCTGCTGCTGGAAGAAAGTCACAGAAAAAGAATAGCTCAACACCCTCCAACTATACTACCCAGACCCCCACCAATGACCTCATCAATGACACAAGCAACTTCAACTGCCGGATCACCACCTGCGCCAAAACCCTCGTGCCCCTCAAAAACGCCAAACCCAAAAGATACAATAAACAGGTTTTCTGGGACAACACTGACCTCAGAGACTCCAAGAAAATTTGCAAAAACTTGAAAGGAGATGGAGAACCACCCAAGGAACTACTGCAATAAACACCCACATGGCTGCACTTAGCCACTATCACCATCAAGTAAAATGGACCAAGAAAAAAGCCTTGACGCTGAGAATCGAATCTAGCTCCAACAAGTGCAAGGAACTTTTCGCCTTTATCCAGATATTTACCAACCCAACAGCCACAACCCAAACCATCACCCCTAGACAAGGACCCTGCAACAACTTCTCAGACTTCTGCCATGAAAAAATCACCAAGACAGCAACTTTGAACCCCACCATCGGCTTTCACGGCATACTCACGTCATCAACCCAAGACAACAAACCCACAGCATGGAACTCTCTATCCATCGAGGACACTGCAGCAATAATGAAGACAGTTTACTCAGGGGCTCCCACTGGCCCCTGGCCCATCATATCTACAAGATGGGAAGGGCAACAACCAGTGCTGCATTCACTTCCATCATCAACACCTCTCTCAAGACGGCAACCTTCCCAGAGAGCCGGAAACACACCTCCTTAAAAGATCCTCCGTCGACCCCGAAGTACTCAGCAGCTACCTAACCATCTCACTGCTACCCTTCCCAGCCAAGGTCATTGAGAAGACCATCAACAGACAACTCCCTGACCACCTAAAAAGCCACAAACTCCTGGACAACTCACAATCAGGATTCTGAAATAACAACAGCACCAAACCAGCCCTCATCACTGTGACAGATGACAATCACACCAGCCTCCACCGTGGATAGACAGCCACCCTCGTCCTCCTTGAATACTCAACTGCTTTCAACACCATCTCCCACCATACACTCATCTCCAGACTACATACAGCGAGGATAGAAGGACCAGCACTCAAATGGATAGCCTCCTCCTGAGTCATGCTCACACTGTTCACCTCAGAAACCAAAAACCTCATCTTCGGAGTCCCATAGGGATCGGTACTCAGCCCCACACTTTTCAGCATGTACATGACTCCTGTGGGTAACTTCATCAGATCCCACAGAATCAACGTTATCTCTTATGCCGACGGCACCCAGCTCATTTCTAACCTCTCATACAACACCGTCACCACCAAGACACACATCAAACAATGCATGACCAGTTTGGCCAATTGGATGAAAGAGAACTGCCTCACGCTCAACACCGACAAAACTGAAGCGCTGGTCTTCAGGAATCAGCGCTCGCCATTGGCCCTCCGATCTTGGACCCACATCCACCCCAACCGACCACGGTAGGAACTTAGGCGTCATCCTGGACACCAACCTCACCATGAAGTCCCAGGTCAACACCACCACCCCCTCATGCTTCAATATCCTCCTCATGTTGCGTAAAATCTTCAAATGGACACCAGACATACCATCATGCAAGCCCTAATCACAAGCAGATTAGACTACGGCAAAGCACTCTTTGCCCGCATCCCAACCCATTTTCTTCACATAATTCAAAATATCTAAAATGTCACCCCACACTCTTCCTCGACCTCCCCTTCCAGAAGTGCTGATATTTCAAACTTCTCCCACACACATTCAAGACGCTACACAAAATTGGACCTGCATACCTCAATCACCGGCTTCACTTCCACCAACCCACCAGACAACTTCACTCGGCATCTCTCTCACTCGCACACCCACCCTGCATCCATAGAAGCAAACGGGAGGTCCATACTTCTCCTACCAAGCAGCCAAATCCCAGAACAACCACCCTCAACACATCCTTGCCTATTCCTCACATCTTGAATTCCGCAAGACGCTGAAGACCTGGCTAGTCAATGAGTCTTCTTGTGGAAACATTGAGAGTGCCTGTATTCAGACCCAGACTCGTCACATGTGTACATTCACATGCTCAGTGCTTGGACACCCTCACGGTGACAGGCAGCACTCTACAATTCCACCTTACATTACATTGCACTCCACGGTGTCTGTGGCACAGCACTGTCGGTGCATCAGCCAGTGAATGCTAGAAATGTACAGGGTCGTCTTCCACTCTGCTCACCCAGGCTCACCCATCCTTCACTCTGCGTCCCAGGCACACCTCTCTCAAGACCTCAATGACAGGGCAGGTCTGTCTATTGTTAACACCTGGGTTTCCAAAGGGGCAAGTTAGTTTAAACACTATTGATTACCTTACATTATTAATGATCTGAAGCATACTTTACATGGCAGGGAACGAGGTAGACGCTGGTGAAAGGAATTGAGGTTTGAACACAATGGTTGTGAGTGGGTGAGAGACACGTGTAACGGGAAGAGGGTTGCTTGTCTGAGGGCCAGGCATGAGAAGGAATGAAATTCAAAACACACAAATGGTGTGGTAACCTGTAGGAAGCATTTGAAGAGATGAATTCAAATACTTATTGTGCTGTTTCCCTACTACTATATCCCTACTGCAGGGTCTGCCAGTTTTAAGAATTGGACGAGGTGGGCTCACTCACAACATGTGACATGCTTCAACATAGGGCAACTCGTCCCTCCCTGGTAAGGTGGTACCACCAGGGCGGACTCAACCTCAAGTTGGGTTGTCTTGATGGACTTCTTAGAAATATATTTTTTGCTGGATAGATCCCTTATTTCCTGTTGATACTGCTAAAAAGACCTTAGGGTAAACCATATCCTTTATTCAGGTGGAATCCTGGGTCTGACTAAAAATACCATAAAGTTTTGTCAGAGGACGCCAATGGGTGCTATGGACCTTATGTACCTCCAAGGTGCCAACATGTTTCTGCCCTTAAATAACCCAAATAGGTCTTGAGCATTTTTCAGGACTAATGTATTATACTTAAATTAAAGTGAGGGAATAGAAATGTACATGGAGAGGACCTGCCTTTCTTCTAGAAGTCACCAGGTTGTGTTATGGGTTGTTCTGGGTCGGCGTCTCCTATTGACAAACATTTGTCAAGGAGAAGCATCCGTATTGTTCCTACCCTTCCCAGTAGAACAGCAATCTGGTTGAACTTCTTGATGAATCTGAAAACTCTTACTCCAGACCACCTGCCGGTGAGATTACTCAATGTGGGCGGCTGTGGATGTCCGCTACTGCTTGCGTTGAGAAACCATTCGTTTGCGTTGAGGACGCTGCATTTTGAGTAGAACATTTACTCAAGCAGCAGAAAGAAGCAGCGCCCTCTGCGGCGCGCATGGTGCCGTTCGCGCTGATTTTCCAGTGTGGAACAAACACCTGGCACTAAAATTCAGCGTGAACAGCGCGACCACATGCACTCCACCCCGTATGGAAATCTGCATAGTTCGGTGGAGTTTTTTGGTCACTCTGCAGGGTTCTGTGTGGTGGAACTTCGCGATCCCCACCCAGGCTCAGAAAGAGGATTAAGAGCCCAGGGATGAAGATGCACCAAGGCGTAAGGGTGGTAACAAGGTCGAGGAGCTCGCTCTGTGGCGGAGAGGCAGCAGATGTGAGGATAGTAACAAGGAAGACGAGTACAGTAGTGAAGATGCTCCAAGATATGAGGGCGGTAACGAGGACTTGGAGCTCAGTGGCAAAGACGCGTGTTACAAGGATCAACACGAATCAGGAGGATGGTAGATTAAAGATGAGTCTTTATTGCGCAGGACAGCACACGGCCACTCCAACAGCTCATCCGGCAAAGGCACAACTGCCAACACCAGAACTCTCTAACAGAATATCCATGGCAACATTCCACAACAGAGTCAAAATCAGAATTGACACAAGGAACAAAACATACCACCATCCTCCCCCTTAACAAACCCTAAAATTAATAACAACTCAAAACAATAAAACCATGGCATGTATGACATACACAACAGGAGCACCAAAGGGTGAACACATAAGCAAACACAGAATAACAAAAAATGACTTGCATAGGATTACAAGAAATAACTACACAAAATAACAATCATAAGTCTATCGCCACATTAGTTCAAAATTTAATCATGTAAGTGCCTAGGAAGAATCCATTCCTTCTGCTGCTTTTCATCCTAGTAAGAGATGAGGGACAAGCAGGGTCTGCCAGATCACCCTGAGTAACATTGGCAGAATCCCTAGATGGATAGAGTAAAAGTTAGAACCTGACCCATCACATGAATGGAACAAGTCTCTCCCTCACCCTCCTTGTTTGATCCAAGATTACCCCCAGCAACCCCACCTTATTAGCCCTTCTCAACTCATCCTCCAACCACCACCCTTCCTCCGTCTTAGGATATTCCGCAGGCAACACTTCCACACCCGCACCAACCTCATGTGCCCTCTTGACCAGAGCCGCATTTCTCTTACTCCACCATTTGTCATCTTCAACCAATATGGCATGATTGCAGACTTCCACCACATGCATGGCTGGGAAGAACTTAGACCCATGCCTTTTGATTCTGGGGTCTTTCAACCTTCACCAAATCACCAACTCATCAGATGGTCTGCTTGATGTTGTAGAGGGCATCATACCTCACTTACTTTACTGTTGTCCTTCTGTTATCTTGCACCACACCTCCTCACTACCAGGAATCCTCCTGCTTGCCTCAGTTTTATCTAACACCCACGTGGGAGATAAGTCACAAGAAGAGTGCCGACCTCTCAACAAAACAACCCGAGAGACCCCAGTGGAAGAATGCGGGGTGTTCCAGTAACTCCATAGTCTGACTTAGACAGCACTCAACACATCCACCCCAGCAGCCAAAGCCACCTGGACAGTTTCCTTCAACATCTGGTTAACTCTTTCTATTATTTGATTGCCTTGTGGACTACATAGAGCAACCATAAGATGTTTAATACAATGACCTTTAACAAACTCCTGCATGGTATTCATTTTAAATTGCACCCCACTGTCAGTGACTATAACTTGGGGATAACCTTCCCTCCTAACCAATGAAGACAGGAAATCTACAATAGCCTCTGTGTTAGCTTCTTTCGAACAATTACACTCTGCCCACTTAGAGTAGTAGTCCACAACTACCAAGGCATGTCTCCTACACATTGATAAATCAAACACAGGATCCACAAAATCCATGCCAATCTTTTCCCAAGAACCTTCTTGAAACTCAACTGGGCACAAAGGAGTTTTGTAAACTCGCAAAGATGTGTCAGCTTGGCGACAGTCAATGTATTGGCCGACCCACATGTCTACTTTGTTATCCATTCCTGGCCACCAGTAAAAATCAAGTACTCCTTTCTTAGTGCCAGTCTTGTCAACATGATATTGATGCACTACCAACCGGTTCCTAAGAGTACATGGGGAATGAGCATGTTCCCCCACAGCACCAACTCATTCTCTATGTACAGCTCGTCCTTGACTTTGTTAAAAGGCCTGACAACATCACTTACAATCCTTGCATGAGGCAACTTTTGATAGTGAACTCCCTCAACTTGACAGGGGAAATGCCTCTCTCAGCAAATTCCTTCCACTCAAGGTAATAAATGGGTTTGCTTGCAACCCCAACACCATCCACCTTCCCAACCTCTTCAATAGCTGCTCCCTCACCACCATTCCCGATCAGACACCTCAACAGAAAATCCATCCTTGTATTCTAAGGGCCTCATTTATGAGCCCCTGCGTCAGTTTTGCCCTTTCGTTGCGTCACTTTTGTGACACACTCCAGCAATGCGTCACTTTTGCGCTAACAGATGCGTCAGAAATACTGACGTATCTGTAACTCCTTGCGACATGATGTGTCATACATTAAATATGACGCATCAGGTATGTCGCAAGGAGTGCGCACTGAGAAGTGACGCATTGCTGCTTTCACGCAGCTATGCGTCATTTCTCATAAATGAGGCCCTTAGTTCCTGGAATGTATTTTACATCAAAATTGGTTTTGTACATTCTTGCTCGTAGCATTACCAATCGGGGACTCACCTCACTCAAATTCTTTTCAATAAGCAAAATACCAAGGATTTGTGATCCACGATGAGAGGGAACTTGCATCCTCACAAATATGTAGAAAAGTGTCTAGTCGCACATACACAAGCCAGTGCCTCACGTTCAATAGTACTATAATTGCACTCAGCTGATGCGAAATGCCTGGAAGCAAACGCTACTTTACATTCTTTCCCATCCATCATCTGCGAGAGCACTGCCCCCAAACCAACCCCACTTGCACCTACTGTCACAATAGATTTTGCATCATCTCTGTGCAGGAATAAGGCAAGGGCATCAACAATCAAACACTTTAAACTTTCGAAAGCTTCACGTTCATCCGTCCCCCAAACATACTCAACCCCCTTGTGCAATATTTTCCTGAGAGACTAGGGGGCATATTACCAAGCAATAGCAATAATTATCGCTATTGCTTGGTTAGAGACAAAAAATTATCGCTGACCTGCGGCGATTTGTATCGCAAATAAACCTTGGTATTACCAAGGTTTATCGCAAATGCGATAAAAATCGGCCGCAATGCATGAATATCGCTGAAAAGTCCGCGATATTCATGCATTACCGAGCTAATGATCTTAGCCATGTTATCCACCTCCCATTGGATAACATGGCTAAGAACTGCTCAGGGCAGGTGTTAGCTGTTGGAGATATTCGCGCTTAGCGCGAATATCTCCAAAAGTTGGTAATAGGAGATAGCGATGTAAGCGACTGTTTCCAGTCGCTAACATCTTGGCACGCCCACTTTGCATGTCATTAGTGATAAATATCACTGACATGCAAAGGGGGGCCCAAGATGGTCGCTATCTCCTACTAGCTGTCGCTAACTGGTGTTAGCGACAGCTAGGTAATAGGGAGATCATTCTATCTCCGCTTTCTTGGCTTTTAAAGCCAAAAAAGCGTAGATAAACCCCCCTTGATAATATGCCCCTCAGTTTGTAAAGCAAAACTCCAATGAACCTGGAGTAATATTCATACAAACCTAGGAAGGACCTTAGATGGTCCTTATCTGAAGGTTCAGGGCTTGTTTTTAATTGCATCAAGCGACTCAGTTTGGGGTTTAATCCCAGTTTAGGCAATATATGACCTAAATTTTCAACTTCTGGAGCCATAAAGCAACATTTATCTTTCTTTACTGTTAGCCCTTGTCTTTCTAGCGTACCTAACGCATCATCTAAAACTTTCAAGTTATCTTATTCATTATTTGTGAATACGAGAATATTATCTTGGTATGCCAAAACCAGTTTGTTGTCCCCAAAAAGTTAAAATACTAATTATTGAAATCTAATGTGGCCAATGCGAGACCAAAAAACAAGCGTAGAAATCTGTACGCACCAAAAGGGGTGTTACAAGTGGTTAAAGATCCGGAATTAACACATTAATCTATTTAGTGGCATGATGCCCTCAGATAAGTAGTGGAAACTATTATACCTTAGCGCCACCCAATTGTGTCAACATCTCTTGAAATTTGGGGAGGTGGAAACAGTCCACCAAAATGTTTTCTTGAGAGACTTTATGTCCACACAGAGCCTCATCCCACCGTTTTTTCTGTTTGGCTACCACAATGGGGGAAATCCACTCCAGAGAGTTAACCTGAATAAAAATGTCATCCTAAAAATGTGGTCACTTTCAAAGAATCAACTTTGGACACAATCTCCACTGCCACCCACTTTGAAAAATGTTTCACTACCACAAAGGCGTATTTCAGTCCACTATCTTCATATAGAATCTGTCCCATGATGTCTAACTCAATAGTATCTTAATAAAACTTGGCATATTCTATAGGGCTCAAAGTAAGACGTAGGGTCCTTAATGTTTTGTCAGAGTCCACACATCCCTGACAAATCCACACAAACCGTTCTGTCTCAACATCATTACCCGGATAGTATTCCTTCACTCTTTTCTTGCATTTAACTATTCCCAGGTGGCCTTCATGCAAAAAGAACTATTGATGGACTGAATGCTGAACAATGTCATACTTTCACCCCAGTACAGAGATCTGGGCCTAAACTCATCCAAACTGGGGTGGCGTAGTGGGCAAAAGAACGATAGATTTAACCCAGATCTTTTGGCTGGGGGAGAATGTTTGCATTGTCAGCATTCCGTCCATCATTTGTTTGCTGTAACACTTTTAGCCCTAAGTGGGATGGGTATGCCCAGATGTGGGTCCCTTGCTCACTGTGCCCCTGCATTCAAGCTAGCCTGACTGAAGAAGGGTGACATACCCTGAAACCGGTCCCAGGATGCTTGTTTCCGGTCCAGTGAGAATCTGGCCTGGCAGTTCGGTCTGGACTGTTCCCATGAGGCACAGGGTCAAGACTGATTTGCAAATGGCTAGGTACAAACTGGGGTGGCATAGTGGGCTAAAGAACGATGGATTTAACCCTGATCTTTTGACTGGGGGAGAATGTTTGCATTGTCAGCATTCCGTCCATCATTTGTTTGCTGTAACACTTTTTGCCCTAAGTGGGACGGGTATGCCCAGACGTGGGTCCCTTGCTCACTGTGCCACTGGATTCAAGCTAGCCTGGCTGAATAAGGGTGACATATCCTGAAACCGGCCCCAGGATGCTTGTTTCCGGTCCTGGGAGGACCTGGCTTGGTAGTTTGGTCTGGACTGTTCCCATGGGGAACAGGGTCAAGACTGATTTGCATATGGCTGGGTCCAAACTGGGGTGGCATGGGGAGCAAAAGAACGATGAATTTAACCCAGATCTTTTGACTGGGGAGATCGTTTGCATTGTCAGCATTCCGTCCATCATTTGTTTTCTGTAACACAGGTGGCCTTCATGGCATGTTTTCAAAGTTTTCCCTCTCAGACTTGAAGGTGAAACCATGTTCACGTTTCTCATCACAAAACAATTATTACTACAAAGCTCCTGCTTGACTTCCCAAAATTTCTTCCAAACTTTGCTCAAATTACTTTTACAGGGCAACCATTGACGATGAAGCTCCTTACATCCATCAGCACACAATCACATCCATACTCATTCACTCACTGATCTCTACTTATGCATGTTACATCCTCGCTCTCTACTAGCACAACTCAATAAGCACAATCATCAGCCACAGGGGCGATAATGCTGTGAGCTCCAGGATCAAAACCCTGTAAAGAAGGTGCCTTCACAATATCCCATTTCATACTCTCAAAAGCAGTCTGACAATCCCCTGTCCTCGCAAATGTTTCCCCTTCTTTTCATAGCATCCTCAAAACAAATGTTTCTCTGAAAAATGATGGACAAACTAGGCATATTATTCGGTGAATCCTAAAAACAGCCTTAACTCATCCTTACTTGAGGGTGCAGGTGTTTTCACAACCACCTCGACCAATTCTTTTTTGGGGGTTAATCCCATTCTAAACAATTTCATGCCCCGGGTATGTAACCTACCGCATCAACCATTTACACTTTGAGAATTCAACTGTTAATCCCTTTTCTCTCTATTGCATTTTTTAAAAAACAATTCAGACATTAGTCTCTGGAAAACTGCAGCGGCTGAGGCTAGCCCAAACATCATCCTCAAAAACTGAAAGCAGCCCATGTGTGCTATGAAAGCGTCCACCTTCTGCTTTCCTTATGTAGAGTTACTTGATGGTATGTAGACAAGAGATCAACCGTGGAAGACCGTTAATTTCTTTTCATCTTTGACATTAACTCTTTTAATCTAGGAAGTGGGAATCGGTCTATCAGAATATTCTTGTTATGATAACTAAAATCTACACACAGCCTCAATTTACCATTTGACCATCTAGCAACAACCAAGGGAGCAATTCAATTGGTGCATTCAATCAGGTCAATTATCCCAGAATGCGGACATTTCCCTAACTCTCTTTCTACATCATCTTTCAACAACATCGGTACTTGACGAACCTTGTGAACCATTGGGACAACACTTTCTTTCAATACCACGTTGTGTTGGAAATCCTTCAACTGACCTACCTTGCCAGAGAATACTTATGAGAACTCTCTTGTCAATTTGTTACCTGTTTTTACACTATCCCCTGCTACCCACACCTGCTCAGCACTGTTAGGGTCCAAAATTATGCTCAGCTGTCTTTGGTCTATCCAATCTAACACTGATGACCGGTGTTCTGCCACATATAGTTTCCCCTCATTCATCCTCCGTTTGAAATCCATCTTCCGTCATCTAAAGCCCAACGTTGGAATGGATTCACCAGTGAAACAATCAGGCATTACATCAGAAGGCAGCAGTACTTCTACTATTGAATGCACAAATTCCACTCTCCAAACCTCCTCAGTAACTATTGAGTATGGTGACCCAAATCAGCTACAATGCAATTTTGATGCCAGCAATCAACATTTGAGACACAGGTTTGTTCCTAGTGAAACACACAGTCCGATCACTCATGTTCAAAACATTCTTCCCCTTCTGAACTCTCCTCAGCGTTCATCTCACTCATGCATTTCACCATGGGGTTCTGATTTCTCTTTTACGGGGACCATCCTTTACAACGCAACTTTTACAACGCACTACCATTACGACGCAACTTTTACAACGCAAGTTATTACAGCGCATTGTGCTGGGGGGCGCTCTAGGATAGGGAATAGTTTAATTACTATCCAACACCTTCCCTACTATCCACGGGGACTGGAGTTGGAATAGTAAATTAAACTATTCACTATCCAGCGCCCCCCAACGCAAGTCGTTGTAACGACTTGCGTTGTAAAACCTGCGTCGTAATGGCATGCGTTGTAAAAGCATGCGTTGAAACGTCATACATCCCTCTTTTACAGACCTTTATAAAATGTCCTGAACATTTTTGATTACATGCAGGATAACTGTGGTTCTGAAAAATATGGATCCGTAATAGTACCGGACTCGAGAATAAAAACTTCGTCGAAATAGGACGAATTTGGTATCAAAAAACTGGAAATGACGAGTACATCAAGCACATGTATTTTCAGTATATTCGAGTGACAATTTCACCTCGAAATCGTCATTTACCTTCTGAACCCTTAGTTGCATATTGCCCTCTACATAGGCCTTAATCCAGTCGAATTTGATTCCACAAGGACACGTACTCCTTAATCGACTTCTTCCTGACCCCAGTACAAGTTAGAACCATTGCCCCAGGCCGAGCTCGTTAGGTCAGTTCCCTCCCAGTGGCCAAGCAAGATAGTATCTAGGCCCAACCGGCCATAAAGCCATTTCAGCACGCACACCTGCCATATCTCGCTCACATCTTTCTTCACTCCTTTCTCCTCACTTATTTTATGGTGGGGAGGTGACCATTTTTATTAGGGGTCCAGCGATATCTGATGAAATGTTGGGCCTTGCCGGATGATTTGTTATGGGCAGCACGACGTGAAATATGTACATGTCATCATGACTCTGCTTTCTTTTTGTAATCAGTAACCATGAATGAAATACCGCGCACCCAAGGAATGTTTCGCCAAAGGGTAAATGTTGTGTATAAGAAGAGAAGCCTAACTTTGTGAAAGTGTGCAGTCTCCTGAATATACTGGTATTGTACTTCTAGGACCCTGTCACCTTGGTTGCAGCCAATAAACTAATCTTTGACTTCACCTGGAAGACTCTGAAGTTTCTGTGGGTCTGACTCAGGAGAACCCGAGGTCTTTGGTGTGTTGATCCCCTGGCACCGCTGGGTTACCGGTTCGGTACCGGTTCCTAAAAACCCAGTACCTCATTTGGCGCCCAGCGTTGGGGCGATTCCAGTGGTACCAATCAGCCTGAAGATCGTGAGGAGCTTCGTGTGAAAATTCCGGAGGAGGGCCCACCACCTCATCGACCCCTGCATGTCGACGTGGTCCGAAGGTCTTTACTACGAGGTTCCCCGCTTCCCGACGGCTACAAGGACTGCTGCCCTGGCTATCGCCCTGATGTTGGACCCTTGACATTTTCGGTAGAGCGAAACGCTGAGACGAGTCTTCTGGTGAAGCCATCGATAATTTTCAGTTAAGTATAAGTGGAGCGTCTCCTAGTCCTTAGTTGGACTTACTTTGTGATATCTTAGAGATACATAAAGGTTTTTATTGGTTCTTGCAAGTACCATAACCGAAGGACTCGTGTTTTCACGAGCAATATCGTAATCGATAACTCCTTTGAAGTTTTGGAACTAGACTAGAGAGAAAGGATGCCTAGTCTTAAACTCGGGACTTGGTTTTGTCTCGGTAATAATAATAGGGACTCCCGATTGGAGGACTCATGTCCGGTTCCTCCAGTTGGAACTCCGACTTACGAGCTGTACGCTAAACATGGGGTAGGCCCCATCGTTTACAACGAGGTATGGATTAAATACACTAGGAAAGATGGTGTTCTAAAATGGCCCCAATATGGTAGCTTTGATTCTGAAATCTTAGACAACCTTGAAGTTAAACTATTTAAAAAGAAAGCCCGGCCGGCGATGTTTGACTCTTTCCGCATATGGCGCAAAGAAGCCAAACAAAAAGAAATTAAATTAGCTAAGAAAAATAAGAGAGAAGAAGGACTTTCAGTAATGCAAGCTGCCGCGCAGTTTAAAGATAATGAGGAAGAGCAGATAAATGAACAACTGCACAGGCAACGTAAAATGGCAATAGATAAGTGCTATCCAGTTTTGCCGTCTCTTCAGCAAGGGAAAGCAAAAGAGCGTGAAAAAGACCAGTTAATGTCGCAATTGTTAACTTCGCCACCGCCCTATGCGCAGAATGCTACAGCACCCCCGCAACCTTTAGTTGCACAAGCTGCGCCTCTGGCTTTTCCACAGCACCCACCAGCTGTTCTTCAGCTGGCTCCTACTTCTTCGGTGCAGCCTCCTCCAGGCCCACCGACCACTTCTGTTTCTCCTGTGTTTTCTACGATCTTGCCTACTGTACTTTCTACAAATGCCCCTTCTATGATTTTGCCTAGTACCACATCTATTATTCCTCATACCTCTTCTGCCATCTCTGCATCCGCTTTACCTCACCCCGTTCTTTCATCTGTTTGTTCTTCCGTTTCACCTTCCCTTCGGCAGAAAATGGCCAGTACTGTTACTAATCTTCTTTTACCACTTTTCGGGTCGCCTGCTACGACCCCTAACATAGGAAGAAGACAGTTGCGAAGTCAACTGCCCGATTATCAAGAGAGAGATTCCCTGAATAATTTAGCTCGGAAATGGGTCATGGACACTGCAAAATATGATTTACAGTCTGTCATGGAAGTTTTTCATCAATGGGAAACAGCGACACAGAGATATGTGTTCGAACAGATGTGTGTTTTTCTTTGCGAAGATTTAGAAGACAATGATCAGGATTGCCTCCCACAAGAGATGTGTCGTATAAGGTTTAAGTTTAGTCTGGGTATGATTGTAGGTCCCGATGTGGAAGAAGCAGTTGAAATGCTATTATCACATCGAAGTAAGGGAAGTAGTTCTGGGTCACCATCAGAATCTAGTGCATCTAGTAGGAAAAAGGCACGACAATACCCTATGAGAGAAGTTCCCCCACAGTGGAGAGAGGGTGACGCGACAGCTGTCCCACCTGTCCTGCCCCACTTTCACCGAGTATGGGTACATGTTCCATGGAAGCGAGCAGAAGTTTTAGCACTCAAACAAACACTACCAGATCCGCGTAAAAATCCTGCAGGCTACTATAAAGAATTGTCGCAAACTGCTGGATCATGTATTATGAATTTAGCCGATATCGATATGTTATTCGGGAACGTCGTTCCACAGCCTTTATGGGGAAAAATTCGTCATGAAGATCATGACCAGGAATTAGGTGACACGTGGGCTAATATTACTGTTGCAGATGCACGACAAGTTGGTGGTGCGAAACCTGAGCCCCTGATAGCGGAACTACCTGGTAGGATAGTAGATTACATGAAGACAATAATGCCTGCGATACGTGTAAATTGGGATAAGTTATCTGCATGCAAGCAAAAGAAAGAAGAAACTGTTTCAGATTTCTTCACCAGATTTGAAGAAACATTCATTGACCACAGCGGTCAAGATATGACCACAGAAGGTGGTCAGAGATTGTTCGTCGATAAATTTGTGCACAATCTGCTCCCAGACTTGTGTAGAAAATTGAAAGATTCAGAAAGCTCTTGGGCAGTCTCATCTTCAGCCCAGATATTAGCTACCGCACAGTACTACGAGAATAGAGACAAGGATGAGAAAGATAAAGTAGAGAAGAAAACTAGAGAACTCAAAACGAAGGTTTTGCTACAGCAAGCATATCCTCCACGTGGTGGTGGTAATAGAAATAATAATGGTCCGAATCAGTACCGGAACACTTTTCAGCAGCCTCAGAGAAACTTGCAGAAATTCGATTACAATCAAAACCGCGTAGGTCCCAATCAGTGTTTATACTGCAAACAAGAAGGTCATTACAAATATGACTGTCCTGCCCTGCCGCAACGTACAAATGAGTTTTCTGGTGTACGAGGTCGTGGTAGTCAGCAAGCGCCCAGAGGTAGCGGGCGTGGAAACGCCCCTCAGGACACACGTCCCCTTCCACCACAAAACTCTATGAACAGGTTTGACCAGCAAAATAACGTATCTGACAGGACAGCTCAATACTACGTCGATGAGTATTACACAGAAAATGAGCAGTGGGAGAATAATGATTGCTAGGACAGCCTTAGACAAGGAGAGGGAGTTGTTTCAGTTCCAGTAGATCAGAGTGGACCTTACGTTGAGGTGATTACATCGGGTGTGTCAGAACCTTTTCTGTTGGATACTGGTGCTACAAAGAGTTCTATTATGCACTCCAAACTCCCTGGCGCACCTTTGTCTGGCGAAATGAACGTTTCCGTAGGTTTTTCTGGCGCCCCGGTTAGAAATCCGATTTCTGACCCTTTATCTCTTTCTGTTGGCCCTTGTGAATTCGAAGCACCCCTTATTTTGACAACAGGTTGTGGTGAAAATTTGCTAGGATTAGATTTGCTAAAAAGATTGTATGCGACTTTGTACTGTTCTCCCTCAGGAGTACAACTGACTTTAGGTAAGAAAGTGGTTTCTCCCATATATTTGTCGAGAAATACGCTTCCAGCAGAATTGGCACTCCTTCCGGATATTCTTTGGGCAACTGGTCCGAATGATGTAGGTCTTCTAGAAATTCCACCATATGTTGTAACATTGAAGTCGAATGTCAAAATGCCACGAATTCCCCAATACAGAATATCCAATGAGGGCGAAAAAGCTTTGCTAGCGATTGTTTACGAGTTGATTGAGAAAGACGTAATCGAGGAAACACGAGGCAATGTTTGCAATAGTCCTGTTCTGCCTGTTTTAAAACGAACTGACCCTTCTCAGCCACCTGTGTATAGATTTGTGATTGATCTTAGGGAAGTAAATAAGATAGTGGTGCCACAATTCCCAGTTGTTCCCGACATTACAACATTATTGACTATGATTCCAGCATCCGCATCCTGGTTTTCGGTGATTGACCTGAAGAATGCTTTCTTCAGTATCCCGATTGCTGAGGAAAGCAGGGATATTTTTTCCTTTAGTTTAGGTGGTCGCAGTTTCCGCTTTAAACGCGCTCCTCAAGGCTACTGTGAAAGCCCCTCAATATACAGTCAAGCTCTGAAAAGTCAGCTTGACGCAATGGTTTTGCCCGAAGGTTCCACTCTAGTACAGTACGTGGACGATTTGCTCATAGCCGCGGATACTGAGAAAATATGTAAAATGGCCACGTTGGCACTACTGCGTCATCTATGTGATCTACATCACAAGGTGTCACTTTCCAAGCTTCAATATTGTCGACAAGAAGTGACCTACTTAGGTCATCTCTTATCGAAGGAGGGAAGGAAACTGACCCCAGAAAGAATTCAGGCAATAGCAAAATTAAATGTGCCAAGAACGCAGAGAGAAGTACGCGCTTTCTTGGGCATTACATCGTACTGTAGACAGTGGATCCCAATTTTTTCGTTATTAGCCAAACCCTTATTGGCACTAACGTGTACAAATACACCCAATCCCATTCCTTGGTCCGATGAGTGTCAGAAAAGCTTTCTCGAATTACGCACAGCATTATGTTCGGCCCCTGTGTTAGGTAACCCCAACTACAGTAAACCTTTCACATTATATGTCCACGAGAAGGAGGGTTGTGCATTGTCTGTGCTGACTCAGTTATACGGAGATAGACAGCGGCCATGCGCCTATTTTTCGTCAACTTTGGATCCGGTAGCTAAAGCATTGCCAAGTTGTCTAAGGGCCACAGCAGCAGCAGCTGTTTCTATTCGACAGTCTGCAGGTCTAGTAATGAATAATACACTAATTGTGATGGTCCCGCATGCAGTAGATACATTGTTGAATAGGACTAAGACACAGCACTTGACTAGTGCTCGACTGTCCAGTTATGAATTGACGCTACTAGCGAGCCATGTGCACATCAAAAGATGCAGTACTCTGAACATAGCCACATTGTTACCTATTGCTGAGGAATCGGACGCTTCAGAACAGCACGATTGTTTCCTCAGAACGGAGGAGGAGACCAAAGGGAGAGTTGATCTATTCGATACTCCTCTCGCCGAATGTGATGGTACATTATGGGTGGATGGGTCATGCTTTAAACTCCCAAATGGTAATGTGACTACAGCATATGCTGTCACAACTCTGCACACAATCGTCGAAACTGCGCGAATACCACATGGTTCGGCTCAAGCCGCTGAACTCGTGGCGTTAACGAGAGCATGTGTGTTATCAAAAGGAATGAAAGTGACTGTCTATACCGACAGTCAGTATGCTTTTGGAGTGGCTCACAGTTTTGGTCGATTGTGGAGAGAATGTGGGTTCCTGACTTCGCATGGAGCTAAGATTCAGCACGGTCAGTTGGTGAATGAGCTTCTTGAATCACTGACGTTGCCCCTGAAAGTAGCAGTTGTAAAATGTAGTGCACACAAGAAAGTGATCGATGATGTTGGTCGTGGAAATGCATTTGCTGACAAAACTGCTAAAGAAACGGCAAAGAATGTGATGAGCCGAATGTATGTTGCGAGCCCAGAAAGATGGACTGATGATGTTGGAATATGTGAAGACACGATAGAAAGTGTGAAGTCCATCCAAGCTGAGGCCACGGAGAAAGAGGTAAGCATGTGGAAAGAAAGTACAGGGAGAATGGATGTAAATGGTTGTTGGATTGAATCGACAGAGCAACAAAGATGGTTGTTACCCGATGCATATGTGCCTGTAGTGGTTACAATGGCTCATGGGATGGCCCATATCAGCGCGAAAGGGATTTGCGAGTTGTTGGCCCCAGTGTGGAAGAATTCAGGGATTCCCAAGTGTGCAGAGAATGTTGTCAAGAATTACATGGTATGTCTGAAACACAATCCTGGTAGGGGAACCCCAACTCCAGCTGGTCATTTCGCACCTCCTACGTATCCGTTCGAGGTTTTGCAGCTAGATTTCATACACATGGAGAGGTGCAACAACTTAAAATATGTGCTCGTGGTTGTTTGCGCCTTCTCAAGGTGGGTAGAAGCCTATCCCCTAAGGGACAATACTGCCTTGTCCACAGCGAAAGCCCTTGTGAAAGAGTTCTTCCCCAGGTTCGGAATGCCTAGAATGGTCTGGTCGGACAACGGAAGTGAATTTGTGGGTTGTGTGATGAAACGAGTGTGTGAAGGGCTAGGCATTAGTCAGAAGTTCCACGCTGCAAATCACCCCCAATCAGCTGGATTAGTGGAATGTTACAATGGCACGCTTAAACTTAAATTGGCCAAAATCCAAGCGAGCACGGGTCTTAAATGGCCCGACGCTCTACCCTTAGCACTCCTATCCACCAGAATGACTGTGCATTCGCGAATGAAACTCAGCCCCTATGAAATAGTCTTTGGTCGGCCAGCCAACATATGGGGAGTGCCTAGGCCCACGAAGTTTAGCGAGCTGCAACACACCATTTTGCTCGACTATCTGTATGAATTGACGGCTAAATTGCGTGTTTTATATCAACAGGTCCACAACACCTTGCCTCCGGTTTCCGAGACACCGGGTCACTCCATTGACCCTGGCTCCTGGGTTCTGGTCAAGAATTTCCAGAGGACAAGAAACGACCAGCCCAGATGGACCGGACCTCACCTCGTCCTCCTGTCTACAAGGTCGACTGTTAAAGTGGAGGGGAAGGCCAATTGGGTCCACGGGATCCACTGTAAGAAAATACCTTTCCCTCTGCCACATGACCAGTGGGTCCGGACAGGAGGCACTGACTCAAAGCGCACAACTGATGAACGCGTAAAAGAAGCTAAACGCGATTGTGACAGTAAGAACATTTTTCAAGAAACTACGCCGCCATCAGAACAATTGAACTCTGTGGAACCTGAGCTACTATTTCCGGACCAGACAGCACCCGGGAAAAGACGCTATAATTTGCGACCGAGAAAAACAGACTAAAGTAAAAGTGATCTGTTTTTTTGATCCGAGAGAACAACCTGTGGACTAATAAAATAATAAGTTTTTTCCTTCCAAAATGCTATTTTGAAAATGTAGATTCTCCCATCTAGGTAACTTGCTTATTTTTGTTTTTTTCGAACCGCCATCCGGGTTCCGCTGCTAGGGTCGCGGTTGACTAAAGACTTTTGGGTGCAGCTGACAACAATAGATTGCTGGTTCCAGTTGGTCGAAGGGAGCCACCCTAGACTGACGGAAGCATCCTTTAGCAGAAACAACCTACCGCTGCGGGCAGCACCTTAGAGAGGATGGAGTTTCCTGATGTGGAGAGAACTGCCAGACAAATGAACTTTAAGCAGAGGCTTTTGAAAACAATGAGAAAGAAAATTTTTATAATGATGTGTATTTTTATGATATTTAGCGTAATGGTGTTTTTGATAAGCTATGTTTTATTCTCTTCTCATATGACATTCACGCCTACTACATCACCCATACCTCCCCCTACTGTTTCCTCTCATTCTTTCCACTCTTTGCCTGACCACGAATCAAATAGGAGATTAGAGTTCATTAATAACTCCTTCGTTCAGCTATTACACCAACACCAACTTGTAATGAACACAACCAACTGTTGGGTGTGTGGTCTCATGCCCCACACCACGGATAGAGGTATCCCCTATTTGGTCCTGCCATTTAGTCGCAATGGGTCAGTATGGGCATATAGGACAATGTTCATATATGCACGAGAAATCCAACCCCTACGTTCTGTAAAAGACAACCTCAAGACTAGCGCCCTAGTGAAAGGTATAGTTGACATGATCAAGGAAGTGACTTCTTACGAAGATACCCCGGATGATGAGATACTTGCATATGTAGGTTGGAATGTGACCGGATATGGCACTACATTAAGTGAGAAACAGCAAGCCAAGAGATCGTCCCCTATCTGGATCGTACCCCATCAAGGTCACCTGTGTCTGCAAGGTATTGGTAAGAATCCCAGAGCTCAGCTAGGGAAGAGTGTCTGTACGGAAACGTACGTTTTTGGATCTCAGACTTCCCCTGCCTTTTTAGCCGCAAAGGGTACTTATTTCATCTGCCACGATAGAGCCTATACATGGTTGCCCCCTGACTTCTCGGGCTCATGTTTTGTTTCATTCCTGTTACCCCCCACCTACACAGCAGCGGCGGATTACCATCGGACAAGGGTAGTTAGAGGTGTTTTGAGTAAAGAAGACACTGCGGGTCAAGAATTTGGTGACTTCGCAATGGGTATTCTGCCGTTCTGGGGAGCCATGGTTAACAGCAGAAACATAAGGCAATTGACAAGGGTAGTTGAATGCACCGTGATTGAAACTGCTGGTGCCCTTAGTAACCTGACTGCTGAGCTCCAGTCGGATCGACTGATGACCCTTCAGAACCGGGTCGCTTTGGATGTAATACTTGCAGACCGGGGTGGAGTATGCAAATTGATCCAGTCCAGTTGTTGCATTTTTATTCCAGATAATGCTCCAACAGTGTACAGGGCCATCTCCAAACTACATAAGATTTCCGAATCTATTCATGTGGATAAAGGAGATTGGTCATTAATGGGATGGTTCTGGGGGCTGATATCTGCCTGGGGATGGAAAATTCTGATGGTCATTGGGATGGTCTTAGCCATTCTTTTCCTGTTCTGTCTATGCATACAGTGTGCTCCTGCAATATGTGGCCTCTGTGCTACATCATGTGTAAGGAAGCCTGTGTCAAGACACGAACTCAGCACTAGAATGATGTTGCAGCAACACCTCAATGACTTTAGGAATATAGATCTGGACTCAGATTAACATGAGGATAGATTAATTGCCTATGTAAGGGCAAAAGGAGGGTCTGTGGTTCTGAAAAATATGGATCCGTAATAGTACCGGACTCGAGAATAAAAACTTCGTCGAAATAGGACGAATTTGGTATCAAAAGACCGGAAATGACGAGTACACCAAGCACATGCATTTTCAGTATATTCGAGTGACAATTTCACCTCGAAATCGTCATTTACCTTCTGAACCCTTAGTTGCATATTGCCCTCTACATAGGCCTTAATCCAGTCGAATTTGATTCCACAAGGACACGTACTCCTTAATCGACTTCTTCCTGACCCCAGTACAAGTTAGAACCATTGCCCCAGGCCAAGCTCGTTAGGTCAGTTCCCTCCCAGTGGCCAAGCAAGATAGTATCTAGGCCCAACCGGCCATAAAGCCATTTCAGCACGCACACCTGCCATATCTCGCTCACATCTTTCTTCACTCCTTTCTCCTCACTTATTTTATGGTGGGGAGGTGACCATTTTTATTAGGGGTCCAGCGATATCTGATGAAATGTTGGGCCTTGCCAGATGATTTGTTATGGGCAGCACGACGTGAAATATGTACATGTCATCATGACTCTGCTTTCTTTTTGTAATCAGTAACCATGAATGAAATACCGCGCACCCAAGGAATGTTTCGCCAAAGGGTAAATGTTGTGTATAAGAAGAGAAGCCTAACTTTGTGAAAGTGTGCAGTCTCCTGAATATACTGGTATTGTACTTCTAGGACCCTGTCACCTTGGTTGCAGCCAATAAACTAATCTTTGACTTCACCTGGAAGACTCTGAAGTTTCTGTGGGTCTGACTCAGGAGAACCCGAGGTCTTTGGTGTGTTGATCCCCTGGCACCGCTGGGTTACCGGTTCGGTACCGGTTCCTAAAAACCCAGTACCTCATTACCCTTAATGTTGGACAATGATCCATACTTCTACACCAGTAGCATTTAACAATCTGTTATTTTCCCATTGTCTCGTTAGTTTAACTGTTGGTCTTTACACTGTTACTATTTTTAAACACTTCATTTTTGTTCCATTGCGCATTTTTCTTCTTTTTGTTAGTTACTCTACCTACCACCTCTTTAGCCTCAGATGAATCTACAATGCCTTTAGTCGCATGTAACTGACATTTCAGATTTTCTTATCACAGCTAAAACTGTGCTTCATCCTGGACTCCTCCCTCTCCATGACCAGACAAGTCAATTCAATTCAATTCAAAGATAGCTTTATTCGGTATTTTGACAAAAAACCATAAAAGCAGACAGCAATGCAAGTTACATACATAGAACACACTCAATAACTTTCTCTTTAAAATCTTATTACAAAATACAAACATCATACAATCAGAACAAATTATCGATTCTTAAACTACATATAAAAATTAAAAAATTCATTAAAAGATCATAAATTCATACGGTGACCAGGGAAGCAAGTTTTAATTTTGGCTAGTATGTATTATTTGATGTCATTATGCACAAGATAATACATTTTATCATCAAGATCCTAGTCGCTACCCATGGTCCCTCTACATTTTACAGCGAATGTCAAAAATGTAATCACCGTAGCAACAAACATCATGCAATCAGAACAAATTATCGATTCTTAAAATGCCTATAAAATTAAAAAATTCATTAAAAGATCATAAATTCATACGGTGACCAGGGAAGCAAGTTTTCATTTTGGCTAGTATGTATTATTTGATGTAATTATGCACAAGATAATAAATTTTATCATCAAGATCCTAGTCGCTACCCATGGTCCCTCTACATTTTACAGCGAATGTCAAAAATGTAATCGCCGTAACAATGGTGAGTTCGTCTTGCAGCATATACAGTCTGATCAGTGCAGTTTTACAATTTCTCAGACCCCATGTCTTTAACAATGGTTTCAAATATCTTTTTCTACCCCACTGATAATACTTGCAGAACAAGATGCAGTGTATATTTGACTGGGTAGATAAGTCGTCGCACGGGCATTTTATCAATTTGACAGACCAATCATTAGGAACAGGGAACGATGTTAACCTGTAAAAACACTCCGTCCTCATTCGTGTCAGAAGCATTCTATGATAGCACGAATAGGTTGGCGCCAGATAAGGATGAGGGCCCAGACCGTGAAGAATACGACGGTGGGCTACAATAGTAGACTTATTCCCATCTAAATACCACCTCCTCTCCTCCAATAAGTCAAGGCATGCCACCTTTAGAGCTTTTTTAGTTATTCGTGAGCATGATGTGGGATTTAGATAGAGATCTGGTTGACCAATGGAGTTCAGAACATTTTCAACATAGGCTAACCATGGCTGCTTGCTGGGGGCGGATTGGTTTAAGCAGTCTTGGATTACTTCCCTGTTGAAAGTTGTATCCTCACATGTCCAAATCTTATACCACAGCATAACTAGAGCTATCTTTATCAGATCAGTAATATGAACTCTATCAAGTTCGTTATGGCATATGGTTGTAGAAGTGGATCGTGGGACTGATAGCAGGTACCTCAGGAATGCGTTTTCCACTGTTTGTATTTGGGTGCAATCTGCCAATCCCCAGATGCCAGCCCCATATACAGCAGTGGAGACACATTTAGCTGCATAGATCTTGAGCAGTATATCTACAGGTTTCCCGCCAAGTCTTTTAGCAAATTGTTTAATAGCACCTATCGTGCGAGAAAAGGCCAGATTCCGAGAGGTAATTGCTGTTGTCCATGTGCCCCTGTTATTAAAAATGATACCTAAATAAGAGAATGTTTTAGCTGTGGCTATCTTTGTATTGTTTACAAAGGTTTTACAGTCTAGTTTGTTATTTCTAGTGGTACAAGACATTGTGAATGTTTTTCCAACATTTATTTTTAGACCTCTGGTGCTCATAAAGGTTGAGAATCCCGTTAAGGCCCTCTGAAGTCCCACCTGTGTGCGAGCCATGATCACAGCATCGTCAGCATATAATAATAGTGGGACTGAGAGGCCATTTATTTTAGGATAGTCCACTTCTAGTTCATTTAAAAAGACTGCTACCTCGTTGATATATAAATTAAAAAGGAATGGCGCAAGGATGCAGCCCTGTCGAACACCCTTTTCTATGGGGAATTTTCTAGTTCGCTCTCCGTTTTTACCGTATCTAACAGTGGCGCCTGCATCTCTGTACAATTCCTGTATGAAAGATAAAATATTTTTGTCTATCCCCATTTTAACCAAGGTTTTCCATAACACACTGTGATCTAAACAATCGAAAGCCGAAGTTAGATCGACGAATGTTAGGAACAAGTTCCCTTTTTTTACTTCAATATATTTATTCGTTATTAGGGCCAGGTCTAAACCCTGCTCTACAGTGCCTAGACCGGTCTTAAAGCCGTATTGGAATTTCGAGAGAATCCCATTACTCTTGGTCCAGGCTTGTAATTTGGTTAGCAGCACTCTGCCTGCAACTTTCATCAGAGTGTCTAGCAGGGAAATGGGACGATAGCATTTTGGGTCCTGCCTGTCCCCTTTTTTAAATATTGGAATTACTATTGCTTCATGCCAACTGTCGGGAAAACCTGTCTTGCTATAGGCATTTATTACGTTAGCAAGCAAGGGGGCCCAAAGATCTACATTCTCTTTAAATAAATCTATAGGGACTCCATCTGGCCCAGGGGCCTTTAAGTTAGCACTCTGACAGATTGCTTGCTCAACCTCTAATGGGGTCATAACTACATTTATTGGGAAACTAACTTGAATAGGTGCATGTTCCACCTGCCCAGTATTCAGATCGTCTTGTGGAGTCGTGCATACATCTGGCATTGTTATTGAGTCTTTTTTATATAGGGAGGTAAAGTAGTTAACCCAAACATCTTCCGTTATGGCTATCTCGATGGAGTCAGCCTTGCTGTCCGAGAAGAAGGGGGCATTAATTTCTTTCCAAAAAGAGATGTTGTCCCTTAAGGCACTTGCCTTTATCAAAGCTTCCCACGCATGATTTTTCAATTCATCCTGTCTAGTTCGGAGGGTCTGCTTATAGGCTCGCCTGGCGTCCTTGACTAAGCCACTATCTTTTGGGACAGTCTTTAATGCCTGTAGAAGAACTTTATGGGCTTTAGTACAGGCAGAATTAAACCAGCCAAATAATCTTTCCTCCCCTGTCTTTTGTTTTTTAGTTAGCTTATCATTTATAGTGGCAATTATCCTGCCATAAGCTGCTATGATCAACTGGGGATTAGGGGAAGATTCTAAGCAGGTGGAAAAATGTTCCAATTCTTTGTGGACTAAGTCCTTCAAAAAATTTGTGGGGTCGATCTTTGCCCATTTGATGGCATATCCGTTTTTCCTGGCCAACGAGACCGAGTGACAATGAAGTATACCGGATATGCTTGTTGTATGGCTCCCCGGCTTGCCTACAGAAATACTGGCACTAATCGGGAAATGATCACTTAGTGCCAGGTCTTCCGTGTCAAACCCCCCCAGACATCCCTTATTCATATTGGACGCTAAGATGTAATCAATTACAGTGCCTGCCCCTCGACCAAAGAAGGTTGTTTGGAAAGCCACAGGTGGCTCACAAAGTTCGTTGGCGAAACCCAAGTCCCAATCATGCATAAGTTGATTTAACATGTTGCCCAAAGTAGAGTGTTCAAAATGTGTGGTGGGATCCCCTCTTAGATTAAATATGCCACAATTATTTGTGTCACTGTAAGGACATAGATGACAATTGAGATCACCTGCTATGAGGAACAAAACCTCTCTTTAGCATTGCAATGAGCTCAGCTATTAATGCTTTGAGATCATCTTTTGGTACATTATTGTATATGTTAATCAGAAAAAGGGACCGCCCTTCCGCTTTAATCACAAGTCCTTGTAACGAACTGCCTACGCCTACTTTAGGTCCTCTCGCCTCGTGCGTGGTCAGTTTTATATTACACAAATTAGAGGCGAAAATACACAGACCACCAGAGCCTCTACCTCGATTTCCCTGTATAGAAGGAATATAGAAGGTACTAAAACCCTCTATATGAGTCTCCTCCTGGTCCCAGCACTCCTGTAAACAGATTATGTCCTGATTTTCCATAAAGGTTAAAAATAGCTGGTCCCTTGATTTTTTGCCTAGCCCTGCAATATTCCAGGATGTTATTTTTAATCTGGTTTTACCCTCATTTTGTGAGCTGGCTTCTGCCTGAGGGATTGAAGACTCGGTACCCTCTACACTATATGCTACCTCTTTTTGGGTTTGTATGGTGTCCGGGAGACTTAAGTGGGTACTCGAGCTGTTAAATTTTTCATAGGCTGGGGATCCTTCTCCTGTTAAACCCATAGCTAGTTGGTCTGATAATTGCTGGACTGGGAGCAGTATTTCCCCGACAGCTATATTCCCTGATGGCAAACTGTTAATACTATGAGTCTGGGGATCATTATGGGTCTGGACTGAATGGTCTAGGACCGGATAAGCGTGGCATGACGTTGCTGGCTGGTGGGCCCCTTGTTCCCCTTTTATTGGGATTATTGGTCAATCGACCATATCTAAACAGTCATACCTGTTCCTTGTGGGGACACCCCTCCAATATTCAGAGTTTGGCTCGTCTCTTCTAGGTAACCAGGGGCGAACATCCCAACCTCTGGTCCAGTAATTATTTCTGTTCCTATTTCTATTTCTATTGAAGTGCCCCACCTGTGTCCAAGGCCAATCCTGGACTTCCTCCCAGCTGGCAGAATCGCCATAGTTAAAAGTATTTGAAGGTGGATAGAAAAAAGAGAGAAGCTGTACATCAATCCCCCCCCCCTTTTCTCTAGAGCTGGCCAAGAGGAGATATAGTCGACTGTGGAAGGGTCATCACAGTTGACTATGACACAGTCGCCCTGAATGCTTTTTTTAGTATCGCCAATCCAAAACACTCTTCTCACTGAGTTAATTCTACTGTGGTTTGAGTGTTGTAGGGGTCTATTTTGGCTCAAACACTGCAAAACCTTGTTACGCAGTGACCATGGGGGTTCGTCTACATTATCTGCCAACTCGGGGACCCCAGTAAGGATGACAGTATATGGAGTCGCCTCAGGAGGCAGATGTATCGGACGCCTATACCTAGCGCCTTTCCCCTCCTCGGCCTGAGGTTGAAAAGACTGGGCTTTGTGTGTTATATGTGAAACCTCCTTCAGCTTGGCTGGCTGAGTTTTTGCTTCCACCGGAGCCGGGGTTATTTGGGAGTTGTCAATAATGCCATTTGGTTTTCCATTCCCCCCTGTTACGGTGGGTTTTGGGGTGTTTTGTATGGCCTTCTTGACGGGTTGAGTATTTACGACTCTTTCGAGCGGTAGAGGCTGTGGTCGAGTGACTGGTAAAGAAGAAGGAGGTTGGGCCGGTTTACTTGGCTCTTTAGGTTTCCCCTCCCCTGTGGCGAGTGTGCCTAATGATTTCTGTGTAAACGCTGGAATATTTAGTTTCGCTAATTGTTTTTCAATGATCATAAGGCTCTTTTCCATAGGTTGCAAGTGGCGTTTTAGCAGCTCCCCCATGCTATTTATGAGAAAATCGTGTAGTGTTGCACATGCGGTGCATGGTTCCTGTATGCCACCCACGGCTCCCCGGGCCTCTAGCATCTCTCGCGAGTCAGTATTATGAGAGGCCAAGATGTAATCAGCATTTTTTGGGATAGGAGTCGGCTGATCTAACACAATTGTGTGACTGTTTAGATTGGGAGGGGTCTTGGTGTTGTGTGGATCACGAATGAGCTCATGTGAGTTCGTCTCTGTATTTTGCCCCCTAGCTATAGCACCCTCCCGCCTACCCGTAGAATTCGGTTCTACTATATCCACATGATTGTGCGAAAGTTGTAGGTCTGGTGTTTTTTCCAAATCCTCACTGTAATTAGACCCTAGTGACAGTTGGGTGGCAGATAAATCCACAGTATTTGGGACCGTGTGTATTAAAACGTTAGTGTTTTCTGCTTGATTAAGCAGCGAAGTAATTGGTCCCTGGTGGACAGGAGTTTGGGCAGAAGCTAGAGGCCCCATGGATGATCTTCTCGCAGCCTCCAATTCGTGTGATACCCTGCGTTCTAAGATGTGTATACTTTTCTCTATCACTTCGTTGGTCTTGGTAATGAATAGGTCTATAGGGCCTGTTATCTCGGTGACTTTAAGAGTCTTTTTCCTCCTAGTACCCCTATTCATTACTGCACAGCGAGCAGAAAGTGCAATGATAGTTAGATGATATAGGCTAGCCGCAATGTGCAGCAGCCGCTTGGGTCAACACGGTATCACCAGGAGATGGAGAGGAAAAATAGAAAAAATGAAATGAAATACCGTGGCCCAGTCCAGTCTATCACAGTCTTGAATGGGCTTAAACGGGCCCGCCCTTGGCCCGGGCTTCGCCCGGCGTCCCGCGAGACGGGGGTGACGCTGTATAAATGTCCCTGAGTGTGCCGCTATGGGTGCTGGGTATTGTAGTTTTTGTAGCACCACACCGCGCTCCACTCGGCGGCCAGACCCCAAGGTGGAACAGGAGTCGGCGGCGGGAGGCGGGTGGTTGCAGGCACAGGTTTTGGCAGACCCAGATGGACTCAGGTTCAGCAAAGGTCCGTAAGTAAGTACAGCAAGTACGAATGGCAGAAAGTTCCCCCCCTCGACCGGGGTGATGCTGTATTTAAGCGCCTCCTGGCGCGGAAATGTCCCGGAGTGTGCCGCTATGGGTGCTGGGTATTGTAGTTTTTGTAGCACCACACCGCGCTCCACTCGGCGGCCAGACCCCAAGGTGGAACAGGAGTCGGCGGCGGGAGGCGGGTGGTCGCAGGCACAGGTTTTGGCAGACCCAGATGGACTCAGGTTCAGCAAAGGTCCGTAAGTAAGTACAGCAAGTACGAATGGCAGAAAGTTCCCCCAGACAAGTCAACGCCGTCTCCTCGTCGTGCTTCAACATCCTGCGCATGCTACGTAAGATCTTCCGGTGGATCCCCACCGAGACCAGGAAGACGTCACCCAGGCCCTCGTCACCAGCCGTCTGGACTACGGCAACTCCGTCTACGCCGGAACCACCGCCAAACTCCAGAAAAGACTCCAGCGGATCCAGAACGCCTCAGCACGACTCATCCTGGACATCCCCCGTCGCAGCCACATCTCCGGACACCTGAGAGACCTGCACTGGCTCCCGGTCAACAAGAGAATCACCTTCCGTCTCCTCATCCACGCACACAAAGCCCTACACAACCAAGGCCCAGGATACCTCAACAGCCGCCTCAACTTCTACGCTCCCAAACGCCAGCTTCGATCGACCAGCCACGCCCTCGCCGCCGTCCCCCGCATCCGAAGAGCCACCACAGGGGGACGGTCCTTCTCCTACCTCGCCGCCAAGACTTGGAACTCCCTCCCGACCCACCTCCGCCTGACCCAGGACCACCTCGCCTTCAGGAAGCAACTCAAGACCTGGCTGTTCGAACAGTAGCGGACCCCCCTCCCCAAGCGCCTTGAGACCCTCTGGGTGAGTAGTGCGCTATATAAATGCTATGATTGATTGATTGATTGATTTTAGTGCAGCATCCCCTTCTACCAGTAACCTTTCATGTACACTCTTGTGTTTCGCGTGCTTTATGATTTGATGTCTTATTAACTCATCATGTAAGACACCAAATCTACAGGATGCAGCTAGTTCTTTCAATGCTGATACATAATCATCAATTGTTTCATCCTGTTTGTGTTTCCTGTGGAAAAATGTATATCTATCTATAGCAACGCATACTGTTGGTGAAAAGAAACTATTCAAGTCTTACAACAGGTTCTTATAGCCATCGTCATCATCTGGTTTCCTGCACTTCTTTGTCTTTGCATTATTTTTTCGAATCCCCTCTGGCCCCAGAGAGTAAAGAAAAAATATTTTTTTTTTCAGAGGTTAAGGCTTCATTGTCGATTGTTTCCATATAATTCTGAAAATAATCCCTCCATTCTTGGCACTTCATAACCGGTTCTCACGGAGCAGCCAAGAAAGGAATGGGCGGGGTCGTGGTAAATGACTGTGCAGCGCACATCCTGGCTACTGTTCGTAATATAGATGCTACTACAGTAATATTCAGTCAACTAGTCTGTGAAACACCCAGTGCAAGACCTTAGCGGTTTTGTAGGCAAAGAACCTCTGCAATACGAGCTGTGAGCCCCAAAAAAGAGTTTCTACCACACGCCCCTTGACAAGAGAACTCCTTCCCCAAACCGTAAGTCTAGAGAACCAAAAACCTTACTTTATGTGTTCCTGACACAATTGTAGTCATCTGATGATAGCGGGGACTACAGGAGGTTTCCCATCTCTAAAGGTTCTGTTACCAAGTGACGCACGTGGATGCCTCCAGGACACCAGGACACCTCCAAGATGCCCCGCCCTTCGGGCATCTGACCGATCTGGACTCGGTGGAGTTTGTAAAGAAGTTATTATCGCTGGTTTAGCGGCCATTTGCAGCCGCTAAGCGGCGATAATTCTATCGCTCTATTAGCAAGTTGTCGCTAACTGATGTTAGCGAGAGCTTTTAGGCGATAGCGAGCGGTTTGGGGCCCGCTTTGCATGTCAGCGATATTTATCGCTAATGACATGCAAAGTGGGCGTACCCAACCTGTTAGCAACTGAAAGCAGGCGCTAACGTCGCTATCGCCCAATAGCAAGGCAGGCGTAGCGATGGAAATATTCCCGCTATCGCCAAAAACAAACCAGTTCTTAGCCATGTTATCCAATGGGAGGTGGATAACATGTCTAGGAGCGTTTCGTCGCTAATGCGTGAATATCGCTGTATTCTCAGCGATATTCACGCATTTCGCCGCTATCGCTGGATATTTTAGCACAATGGAGAAAAACGTCGCTAGTAGCATGTTTTCTCCGCTAACATATCCAGCGATAGGCAGCGATAAAAAAATCGTCGCTAAGCCTATTTAGCGATAATTATCGCTACTTGTTGGTGATATGCTCCTTAGGGGCATATTACCACGGTGGCGATATGAAATTATCGCCGCTTTGCAGCTGTTTTCGGCCGAAAAGCAGCTATAATTTCATCGCCTTTTCAGCAAAGACACGATCGTGTGTTTTTCTGATTTAGCGCCCCTTTCAACAACGTCCAGCTTTGCATCTCTAATGAGATGCAAAGTGGGCGTTCCGTGCCAAAATAACTGGAGAAATGTCACTAACCGACATTTCTCCAATTATCAAGCTGCACGCTAACAAGCAGAGTGTTAGGAAAAGTAGCGCTAACCACAGTTGACGCTACTTTCCTAACGCCTGCTTGTGACCTGACTTAGCCATGTAATCCAGTGGGAGGTGGATTACATGGCTAAAATCACCCTGCCCTATCAGCAAGGTTTTGTTTTCAGTGTGATTATCGCTGGATTTCCAGCTGTAATCACACTGATTTCCAGCTAACGAATGGATTCCTGTTGCTTGGGAAATAAACGTTGCTGATAGCACGCTATCTCTGCGATGGAATCCAGCGCTAGCCGGCGATAACTATCCTCGCGCTAAAAGCGCTGAGCGATAATTATCGCAGGACCTTGCTAATATGCCCCTTAGGGTCAGATTCATGTTTTTGCGGGAGGAGTATTCTCCGTCGACCTGGCGGAGAACGTTTCATCTGCCAGGCCGAGGGTACACTGCCGCCAAATTTAAGAATGACTTCCAAGCTGATGGTCATTTCAAAAGCATCTATCTAGCATCTGTCAATACTTTTTTAAGTTTGACGCACGGCATGGGAAGTGAATGGAGGTTGGTTTTTGATGTGATGTTTCGTACTTTCGTCTGTGAGATGTCCCTAAAACAGGACGAGATGGTACTGGATTTCCTGAAATGTCTCTTATTAATGATGAGAGTTTGCAGGATGGGATCCATGTTTTTGATCTTGGTATCAAAGAAATATCACATAAGATAAGTATTTATAAAGCGCACATTCACCCAAGGGTATCTTGGCGCTGAATAACAGATGTTTATTGCTACCAAACTCAATGGTCCTCATTCTATCGACCTTCGAAGGATGAAAGGCTGAGTGGACCCACAGGAATTTGAACCTGTGACCATGAGGTCGAACACAGGCCCTTGCAGTGGATTTATTAGTCCACTGAGCCACCAGACCCAGCTTAAGATGGACAAAAACATAAAGGGAGGTACCAGGGAGGAAGGTGCCAGGATGATGAGGCAGGAAATGGCCCTACGTCCACTGGGAGTGGCGTCTTGCTTAAAGCAGGAGAAGGGAAGGGAAACGAAGGAGACGGTTCATGAGCAACAGGGACAATCCGGCCCTTCATGCATCCAGGGAGAGTGGATTGCATCAGAGATGACTTTGAGGAGCCCTGGGTGGAGTCTGGAGTTCTTGGTGGTGGTAGAAAGTCTGGTGTTCCACAAGGGCAAACACATCAATCAGGATTTATAAAGCGCTGCAAATCACCCGTGAGGACCTCAAGGCGCTGCCCGTGGGCAGAGAGGAAGGCAGAGGCTCAGCAGGCGTGTGTCCAAGGTCCACAGCTTAAACTATTCCAGGTGATGCTGCTTGGAGGACATAATGTCCAGAGACAACATCCATCCAGGACGAGAAACATCACTTACAACGCAACTTTTACCACGCGATGCTTTTACATCGCAACTTTTACAACGCAAACCATTACAACGCATTGCGCTGGAGGGCGCTCTAGGATAGGGAATAGGTTTAATGTACTATCCAACACCTTCCCTACTATCCACGGGGACTGGAGTTGGAATACTAAATTAAACTATTCACTATCCAGCGCCCCAAAGCACTATGCGTTGTAATGGTATGCGTTGTAAAACTTGCGATGTAAAAGTATGCAAGGTAAAAGCATGCGTTGTAATGTTGTACATCCATTCAGGACATACAAAAGCATATCTGAGGTCCCAGAGCAGATGCTGATGAGGCGAGCTGCATGGGGCATCAGCGGCCATCTTTAGAGCAGCTTTACCAGGCAGATGGTACCGATGGGCAGTAGCTTTGGAAAAGGGAGGAAGTAACCTCAATAGCACATGGTTTCACACTCTACCCAACCGCAGACTCATGTACCGGTGCCACCCCGTGCTGCAAGCATTGCACTTACATTTCAAAAGACCAATTACCACCCCCCAGGAACCCCAGACTACTTGTAATGAGGCTTTAAAAGATAAGAGTTTGTTCAAAATAACAACTTTGCATATTAGCTATTTTGCTGAACGTAGCAACAATTGTGAAAGCTTTGGATCAAGTCTCTTGGAGGTAGCAAAGGGCTAGAAACCAGAAGACAAGCCTCGTTTAAAGAGGTAAAAGAGAGGACATTTCTAGAGAAGTCTGGAGGCTAACTGTAGACAGAGACAAAAGACTCCAATGAACACACACCATAGCACACACATGAGGAATAAATAAAACAGGCTCCTCAGAACAGATGGCGCCTTTGCAACAATCTTTCAAGCATCTTTAACGAGCCCTGGACCACTTCATCTTATGCACATCTCAAGCCTCATTGGGGGTAAGAAAAACTGGGGCAGCTCTCAGGTCGCCTTCGGGCATTTGTTGCACTTTATAAATCTTGGTCAAATCAAATCAGATCCTGTCTGATACCAAAGGCTACTTCAGAAATGAGTGCTCGGGCATCACCCAGTATTCGAGCTCCGGCGGCGAGCTGGTGGTCACCGGGATCGAAGGCCGTGGACCACCCTTGGACCTACACAGCTCTCCCTGGCACTCCCAGGGAATATATGACGTTACATCGCTGTGTTAACACCGCAATACCTTTACAACGCAGGCATTACAACGCAAGTCGTTACAGCGATTTGCGCTGGAGGGCGCTGCACTTAGGAATAGTAAGATATACTATTCCGACTCCAGTCTATGTACAGTAGGGAAGGTGTTGGAATAGTAAATCAAACTATTTCTTAGGTTAGAGCGCCATTCAGCGCAAGTCATTGTAATGACTTTCGTTGTAATACCCGCGTTGTAAAAGAATTGCGGTGTAAATATGGTGATTTAACTGATGTTTCCCACTCCCAGGGCATCCTGACTGGGCCAGAGAAGGACAAGGAAGTCACATCAAAGGCATGTCGGTGACGTCTTTATTTAAAGGGGGTATATGGCGTATTGTAGGAGAAATGGCGACCACTTCCTTCCTCCATGTTCCGTATTTGTGGGAAATAAATGACCATATATGCATGTGGCACCCACCCTGGATGCCCTTCAAGCAAGGGGGTGGGGGGGGTGGGGAGGAAAGCTTCAGAAAACTTTCCTCACATTATAAACCACAAGACTATTGACGTATCTCTGTCTCATGAGGCTATCTCAAGGTCGTGAATATGTGCCTACAAAAATATTGTACATGCTACGTCACAAAGGTAAATATAAATCTACTGCCCTGAACTCCACGTCCACTTACACAATATCCACCTTGGGATGTAGTGCTTATGTCGATGTCGATGTCAGGAACCATATAAATCTAATTAAGGTCTTAAGGAGTATAATATTTGCAGAACCTAGGAACACATATGTTCATTTAAAGATATAATTATTATTTTTAGGGCTCGGACTCCTCCCCACTGAAAGTGGGAGGAGTTTCGAGAACTAATGTTAAAGAATAAAAAAAAGAAGTATCTCCTAGGGCTTTGGCCGAGACAAATTCCACACATTCCTTAGCGTGTTCTGTCATCTGGCCAGTGATTCGTCTTCGTTGTGTTGTCGTTTTAATAGGCTTGAAGTGATAGGGTAAATTTAGTTTTGTTCCGCCATCTTGGGCATATTTCGTTCGTGCTCGCGGAAAGAAGTACATTAATTATAATTAGGAGCTGTCAGGGTGCCTCCGTAAGTGAATCCAGATGGCCGGGCGCGTTCACTGATTCTCTCTGGTCTGCAGGAAGCAGGTTCCCAACCGGAGCATCGGGTATAATGTTTTTCACTTTGGTAAGCAGGAGTGCGTGCCCATAGCTTTTGGTTTCAATGACGTAGCCAAGGACCGCATGCCCTTCATCAATACAGAGGAAGTGCATTTGACCCACAGATGCCCGTTGTGTTTTATTTCTGCAGACAGGTTCCTGCGTGACACGGCTCTGCCGTATCTGTGCTGAAACGCCCTTCAGCGGCGCTGCGGCCGCACTGGAGCCCGTGAATAGCCCCGCGATGCTGCATTCCAGCTCGGCGCTCTCGCGGGCTGGGTGTCTCCAAGTTGGGCTCGGTTTTGCGCACATGTGATGACGGGAACGAAGCGTGTTCTGTGTGTCTCCGGCTCTCAGCTGTCGGCGCTTGAGTTATTTGGCCTGCAAAGTTGAAGGCAGCAGCTGTCACTGCAGCACAGCCTCCTCCACGGCTGTTGACACCGGTCCATTTCCGCCAGTGGAGCGGCGCAGAGCGTCTCCTGCAGCCGGGGAGAGCCAGGGAGGGCGCCACCGGGCAGCAGCCGAGCCGCGCCAACCCGAGGTGGGGGAGCCCCCTAGGAGCGGGACCGGAGCCGGCGCCGGGCCACAAGGGAACGAGGCCCGCAGACCCCACGGGAGGTGAGCACCGGGTCGTGATATGTCGGTGAGATAGCTCGGCGGGTTGAGCACTCTTGATGAAGAGTGCTGTATGCAGATTAGGGATCACATGGGCACGACTGGTTCTGCCTTTCATTTACGCGAAGTCTGTACACGGAATACTATTGATTTGAGTAAAAATGACAGGTACTTCGAAGGTATAACACCACTGCTGTAATAGACTGAAACAGACACCCACCGATGCCTGTCCCCACTCACCACCCACGTGGCCCAGGAATTCGGCAAAGACACGGGGCGCGTTCCTAATATTTATTTTGGAATAACATTTTTTATGTAATCGGACAGGTATCCTTGTGTTTCAGCGAAAAACTTTCTCGACAGTAACTATAGGTACAGACGAGATTATTTGTATGTGGCCGCTATAAATCACTTCAACTAATTAGAATAATTGACTATTAGGGACTTTGATCAGGGTGTGCCACCGCAGACGGGAGATTGATAAAGGTTATGCAGTAGGTGTCGACCCGCTCTGCATTCCTATACTGAGTTGTGCAGTTGCTATTTCTGCGGTGAGGCATTTCTGTCCCCCCTCTCTCCCTTCCAGGGTTACGAAGCGTTCTGAATCAGAAAAAGGGGCGTGTTGGCGCTATACAAACCTCAGGCTAAAACGCACAAAGAGATGAATGAATAAACGGACCTCTAGGTGGATGCATAGAAATGCCGCTGAGGGTGTGCGGGGCGGCCTCCCCCTGGTGCCCCCCGCCCTTCCCTCGGTCACAGGACCCGCCGGCAGCATGGCATGATACTTCTATATTAGGAAGGTGACCTCGCCGTGTGACTCCGCGCCGGAGGGAGGGCGGCCTGTCTCCCTCTTTAGTTCCGGCAGAAATTTCAGTTTATAGACGTCATTTCTATCTGGCCTGCGCCCGGCCCCCTTTTGCGCTCCTTGCAGGTTCGAAGGGTGTAGAAAGCAATAATGGGGGACGCCCCTCGTTTCACAGCGAGATTGTATGTGTGTGTCATAGAAACGCTGAGCTGACCGTCATCCGGCGAGCAACCTCCTGTGGAGAATTGCATGCTACAGTACCCCCGGCCTCCCTTTCAATGTGATATCATGATATCTGCCTCCTCAGCGTGGCCTCTACCTCTCCTTAGAGGCCCCCACTCCGCCTCTTACTGTGGTCTCTTCCTGTGGCACCCTTCAGTCGTCTGATATCACCCCCTTTAACACTTAAGAGGCCCTCTCCCTCCTGTCTCACACTGTGACCTCTCACCCTAAGCCACACACTCTAGTCTTACACTGTGTATTACACTGTGTATTACACCCCTCTCCCTTCAGTTTCATCGGCTAACCCAATATGATGGCTTCAGAAAGTGCTTTAAGTGCAAAGTATGTAAAAACGGAGAGAACCATACGTTCATTGAGACGCCCTTTAAAAAAAATAATTAAAGATACGGGGTAACCTTACATGCAAATCTAAATTTGTAGTATATATCCTCACATGTCCCTGCAGAAGAACATATGTGGGGAGCACCACATTGCCGTTTCATCCGAGGATATTACAACATATACATGCCATCATTCACAGGGACCGCAGTTACCCTGTTATCCGTCACTTTGAAAAACAACATCAAGGTGATCCCTCAGTTTTGAAATACAGCTGTGTGGCACAAGTTGCAAAAAGAAAAAGAGGGGGCGACAGAGAGAAAGAACTGCACAAACTAGAAACTTGGTATATCCTAGAATTCGATATTGTAGAACCAATGGCTCTCAGTATGGATGAAGAACTGTATACCTGTCCTCTCTAATTATTTCCATCAATGTTGATATAACTAGCATTTATTTCTGTGCCTATCCACTCTCATTAAGATATTCTTGAACTGTAATAGATAATGATTTTGTTTATCATATGTATCTCCTGTCTTAAAAATCTGATGGATTTGTGTTTTGATAGATGGTTTGTCTCATGGGCCTATGAGAAAACAATAGATATAATATTTATATTTTAGAAAACAAATAAATCATTTTTGTGGTTGGCCTTGTGCATTAGCCTATTACTTTGAATTAATGTATTCTTACTTCATGAAATATTGAACACTTTATCTGTATTACTATTAATTTGGCTAATGAAGAGCTTCCTATCCTCTGTTTGATGGAGAATGTTTTATGGCACATTGCACTTTATTGAAGTGATTAGAGGTGGAAAATGTGTAGATAGACATCAGGCACTTGCCTAGAAGATTGATTGCTCTTTTCAAACAAGATGTGATGATAATGGGTATTACGCTCCTGCAATTGTTTTCATGTTTTTACCTGCTTTTTATATATACAATTCCTAATGAAATAATTTTTTATGGGGCTGACCATTGTTCATAATCTAAATACTTAGAAAGTTGCATTGTTTTAAACTTGAACTGAAATTTAAATGAATGGGCCGTTGTAGATATACAGCAGGAGTTTCTTAATGTGCCATATATGTTCTTTTGTGTTTCACATTGAAAAAATGAATTACATGTCTTTGTAAGCGAGTATCATTCCTTTTGTTGGGATATTTTTGGCGTTTTCCTTGCCCGAGGAACTATTACAAGCAGGTGCCTGAACCCGCACAGCACTGCCCCCTCTGCAAGCTGGACATCTATTCCAGCATTTTTGATGGAATATATATATAACTGGTGCCTTGTCATCACTAACCAGTGTAACACTGCCCTGTTTTTTGTCTCCTTGATAGTTGATAAATGTGGCTGTACTGTCTGATGCAGGCATATTTCTGCTCTGCATGATCATGCCTATGGTATTTTGTGTTTATTTGAAAGCCACCACAAGGTCAGCTGAGAATTGATTTTGACCAAGCTTGTTGGCCTTTGTTTATTTCAGAGCAGTATGGGGACTGTGCAAGAGTTGGCCAAGGCTCTTTACCTTATTGTTCTATGCAGCAATCACTTTAGTAGTTATTATCTGTCTTGGGGAAAAGAATGAGCACGGCTCAAAATGATTCCATTAAACAGGTCACTGTAGTTTGTACTGGTTATGTTGTTAAGCACTAGGTGTACTTTCAGTATAGGTTCCAAACTTCATTTTGACACGGTGGCAATCGGAATGAAAATTGAGCTTGATGATCCGGGGTCTGATTCATGAACGTGTTCTAATGCAGTATGCAGGCTCAGAATGGGTCCATGCACCTATTTTTGCTCAAATTGTGCTGGGTCCAGCACAGACTTGGAGACGGAGCAATGGCTGGCTCTTCATGTTTTTAAGCTGCAATGTCTGCAATTAATACACTAACTCATAGATTTTCTGAGATAATATATGTACCATAGGCAGCTCAGTTTCACCAAAAACTGGCACATGGAACTTTTCTGAGGCTGTTTTTTTTGCTGAAGATGTTCATGAAATTATACTTGTCCTGCTGGCTCACCCCCACAGACTCACCACCACACACTCACCAGCACACAGAAAACAACACACCCCCAGCCGTCAATGAATGCTTTCACCATGCACCAACACCAACAACCATCATCCATCTGTGCACGCTTTTACCAAGCACACACCCACCAGCCGTCAGTGCACCCTTCCACCAGGCACACACACCTCCAGCCGGCAGTGCACTTTTCCACCAAGCAATCGCAGTATGGTACACTTTACTTTTAAACATATTCATATAAAGCACAGCATGCCACCATTGGTAAAATTACAATTCAACCAAGATACTTCCACTACACACCACATGCACACACTCCATAACACATGGCAAAAAGACATTGGCATTTACAATGCCATTAGCTCAAACTCAAATAAATCCGAGCCCGATTGCATTTCTAATGCTTGTTATTTTAGGCACCAGAAGACATTAATACCAGTAGATTTCATACCTACATTCTACAGAATTCCTAATAAATCAGTGAAAGCAGTTTTACACAAGCCACATAGAGACAGACTACACACAAGATTGCCTTGTAGGAATCGGGGGTGCGGCCCCTGACACCAGTCCCTACGACTGGCACCTTTGTACCCTACCTGTAGTTCGTAGGAGGACCACTGTCAAAGTTATTAAAGAGCTGTTAGTTCACAACAGGTCGTATTTAGAGATACGCCATAAGACAGCTTTTTCTTTCTTTTTTATGTTTAATAAGATTAATTAAGTAAATAACTGTTACATAAAAGGTAGGCCACGAAACACAATATAACTGTAATATAATAGAAATGGAGAAACAGGCCGTGAACAGAATAGAAATCTGTTTTCATTTTATCAATAACATGGGGGGGGGGAGTGGGAGGGAGGAAAGAAAAATCAAAGGGGAGAGATATAATGCAATTCTATAATTGAAGATCGTGTAAACAAATTATAAACCTATTAAAAGAAATCCCTCTAACTGTAAAGCGCTCTGACATCCTTTGGGATCAAGTTCATGCTATATAGAACTTTATAAATAAAATAAAGGAGGCAAATGTAATATCTCATCTATGATAATGACAGACATTATTCCAACAGGACTTCACTAAAAGTTTAGTTCAGCATTTCCTAAGATAATTTCCTGGGATCCTTGGCCGTTACATGACTCTCGCGTGTCACCTGTTGCTATAGCGCTGGGACACCTCTTTGGAGGTAGCTGTTCACGCTCTATAAATGGCTGTATTATTATTATTATTCCCAGTTAAGTGTGATTTGCTGGAAAGCTAAAGTCAACATCAAATCAAAAAAAACCTTTTTCATGTGTAGACAATCCCAATGATTTTGATAAACTTCCTGTAAAAAGAATAATATTTGGGCGCCTGTAGGTTAAAAATAGCTGAAAGGCACTTCCAGCATCCAAGCCAATCTTTTTCATACAACAGTCTTTATTGAAAATTCCAGCAGTTGATAAAACACTTCCTTCTTTATTTGCCTTGTTTATATTCCCACAGCCGAAATGTGTTTCGAGGAAACCCTCTGTGCGTTTGCTTGAAACACAATTTCTTACCCGGATATCACACATCTGAAATCAATACATATTTTAAATATTGTTACTTCGTGCCACCATTACAAGCTGCATCGTCTTGATGTCGGAATTTGTTTACAATATATATCTAATCTCAAATTGTTTTCCCCGAGGGAGGGAATCCCCCTGAATCACTTGACAGCACGTGCTCACGGGGACACATTCAGATGAGGCCCCCAGGAGCACGTGCCCCCATACCTCACCGTGCGCACGTGCACCCATAGTGACCTCACCGTGAGCACGTGCCCCCATAGTGACCTCACCGTGAGCACGTGCCCCCATACGTCACCGCGAGCACGCGCAGCCACTGAGTTCAGCAGGGGATGTCCCTGGCACATTTAGGCCTCTGCCCCAAAGGAGAGCTGATAATGAGTCAATAATTGTGATTGGTGTCGGGGGATGCACACTTAAAGCTGATAATGAGTCAATAATTGTGATTGGTGTCGGGGGATGCACACTTAAAGCTGATAATGAGTCAATAATTGTGATTGGTGTCGGGGGATGCACACTTAAAGCTGATAATGAGTCAATAATTGTGATTGGTGTCGGGGGATGCACACTTAAAGCTGATAATGAGTCAATAATTGTGATTGGTGTCGGGGGATGCACACTTAAAGCTGATAATGAGTCAATAATTGTGATTGGTGTCGGGGGATGCACACTTAAAGCTGATAATGAGTCAATAATTGTGATTGGTGTCGGGGGATGCACACTTAAAGCTGATAATGAGTCAATAATTGTGATTGGCGTCAGGGGATGAACACTTAATGCAATATTTACTACTCAGACGCTGCAGCGCCCCTCCCACCGCAGACGTCTCCTTGTAGCTCATTATATATGGATGAAGTGAGCCGGGTCCCAGAGGGATGCGCTCACTGCACACAAGGACGCAATGTGGAAATAATATTCAAAGATGACAGAGTGGAAAGGACTCCCTGCCAAAGGTAGTGAAATGTAAACTAAGCCTCGCGTACTCGGGCAGAACACAGGTCCGGGCAGAACACAGACCCGGCAGAACACAGACCCGGGCAGAACACAGGTCCGGGCAGAACACACTTCTCTTACACACAGAGCGGGTGCTGGAGCAGTGCACACTTCTCTTACACACAGAGCGGGTGCTGGAGCAGTGCACACTTCTCTTACACACAGAGCGGATGCTGGAGCAGTGCACACTTCTCTTACACACAGAGCGGATGCTGGAGCAGTGCACACTTCTCTTACACACAGAGCGGGTGCTGGAGCAGTGCACACTTCTCTTACACACAGAGCGGATGCTGGAGCAGTGCACACTTCTCTTACACACAGAGCGGGTGCTGGAGCAGTGCACACTTCTCTTACACACAGAGCGGATGCTGGAGCAGTGCACACTTCTCTTACACACAGAGCGGATGCCAGAGCAGTGCAAGCTTCCCTTACACACAAAGGGGGTGCCGGAGCAGTGAAAGCTTCCCTTACAAACGGAGCGGGTAACAGAGCAGTGCAAGCTTCCCTTACACACAAAGGGGGTGCCAGAGCAGTGAAAGCTTCCTTTGCACACACAGCGGATGCCAGAGCAGTGCAAGCTTCCCTCACACATGGAGCAGGTGCCGGAGCAGTGCACACTTCTCTTACACACAGAGCGGATGCTGGAGCTGTGCAAGCTTCCCTTACACACAAAGGGGGTGCCAGAGCAGTGAAAGCTTCCTTTGCACACACAGCGGATGCCAGAGCAGTGCAAGCTTCCCTCACACATGGAGCGGGTGCCGGAGCAGTGCACACTTCTCTTACACACAGAGCGGATGCTGGAGCTGTGCAAGCTTCCCTTACACACAAAGGGGGTGCCAGAGCAGTGAAAGCTTCCTTTGCGCACACAGCGGATGCCAGAGCAGTGCAAGCTTCCCTCACACATGGAGCGGGTGCCAGAGCAGTGCACACTTCTCGTACACACAGAGCGGATGCTGGAGCACTGCAAGCTTCCCTTACACACAAAGGGGGTGCCAGAGCAGTGAAAGCTTCCTTTGCACACACAGCGGATGCCAGAGCAGTGCAAGCTTCCCTTACACATAGAGCGGGTGCCGGAGCAGTGCACACTTCTCGTACACACAGAGCGGATGCTGGAGCACTGCAAGCTTCCCTTACACACAAAGGGGGTGCCAGAGCAGTGAAAGCTTCCTTTGCACACACAGCGGATGCCAGAGCAGTGCAAGCTTCCCTTACACATGGAGCGGGTGCCGGAGCAGTGCACACTTCTCGTACACACAGAGCGGATGCTGGAGCAGTGCAAGCTTCCCTTACACACAAAGGGGGTGCCAGAGCAGTGAAAGCTTCCTTTGCACACACAGCGGATGCCAGAGCAGTGCAAGCTTCCCTCACACATGGAGCGGGTGCCGGAGCAATGCACACTTCTCGTACACACAGAGCGGATGCTGGAGCACTGCAAGCTTCCCTTACACACAAAGGGGGTGCCAGAGCAGTGAAAGCTTCCTTTGCACACACAGCGGATGCCAGAGCAGTGCAAGCTTCCCTTACACATGGAGCGGGTGCCGGAGCAGTGCACACTTCTCGTACACCCAGAGCGGATGCTGGAGCACTGCAAGCTTCCCTTACACACAAAGGGGGTGCCAGAGCAGTGAAAGCTTCCTTTGCACACACAGCGGATGCCAGAGCAGTGCAAGCTTCCCTCACACATGGAGCGGGTGCCGGAGCAGTGCACACTTCTCGTACACACAGAGCGGATGCTGGAGCACTGCAAGCTTCCCTTACACACAAAGGGGGTGCCAGAGCAGTGAAAGCTTCCTTTGCACACACAGCGGATGCCAGAGCAGTGCAAGCTTCCCTTACACATGGAGCGGGTGCCGGAGCAGTGCACACTTCTCGTACACACAGAGCGGATGCTGGAGCAGTGCAAGCTTCCCTTACACACAAAGGGGGTGCCAGAGCAGTGAAAGCTTCCTTTGCACACACAGCGGATGCTAGAGCAGTGCAAGCTTCCCTCACACATGGAGCGGGTGCCGGAGCAGTGCACACTTCTCGTACACACAGAGCGGATGCTGGAGCACTGCAAGCTTCCCTTACACACAAAGGGGGTGCCAGAGCAGTGAAAGCTTCCTTTGCACACACAGCGGATGCCAGAGCAGTGCAAGCTTCCCTTACACACAGAGAGGTTGGCATAGCATTCCAAGCTTTGCATACTCACAGAGTGCTGGAGCAGTGCAAGCGTCCCTTACACACAAAGCGGGTGCAGGATCGGTGCGCGCTTCCCTATCACACAAAGCGGGTGAAGGATCGGTGCGCGCTTCCCTATCACACAAAGCGGGTGCAGGATCGGTGCAAGCTTCAAATACACACAGAAAGGGGGCCAGAGCAGTCGAACTTCCTTTACACACAGAGCAGGTGCCAGAGCAGTACAAGCTTCCCTTACTCACAGAGTGGGTGCCGTAGCAGTCAAACTTCCCTTACACACAGAGTGGGTACCTGAGCAGTGCAAGCTTCCTTACACACTGAAGGTACCAGAGCAGTGCAAGCTTCCCTTATACACAGAGTGGGTGCAGGTGCAGTGCAGACTTCCCTCACACACAGAGCGAGAATCTGAGCAGTGCAAGCGTCCCTTACACACAGAGCAGGTGCCCGGAGCAGTGCAAGCTTCACTTACACACAGAAAGGGTGCCGTAGCAGTGCAAGCTTCACTTACACACAAAGCTGGTGCCGAAACAGAGCAAGCTTCCCTTAAACACAGAGCAGGTACCTGAGCAGTGCACGCTTCCCTTACTCACAGAGTGGGTGCTGGAGCAGTGCTAGCTTCCCTTACACATTGAACAGGTACTGGAGCAGTGCAAGCTTCCCTTATACATAGAGCGGGTGCCGGAGCAGTGCAAGTTCCCTTATACACAGAGCAGGTGCCGGAGCAGTGCAAGCTTCCATTACTCAGAGAGTGGATGCTGTAGCAGTGCAAGCTTCCTTTATACACTGAACAGTGCCCAGAGCAGTGCAAGCTTCCCTTATACATAGAGCGGGTACCAGAGCAGTGCAAGCTTCCTTTACACACAGAACGGGTACTGGAGCAATCAAGCTTCCCTCGCACACAGAGTGAGTACCAGAGCAGTGGAAGCTTCCCTTACACATGGAAGTCGCTCATACCTAGGGGCCTGACAATCTTTGCCATTCACCTGCTAGGGGTACAAAAACACCCAAGCACACTCCCTCAGTAGCAACTTCGCAGAAGCTCACAACTGGATTCTAAACAAAGACATAGTTCAAAGCATCTTTCGGGAATGGGGACAACCACACATCGACCTGTTTGCAGATGAAAACAACAAAAAATGCCAAGACTACGCATCCAGGTTCTCCCGACCAGGATCGAAGGGAATGCCCTTTTGATAAAGTTGTCTGGGAGATTGCTCTATGTGTTTGGGTACCTCCACTTCTGTTGATTCCTGCAGTAAATAACAAAGTCTACACGTTTAAGACCAGAATTAATTTTATAGCACTGGAATGGCCTCGCCAGAGGGGGTTCCCGGCCATGTTGCACCTTTCAGAAAGGTCACACAGGAGGTTGCTTTGAAGACAAGATCTCCTTTACAAGTTCCATCCCACCCTGCTCTCGATGAACTTGACAGCATGGCCCCTGAATTCCTCCAGTGTGGACACGTAGGACTCCCACAGGATTGTATGGACATGTTGAAAGAGTCCAAGAGGCCCTCAACCAGAGAATCCTAGGCATTCAAGTGGAAATGGTTCTATTTGTGTTGTGCCCCGAATGGGCATCATCCGATTTTAAGTTCACTAGCAGCAGGTGCCTGGCCCTTCCTGTCTGTGAGTGAGGAGCATGGCTGTGTGGACTGTACTAGTAGCAGCCTTCAGCAGCTGCCTGTCAGCCTCTGCTGTGACCCAGAGTTCACAGCAGCAGGTGTGGGAGGCCTGTCTGTGAGTGCAGGAGCATGGCTGTGTGGACTCTACAAGTAGCAGCCGTCAGCAGCTGCCTGTCAGCCTCTGCTGTGACCCAGAGTTCACTAGCAGCAGGTGCAGGAGGCCTGTCTGTGAGTGCAGGAGCATGGCTGTGTGGACTGTACAAGTAGCAGCCTGCAGCAGCTGCCTGTCAGCCTCTGCTGTGACCCAGAGTTCACAGCAGCAGGTGCCTGGCCTGTCTGTGAGTGCACGAGCATGGCTGTGTGGACTGTACAAGTAGCAGCCTGCAGCAGCTGCCTGTCAGCCTCTGCTGTGACCCAGAGTTCACAGCAGCAGGTGCAGGAGGCCTGTCTGTGAGTGAGGAGCATGGCTGTGTGGACTGTACAAGTAGCAGCCTGCAGCAGCTGCCTGTCAGCCTCTGCTGTGACCCGGAGTTCACTAGCAGCTGGTGCCTGGCCTGTCTGTGAGTGCATGAGCATGGCTGTGCGAACTGTACAAGTAGCAGCCGTCAGCAGCTGCCTGTCAGCCTCTGCTGTGACCCGGAGTTCACTAGCAGCAGGTGCCTGGCCTGTCTGTGAGTGAGGAGCATGGCTGTGTGGACTGTACAAGTAGCAGCCTGCAGCAGCTGCCTGTCAGCCTCTGCTGTGACCCAGAGTTCACTAGCAGCAGGTGCCTGGCCTGTCTGTGAGTGAGGAGCATGGCTGTGTGGACTGTACAAGTAGCAGCCTGCAGCAGCTGCCTGTCAGCCTCTGCTGTGACCCAGAGTTCACAGCAGCAGGTGCAGGAGGCCTGTCTGTGAGTGAGGAGCATGGCTGTGTGGACTGTACAAGTAGCAGCCTGCAGCAGCTGCCTGTCAGCCTCTGCTGTGACCCGGAGTTCACTAGCAGCTGGTGCCTGGCCTGTCTGTGAGTGCATGAGCATGGCTGTGCGAACTGTACAAGTAGCAGCCGTCAGCAGCTGCCTGTAATCCTCTGCTGTGACCCGGAGTTCACTAGCAGCAGGTGCAGGAGGCCTGTCTGTGAGTGCACGAGCATGGCTGTGTGGACTGTACAAGTAGCAGCCGCAGCAGCTGCCTGTCAGCCTCTGCTGTGACCCAGAGTTCACTAGCCGCAGGTGCAGGAGGCCTGTCTGTGGGAGCACAAGCATGGCAGTGTGGACTGTACAAGTAGCAGCCTGCAGCAGCTGCCTGTCAGCCCCTGCTGTGACCCAGAGTTCACTAGCAGCAGGTGCAGGAGGCCTGTCTGTGAGTGCACGAGCATGGCTGTGTGGACTGTACAAGTAGCAGCCGTCAGCAGCTGCCTGTCAGCCTCTGCTGTGACCCAGGGTTCACTAGCAGCAGGTGCAGGAGGCCTGTCTGTGAGTGCAGGAGCATGGCTGTGTGGACTGTACAAGTAGCAGCCGTCAGCAGCTGCCTGTCAGCCTCTGCTGTGACCTGGAGTTCACTAGCAGCAGGTGCCTGGCCTGTCTGTGAGTGCACGAGCATGGCTGTGTGGACTGTACAAGTAGCAGCCTGCAGCCGCTGCCTGTCAGCCTCTGCTGTGACCCGGAGTTCACTAGCAGCAGGTGCAGGTTTGTCTGTGAGTGAAGAGCATGGCTGTGTGGGCTGTACAAGTAGCAGCCTGCAGCAGCTGCCTGTCAGCCTCTGCTGTGACCCAGAGTTCACTAGCAGCAGGTGCCTGGCCTGTCTGTGAGTGAGGAGCATGGCTGTGTGGACTGTACAAGTAGCAGCCTGCAGCAGCTGCCTGTCAGCCTCTGCTGTGACCCAGAGTTCACAGCAGCAGGTGCAGGAGGCCTGTCTGTGAGTGAGGAGCATGGCTGTGTGGACTGTACAAGTAGCAGCCTGCAGCAGCTGCCTGTCAGCCTCTGCTGTGACCCGGAGTTCACTAGCAGCTGGTGCCTGGCCTGTCTGTGAGTGCATGAGCATGGCTGTGCGAACTGTACAAGTAGCAGCCGTCAGCAGCTGCCTGTAATCCTCTGCTGTGACCCGGAGTTCACTAGCAGCAGGTGCAGGAGGCCTGTCTGTGAGTGCACGAGCATGGCTGTGTGGACTGTACAAGTAGCAGCCGCAGCAGCTGCCTGTCAGCCTCTGCTGTGACCCAGAGTTCACTAGCCGCAGGTGCAGGAGGCCTGTCTGTGGGAGCACAAGCATGGCAGTGTGGACTGTACAAGTAGCAGCCTGCAGCAGCTGCCTGTCAGCCCCTGCTGTGACCCAGAGTTCACTAGCAGCAGGTGCAGGAGGCCTGTCTGTGAGTGCACGAGCATGGCTGTGTGGACTGTACAAGTAGCAGCCGTCAGCAGCTGCCTGTCAGCCTCTGCTGTGACCCAGGGTTCACTAGCAGCAGGTGCAGGAGGCCTGTCTGTGAGTGCAGGAGCATGGCTGTGTGGACTGTACAAGTAGCAGCCGTCAGCAGCTGCCTGTCAGCCTCTGCTGTGACCTGGAGTTCACTAGCAGCAGGTGCCTGGCCTGTCTGTGAGTGCACGAGCATGGCTGTGTGGACTGTACAAGTAGCAGCCTGCAGCCGCTGCCTGTCAGCCTCTGCTGTGACCCGGAGTTCACTAGCAGCAGGTGCAGGTTTGTCTGTGAGTGAAGAGCATGGCTGTGTGGGCTGTACAAGTAGCAGCCTGCAGCAGCTGCCTGTCAGCCTCTGCTGTGACCCAGAGTTCACTAGCAGCAGGTGCCTGGCCTGTCTGTGAGTGCACGAGCATGGCTGTGTGGACTGTACAAGTAGCAGCCTGCAGCTGCTGCCTGTCAGCCTCTGCTGTGACCCGGAGTTCACAGCAGCAGGTGCAGGAAGCCTGTCTGTGAGTGAGGAGCATGGCTGTGTGGACTGTACAAGTAGCAGCCTGCAGCAGCTGCCTGTCAGCCTCTGCTGTGACTCAGGGCTCACAGCAGCAGGTGCAGGAGGCCTGTCTGTGAGTGCATGAGCATGGCTGTGTGGACTGTACAAGTAGCAGCCGTCAGCAGCTGCCTGTCAGCCTCTGCTGTGACCCGGAGTTCACTAGCAGCAGGTGCCCGGCCCGTCTGTGAGTGCACGAGCATGGCTGTGAGGACTGTACAAGTAGCAGCCGTCAGCAGCTGCCTGTCATCCTCTGCTGTGACCCGGAGTTCACTAGCAGCAGGTGCAGGAGGCCTGTCTGTGAGTGCACGAGCATGGCTGTGTGGACTGTACAAGTAGCAGCCTGCAGCAGTTGCCTGTCAGCCCCTGCTGTGACCCAGAGTTCACAGCAGCAGGTGCCTGTCGGACTCTGCTGTGACCCAGAGTTCACTAGCAGCAGGTGCAGGAGGCCTGTCTGTGAGTGCACGAGCATGGCTGTGTGGACTGTACAAGTAGCAGCCTGCAGCAGTTGCCTGTCAGCCTCTGCTGTGACCCAGAGTTCACAGCAGCAGGTGCAGGAGGCCTGTCTGTGAGTGCACGAGCATGGCTGTGTGGACTGTACAAGTAGCAGCCTGCAGCAGTTGCCTGTTAGCCTCTGCTGTGACCCAGGGTTCATAGCAGCAGGTGCAGGAGGCCTGTCTGTGAGTGAGGAGCATGGCTGTGTGGTCTGTACAAGTAGCAGCCGCAGCAGCTGCCTGTCAGCCTCTGCTGTGACCCAGAGTTCACTAGCAGCAGGTGCCTGGCCTGTCTGTGAGTGCACGAGCATGGCTGTGTGGACTGTACAAGTAGCAGCCGTCAGCAGCTGCCTGTCAGCCTCTGCTGTGACCCGGAGTTCACAGCAGCAGGTGCAGGAGGCCTGTCTGTGAGTGAGGAGCATGGCTGTCTGCACAGTACGAGTAGCAGCTGCAGCAGGTGCCTGTCAGCCTCTGCTGTGACCCAGGGTTCATAGCAGCAGGTGCCTGGCCCTTCCTGTCTGTGAGTGCACGAGCATGGCTGTGTGGACTGTACAAGTAGCAGCCTGCAGCAGCTTCCTGTCAGCCTCTGCTGTGACCCAGAGTTCACTAGCAGCAGGTGCAGGAGGCCTGTCTGTGAGTGAGGAGCATGGCTGTGTGACTGTACAAGTAGCAGCCTGCAGCAGCTGCCTGTCAGCCCCTGCTGTGACCCAGAGTTCACTAGCAGCAGGTGTGGGAGGCCTGTCTGTGAGTGCACGAGCATGGCTGTGTGGACGGTACAAGTAGCAGCCTGCAGCAGCTGCCTGTCAGCCTCTGCTGTGACCCAGGGTTCACAGCAGCAGGTGCAGGAGGCCTGTCTGTGGGAGCACGAGCATGGCTGTGTGGACTGTACAAGTAGCAGCCGTCAGCACCTGCCTGTCAGCCTCTGCTGTGACCCAGAGTTCACTAGCAGCAGGTGCCTGGCCTGTCTGTGAGTGCACGAGCATGGCTGTGTGGACTGTACAAGTAGCAGCCGTCAGCAGCTGCCTGTCAGCCTCTGCTGTGACCCGGAGCTCACTAGCAGCAGGTGCCTGGCCTGTCTGTGAGTGCACGAGCATGGCTGTGTGGACTGTACAAGTAGCAGCCTGCAGCCGCTGCCTCTCAGCCTCTGCTGTGACCCGGAGTTCACTAGCAGCAGGTGCAGGTTTGTCTGTGAGTGAGGAGCATGGCTGTGTGGGCTGTACATGTAGCAGCCTGCAGCAGCTGCCTGTCAGCCTCTGCTGTGACCCAGAGTTCACTAGCAGCAGGTGCCTGGCCTGTCTGTGAGTGCACGAGCATGGCTGTGTGGATTGTACAAGTAGCAGCCTGCAGCTGCTGCCTGTCAGCCTCTGCTGTGACCCGGAGTTCACAGCAGCAGGTGCAGGAAGCCTGTCTGTGAGTGAGGAGCATGGCTGTGTGGACTGTACAAGTAGCAGCCGTCAGCAGCTGCCTGTCAGCCTCTGCTGTGACCCAGAGTTCACAGCAGCAGGTGCAGGAGGCCTGTCTGTGAGTGAGGAGCATGGCTGTGTGGACTGTACAAGTAGCAGCCTGCAGCAGCTGCCTGTCACCCTCTGCTGTGACCCAGAGTTCACTAGCAGCAGGTGCCTGGCCTGTCTGTGAGGGCACGAGCATGGCTGTGTGGACTGTACAAGTAGCAGCCGTCAGCAGCTGCCTGTCAGCCTCTGCTGTGACCCGGAGTTCACTAGCAGCAGGTGCAGGAGGCCTGTCTGTGAGTGCACGAGCATGGCTGTGTGGACTGTACAAGTAGCAGCCTGCAGCAGTTGCCTGTCAGCCCCTGCTGTGACCCAGAGTTCACAGCAGCAGGTGCCTGTCGGACTCTGCTGTGACCCAGAGTTCACTAGCAGCAGGTGCAGGAGGCCTGTCTGTGAGTGCACGAGCATGGCTGTGTGGACTGTACAAGTAGCAGCCTGCAGCAGTTGCCTGTCAGCCTCTGCTGTGACCCAGAGTTCACAGCAGCAGGTGCAGGAGGCCTGTCTGTGAGTGCACGAGCATGGCTGTGTGGACTGTACAAGTAGCAGCCTGCAGCAGTTGCCTGTTAGCCTCTGCTGTGACCCAGGGTTCATAGCAGCAGGTGCAGGAGGCCTGTCTGTGAGTGAGGAGCATGGCTGTGTGGTCTGTACAAGTAGCAGCCGCAGCAGCTGCCTGTCAGCCTCTGCTGTGACCCAGAGTTCACTAGCAGCAGGTGCCTGGCCTGTCTGTGAGTGCACGAGCATGGCTGTGTGGACTGTACAAGTAGCAGCCGTCAGCAGCTCCCTGTCAGCCTCTGCTGTGACCCGGAGTTCACAGCAGCAGGTGCAGGAGGCCTGTCTGTGAGTGAGGAGCATGGCTGTCTGCACAGTACGAGTAGCAGCTGCAGCAGGTGCCTGTCAGCCTCTGCTGTGACCCAGGGTTCATAGCAGCAGGTGCCTGGCCCTTCCTGTCTGTGAGTGCACGAGCATGGCTGTGTGGACTGTACAAGTAGCAGCCTGCAGCAGCTGCCTGTCAGCCTCTGCTGTGACCCAGAGTTCACTAGCAGCAGCAGCGGCAGGAGGTATGTCTGTGAGTGTAGGAGCATGGCTGTGTGGACTGTACAAGTAGCAGCCGCAGCAGCTGCCTGTCAGCCTCTGCTGTGACCCAGAGTTCACTAGCAGCAGGTGCCTGGCCTGTCTGTGAGTGCACGAGCATGGCTGTGTGGACTGTACAAGTAGCAGCCGTCAGCAGCTCCCTGTCAGCCTCTGCTGTGACCCGGAGTTCACAGCAGCAGGTGCAGGAGGCCTGTCTGTGAGTGAGGAGCATGGCTGTCTGCACAGTACGAGTAGCAGCTGCAGCAGGTGCCTGTCAGCCTCTGCTGTGACCCAGGGTTCATAGCAGCAGGTGCCTGGCCCTTCCTGTCTGTGAGTGCACGAGCATGGCTGTGTGGACTGTACAAGTAGCAGCCTGCAGCAGCTGCCTGTCAGCCTCTGCTGTGACCCAGGGTTCACAGCAGCAGGTGCAGGAGGCCTGTCTGTGGGAGCACGAGCATGGCTGTGTGGACTGTACAAGTAGCAGCCGTCAGCACCTGCCTGTCAGCCTCTGCTGTGACCCAGAGTTCACTAGCAGCAGGTGCCTGGCCTGTCTGTGAGTGCACGAGCATGGCTGTGTGGACTGTACAAGTAGCAGCCGTCAGCAGCTGCCTGTCAGCCTCTGCTGTGACCCGGAGCTCACTAGCAGCAGGTGCCTGGCCTGTCTGTGAGTGCACGAGCATGGCTGTGTGGACTGTACAAGTAGCAGCCTGCAGCCGCTGCCTCTCAGCCTCTGCTGTGACCCGGAGTTCACTAGCAGCAGGTGCAGGTTTGTCTGTGAGTGAGGAGCATGGCTGTGTGGGCTGTACATGTAGCAGCCTGCAGCAGCTGCCTGTCAGCCTCTGCTGTGACCCAGAGTTCACTAGCAGCAGGTGCCTGGCCTGTCTGTGAGTGCACGAGCATGGCTGTGTGGATTGTACAAGTAGCAGCCTGCAGCTGCTGCCTGTCAGCCTCTGCTGTGACCCGGAGTTCACAGCAGCAGGTGCAGGAAGCCTGTCTGTGAGTGAGGAGCATGGCTGTGTGGACTGTACAAGTAGCAGCCGTCAGCAGCTGCCTGTCAGCCTCTGCTGTGACCCAGAGTTCACAGCAGCAGGTGCAGGAGGCCTGTCTGTGAGTGAGGAGCATGGCTGTGTGGACTGTACAAGTAGCAGCCTGCAGCAGCTGCCTGTCAGCCTCTGCTGTGACCCAGGCCTCACAGCAGCAGGTGCAGGAGGCCTGTCTGTGAGTGCACGAGCATGGCTGTGTGGACTGTACAAGTAGCAGCCGTCAGCAGCTGCCTGTCAGCCTCTGCTGTGACCCGGAGTTCACTAGCAGCAGGTGCCTGGCCTGTCTGTGAGTGCACGAGCATGGCTGTGTGGACTGTACAAGTAGCAGCCGTCAGCAGCTGCCTGTCATTCTCTGCTGTGACCCGGAGTTCACTAGCAGCTGGTGCAGGAGGTCTGTCTGTGAGTGCACGAGCATGGCTGTGTGGACTGTACAAGTAGCAGCCTGCAGCAGCTGCCTGTTAGTCCCTGCTGTGACCCAGAGTTCACAGCAGCAGGTGCCTGTCGGACTCTGCTGTGACCCACAGTTCACTAGCAGCAGGTGCAGGAGGCCTGTCTGTGAGTGAGGAGCATGGCTGTGTGGACTGTACAAGTAGCAGCCGCAGCAGCTGCCTGTCAGCCTCTGCTGTGACCCGGAGTTCACTAGCAGCAGGTGCAGGAGGCCTGTCTGTGAGTGCACGAGCATGGCTGTGTGGACTGTACAAGTAGCAGCCTGCAGCAGTTGCCTATCAGCTCCTGCTGTGACCCAGAGTTCACAAGCAGCAGGTGCCAGGCCTGTCTGCGAGTGCACGAGCATGGCTGTGTGGACTGTACAAGTAGCAGCCTGCAGCAGCTGCCTGTCATCCTCTGCTGTGACCCGGAGTTCACTAGCAGCAGGTGCAGGAGGCCTGTCTGTGAGTGCACGAGCATGGCTGTGTGGACTGTACAAGTAGCAGCCTGCAGCAGCTGCCTGTCAGCCTTTGCTGTGACCCAGGGTTCACTAGCAGCAGGTGTGGGAGGCCTGTCTGTGAGTGCAGGAGCATGGCTATGTGGACTGTACAAGTAGCAGCCGTAAGCAGCTGCCTGTCAGCCTCTGCTGTGATCCAGAGTTCACTAGCAGCAGGTGCCTGGCCTGTCTGTGAGGGCACGAGCATGGCTGTGTGGACTGTACAAGTAGCAGCCGTCAGTAGCTGCCTGTCAGCCTCTGCTGTGACCCAGGGTTCACCAGCAGCAGCTGTGGGAGGCCTGTCTGTGAGTGCAGGAGCATGGCTGTGTGGACTGTACAAGTAGCAGCCGTCAGCAGCTGCCTGTCAGCCTCTGCTGTGACCCAGAGTTCACTAGCAGAAGGTGCCTGGCCTGTCTGTGAGTGCAGGAGCATGGCTGTGTGGACTGTACAAGTAGCAGCCGTCAGCAGCTGCCTGTCAGCCTCTGCTGTGACCCGGAGTTCACTAGCAGCAGGTGCCTGGCCTGTCTGTGAGTGAGGAGCATGGCTGTGTGGACTGTACAAGTAGCAGCCGTCAGCAGCTGCCTGTCAGCCTCTGCTGTGACCCAGGGTTCACTAGCAGCAGGTGCCTGGCCTGTCTGTGAGTGAGGAGCATGGCTGTGTGGACTGTACAAGTAGCAGCCGCAGCAGCTGCCTCTCAGCCTCTGCTGTGACCCAGGGTTCACTAGCAGCAGGTGTAGGAGGCCTGTCTGTGAGTGCACGAGCATGGCTGTGTGGACTGTACAAGTAGCAGCCTGCAGCTGCTGCCTGTCAGCCTCTGCTGTGACCCGGAGTTCACAGCAGCAGGTGCAGGAAGCCTGTCTGTGAGTGACGAGCATGGCTGTGTGGACTGTACAAGTAGCAGCCGTCAGCAGCTGCCTGTCAGCCTCTGCTGTGACCCAGAGTTCACAGCAGCAGGTGCAGGAGGCCTGTCTGTGAGAGAGGAGCATGGCTGTGTGGACTGTACAAGTAGCAGCCTGCAGCAGCTGCCTGTCAGCCTCTGCTGTGACCCAGGGCTCACAGCAGCAGGTGCAGGAGGCCTGTCTGTGAGTGCACGAGCATGGCTGTGTGGACTGTACAAGTAGCAGCCGTCAGCAGCTGCCTGTCAGCCTCTGCTGTGACCCGGAGTTCACTAGCAGCTGGTGCCTGGCCTGTCTGTGAGTGCATGAGCATGGCTGTGTGGACTGTACAAGTAGCAGCGGTCAGCAGCTGCCTGTAATCCTCTGCTGTGACCCGGAGTTCACTAGCAGCAGGTGCAGGAGGCCTGTCTGTGAGTGCACAAGCATGGCTGTGTGGACTGTACAAGTAGCAGCCTGCAGCAGTTGCCTGTCAGCCCAGGTGCCTGTCGGACTCTGCTGTGACCCAGAGTTCACTAGCAGCAGGTGCAGGAGGCCTGTCTGTGAGTGCACGAGCATGGCTGTGTGGACTGTACAAGTAGCAGCCTGCAGCAGTTGCCTGTCAGCCTCTGCTGTGACCCAGAGTTCACAGCAGCAGGTGCAGGAGGCCTGTCTGTGAGTGCACGAGCATGGCTGTGTGGACTGTACAAGTAGCAGCCTGCAGCAGTTGCCTGTCAGCCTCTGCTGTGACCCAGGGTTCATAGCAGCAGGTGCAGGAGGCCTGTCTGTGAGTGAGGAGCATGTCTGTGTGGACTGTACAAGTAGCAGCCGCAGCAGCTGCCTGTCAGCCTCTGCTGTCACCCAGAGTTCACTAGCAGCAGGTGCCTGGCCTGTCTGTGAGTGCACGAGCATGGCTGTGTGGACTGTACTAGTAGCAGCCTGCAGCAGCTGCCTGTCAGCCTATGCTGTGACCCAGAGTTCACTAGCAGCAGGTGCCTGGCCTGTCTGTGAGTGCACGAGCATGGCAGTGTGGACTGTACAAGTAGCAGCCTGCAGCAGCTGCCTGTCAGCCTCTGCTGTGACCCGGAGTTCACAGCAGCAGGTGCAGGAGGCCTGTCTGTGAGTGAGGAGCATGGCTGTGTGGACTGTACAAGTAGCCGCCACAGCAGCTGCCTGTCAGCCTCTGCTGTGACCCAGAGTTCACTAGCAGCAGGTGCAGGAGGCCTGTCTGTGGGAGCACGAGCATGGCATTGTGGACTGTACGAGTAGCAGCCTGCAGCAGCTGCCTGTCAGCCTCTGCTGTGACCCAGAGTTCAGTAGCAGCAGGTGCAGGAGGCCTGTCTGTGAGTGAGGAGCATGGCTGTGTGACTGTACAAGTAGCAGCCTGCAGCAGCTGCCTGTCAGCCCCTGCTGTGACCCAGAGTTCACTAGCAGCAGGTGTGGGAGGCCTGTCTGTGAGTGCACGAGCATGGCTGTGTGGACGGTACAAGTAGCAGCCTGCAGCAGCTGCCTGTCAGCCTCTGCTGTGACCCAGGTTTCACAGCAGCAGGTGCAGGAGGCCTGTCTGTGAGTGCATGAGCATGGCTGTGTGGACTGTACAAGTAGCAGCCGTCAGCAGCTGCCTGTCAGCCTCTGCTGTGACCCGGAGTTCACTAGCAGCAGGTGCCTGGCCTGTCTGTGAGTGCACGAGCATGGCTGTGTGGACTGTACAAGTAGCAGCCTGCAGCCGCTGCCTGTCAGCCTCTGCTGTGACCCGGAGTTCACTAGCAGCAGGTGCAGGTTTGTCTGTGAGTGAGGAGCATGGCTGTGTGGGCTGTACATGTAGCAGCCTGCAGCAGCTGCCTGTCAGCCTCTGCTGTGACCCAGAGTTCACTAGCAGCAGGTGCCTGGCCTGTCTGTGAGTGCACGAGCATGGCTGTGTGGACTGTACAAGTAGCAGCCTGCAGCTGCTGCCGGTCAGCCTCTGCTGTGACCCGGAGTTCACAGCAGCAGGTGCAGGAAGCCTGTCTGTGAGTGAGGAGCATGGCTGTGTGGACTGTACAAGTAGCAGCCTGCAGCAGCTGCCTGTCAGCCTCTGCTGTGACCCAGGGCTCACAGCAGCAGGTGCAGGAGGCCTGTCTGTGAGTGCACGAGCATGGCTGTGTGGACTGTACAAGTAGCAGCCGTCAGAAGCTGCCTGTCAGCCTCTGCTGTGACCCGGAGTTCACTAGCAGCAGGTGCCTGGCCTGTCTGTGAGTGCACGAGCATGGCTGTTGTTGGACAGGCCGCATGGTCGGGCTGCACCCCCTCCCCGCAATGGGACCAGGACCCTGGCTCTCCCTGCATCCCCAGCCAGAGTCCACAAACGACCACCCGAAGTACCCTGCAATCCCTCCACTACAAGACACCAGCTCCGGACCCAGCTGGCCCGGGTCACCATCTACCCTACGACATCGACCCGGCCGCCATCTTGGGGCACTGCAGCACGAGGCCGCGTGGCCTCAACTCGACCCTAACCCCGGGCCCGGCCGGCCCCGACATCGAGGCCCCACCATCCTCCCAGGAGGCAGAGTGACCACTTGGCGAGTCAATGGGAGAAGGAATCGTCAACGGCTCTCCTCCGCCAGGTGTCGATCACCCCAGGCCGCCTGGGCGCTGGCTCCACCCCCCTGCTGGGTGTCTGGACTCCCTCATCCCGGACCTCCCGGCCCCCAGGCGCGAGGGTCCGGACATCAAAGGGGACCAGACCTATAACTGGGGCAGGGCCAGACCAGGAAGGCAGTTGTATCCTGGAGTCGAGAGACCCGAGAAGAACTCATCCGTGACTTGGCCTGCTGGCGCTGCCGCGGCCCTCTGCCTCGTGAAACCATCGTCTTGGCCTGCTGGCGCTGCCGCGGCCCTCTGCCTCGTGAAACCATCGTCTTGGCCTGCTGGCGCTGCCGCGGCCCTCTGCCTCGTGAAACCATCGACTTGGCCTGCTGGCGCTGCCGCGGCCCTCTGCCTCGTGAAACCATCGTCTTGGCCTGCTGGCGCTGCCGCGGCCCTCTGCCTCGTGAAACCATCGTCTTGGCCTGCTGGCGCTGCCGTGGCCCTCTGCCTCGTGAAACCATCGACTTGGCCTGCTGGCGCTGCCGCGGCCCTCTGCCTCGTGAAACCATCGTCTTGGCCTGCTGGCGCTGCCGCGGCCCTCTGCCTCGTGAACCCATCGTCTTGGCCTGCTGGCGCTGCCGCGGCCCTCTGCCTCGTGAAACCATCGTCTTGGCCTGCTGGCGCCGCCGCGGCCCTCTGCTTTGAGAGACTATCATCTTGGCCTGCTGGCGCCGCCGCGGCCCGATCCACAGACACTCCAGCTCGAGGATTGTGAGCTCGCCTTTTACCACAACCTGTACCGATCCGGTACCAAGACTGTCCCGCTACCCCCTTTCCCTACAGAGACTAGAAGTGAGAGGACCCCCGGGTCCAAGTTATCCTGTATCGCTGATATCCTTGCCTTAAGAACCTTATATAAAGCCTTGAACTCGACTTGGTGTGGTGCCTGTTTGTGGGGAGGGAGGGTACTTGTCTGTACGATCGCCGGAGACGGTCCCCCTCGGGGATCTCTCCTTCGGTATCCGGCCGACCCTCAGGGTCCCCGTCTAACATTGGTGGCAGCGGTGGGATCCGAACCTACGCATAATCGTACAGAAAGTCACTCGCCCCACCACACACAACAACCATGTCAATAGAGAGCGGAACAACGGAAAAATTTCAGATGGAAAAATTGGAAGACTACAACCACCGGGAACTGAAGCAATATTGCATAGAACTTGGACTTCCAACCACAGGTCTTAGCACAAAGGAAGACTTCAAACGAGCCCTAGAAGCTTGGGCAGAAACGGGTACGGCCGTACCCCGAACACAAACAACCGAAACGAGCCCCGCACCAACTAAAGAAAGAGCGGATCTCTCCCTGGAAGAGATCCGAGAAAGGGAAAAAACCAGACTCCACGAATTAGAACTTGCCCGACTTCGCTTGGATGGGGAATGGCAGAACAAAAAATAACCCTGGAACACTTACGGCTCAGGGAAGAGCGGGAAGACAAGCAAAGACAGAGGGAGCTAGAGGAAAAGAGACTAGAGTACGAACATGAGCGCAATCTCAAAGCACTGGAGATCCAGAAACAGAATAAAGACCTCGGGCTCCCCGAACGACCGACCCCGTCTGCCTCGACCGAACCCAAGGTTCACATCCCCAAAGATGTCATCCGGGAATACCACAAGAACGATGATATCCAGCAGTGGTTTAAAGCCTATGAGGTGGCAATGACCTCCCACCGGATTCCCCGAAGCGATTGGGGAGCCGGATTATGGGGGAGGTTTGTCAACGAAGGGCGGGACGCCCTGCTGCAACTCCCGGACCAGCTGATGACCTCCTACGACCACATGAAGGCCGCCCTCCTCACTCGATACGGGCTCACCCCTGAGATGTACCGCCAACGGTTCCGCGACTGCAAACGGATTCCGGGTACAACTTGGGTGGAGTACGTGAACTTTTTTAGCCGAGCCTTCGAGGGGTGGATCAAGGGCAACAAAGTAACCACCTACGAACAACTCTTTGACCTTATCGTATGGGAACACCTGTCGAACAACTGCTTCGTGGAGCTCCGGCAACACCTCCTGGACAGCAAGCTAACCGACCCTCGACAGCTCGCCGCCGAAGCCGATCGATGGGAAAGCACCCGAGTTGGCCGGAGCGCACCCAGCGAAGTATCCAGACCGTATCGCCCCCGAGGGGGAGGAGGAAGTCAGGGTCGGGGGAGAGACCCCGGCCCCTCGTCACCCCCCAGAAACCCCTCGACCCCGGTTGGCCGGGGAAGCCCTGCCGTCCGGGCCGGTTTCCGGGCCAACATTACGTGCCACAGGTGCCAGCGACCCGGCCACTACGCCAGTGATCCCAACTGCCCAAAGAATCCGAACGCTACTCCCCGCCAAGTTGCAGCGGCGGCCCTAGGGGAAGAAATAATCCCGGAAGACCAAGAGGAGTACGAGACCGATCCTTCTGAATGGGCACCCGCCGCCATACATCAATGGCCGCCGGGCGGAAGCCCTCCGCGACACCGGGGCCAGTGTAACGGCGGTCCGACGCCACCTCGTCACTCCAGACCAAATCTTGCCGAACATTCTTTGCCCTGTTCGATCAGCCGACAACTCCGAAAGCCTATGCCACATGGCCTGCGTCCCCTTCGAGTGGGGAGGAGTAACAGGGATGTTAAAAGTAACTGTCCGCGATGATGCCCCCGTGGACTGCCTCCTAGGAAACGACCTTGAAAGCTCTCCCTGGGCAGCTGTCGAACGGAGGGAGCACCTGGGGATGCTTGGCCTCCCCGAATGGGTCTGCGTCACGACCCGGTCCATGACCGCCCGCGCGGTCCCCCGCCCAGAAGAGCCCGAGTGGCCAGAACCTCCTCCCGCGCTCATCCCAGAGGAGGCCGCCCCAGAAGCCATTCCCTTGACCCAAACCGAAGAAGGACCCGACCAGCTGCGGGACGTCCCTGACCTGGCACAATGGCGGCAGGAGGGAGGCCCCACGCAGGAACAATTCCGGGCCGAGCAAAAAACCTGTCCTTCTCTCGAAGGACTCCGGCAGCAAGCCCTGGCCCAGAGCACCGGGGATACCTCGGGGGCCCACTGGATCTACTGGGACCAAGACCTGCTCTACAGCGAGCAGAAAATTGCAGAACTAGGGGCCAGTCGGGTGCTGGTGGTGCCCCTTCGCTTCCGAGACTACCTCCTGAACTTAGCCCACGATGTCCCCCTTGCCGGACACCTGGGGCAGGATAAAACCTACGACCGCCTGGTGACCCATTTTTTCTGGCCCCACATGCGGAAGGATGTCGCCAACCACTGCAAGGCCTGCCCCACCTGCCAGGCCAGCGGAAAAAGTGGCCGAAAAATCAAAGCACCATTACAACCCTTTCCTGTCGTCACCACCCCGTTTGAACGAGTGGGAATAGACATTGTGGGGCCCCTCGACCCCCGAACAGCCCAAGGACACCGGTTCATCCTGGTGCTTGTAGACCACGCCACCCGCTATCCCGAGGCCATCCCTCTTCGGACTGTGACGGCCCCCGTGGTGGGCCGGGCCCTGATGGGGATCTTCTCCCGGGTGGGGTTCCCCCGGGAGGTCGTCAGTGACAGGGGCACGAACTTTATCTCCAGATATATGAAGTCCCTCTGGCAGCAATGCGGGGTCACCTACAAATTCACGACCCCTTATCACCCGCAAGGAAACGGACTGGTCGAGAGATTCAACCGCACCCTCAAGGGGATGATTATGGGTTTAGAAGAACCCCTTCGACGCCAGTGGGACGTACTGCTTCCATGCCTCCTGTTTGCCTATCGGGAGGTCCCGCAGAAGTCCCTCGGCTTCAGCCCCTTTGAACTACTGTACGGGCACCCCGTCCGGGGCCCCCTCAGCCTAGTCAAGGAAGGTTGGGAGCAGCCTCCCCAGAAAACTCCCCCGGACATCTACCGGTATCTCCTGGCTCTCCGCAACCAGACCCGGCGGTTCCGAGACACCACCAAAGCCAACCTCGAGGCCAGTCAGGAGGACATGAAGAGGTGGTACGATCAGCACACGTCCTCCATTGAGTTCGAACCTGGACAACAGGTCTGGGTGATGTCCCCGGTTGAGCCCTGTGCCCTCCAAGACAGATGGTCCGGGCCCTTCAAGGTAATCGAACGCAAGGGGCCCGTCACCTATTTAATCGACATGGAGACTGCCCGGAACCCCCTACGGGTCCTCCATGCCAACAGGCTCAAACCCCATTTTGTGCGATCCGAACTCAGCCTCCTGATGGCTACCGATACTGGGACAGAAGAAGACTCCGAACCCTTCCGGACTTACTGAGGGCCCTCGAGCAGGATGGCTCAGTGGAAGGGGTCCAGCTCTCCGAGGCCCTGTCCCCGGAGCAACGCCAAGACTGCCAAACGCTCCTGAGGCAGTTCGCCTCCCTGTTCTCCCTCACCCCCGGAGTCACCCCCTGGTGCCTCCACGATGTAGACACCGGGGACAGCCCTCCTATTCGACACCGAGCATACCGCGTACCAGACCGGGTACGAGCCTGCATCCAGACCGAGGTGTCCAAGATGCTGACCCTAGGCGTGATCGAACCCTCCGACAGTCCCTGGGCGAGCCCAGTCGTCCTGGTTCCCAAGGCAGCTGCCCCGGGCGTTGCCCCTGAGCTCCGGTTCTGCGTGGACTATCGAGGGCTGAATGCAGTTACCCGGACCGACGCTCATCCCATCCCCCGGGCAGACGAGCTAATTGACCGGATGGGGGCCGCCCGCTACCTGAGCATCTTCGACCTAACAGCGGGCTACTGGCAGATCGGCCTCACCCCTAGGGCCCAAGAACGATCCGCCTTCTCTACCCCAGACGGGCACTACCACTTTAAAGTCATGCCCTTCGGCATGAAAAACGCCCCGGCAACGTTCCAACGGCTGGTAAACCAGGTACTGGCGGGCCTGGAAGACTTCAGCGCCGCCTACCTGGACGACATTGCTGTGTACAGCCACCAGTGGACCGACCACCTCCGCCACCTGCGGGAGGTTCTACACGCCCTCCAGCAAGCCGGGCTCACCATCAAGGCCAGCAAGTGCCAAGTTGGCCAAGGGCCCGTGACCTACCTGGGACACCAAGTGGGAAGCGGGCTGGTGGCCCCTCTCCAACTCAAGATTGCTGCCATCCAGGCCTGGCAACCCCCTACGAGCCAAACGGAGGTCCGGGCCTTCCTGGGGCTCACCGGATACTACCGGCGGTTCGTGAAGGACTATGGTAGCATCGTGGGGCCCCTCACAGAGCTCACCTCCAAAAAGAGCCCCAAAACCGTCAACTGGACCCCGGACTGCCAATCAGCCTTCGAGAAGCTAAAGACCGCCATGTGCACGGCCCCCGTGCTCCAGGCTCCCGACTACAGCCGGGAATTCATTGTGCAGACGGATGCCTCCGATCATGGTGTGGGGGCCGTCCTCTCCCAACTCAACACCGAAGGGGCCGACCATCCGGTGGTCTTCATCAGCAGACGCCTCTTGCCCCGAGAACAGCGCTGGAGCACCATTGAGAGGGAGGCCTTCACCGTAGTCTGGGCACTCAAGAAGCTCCGGCCATACCTCTTCGGCACCCACTTCCGGGTGCAAACAGACCACCGACCCCTGCAATGGCTGATGCAAATGCGGGGGGAGAACCCGAAGCTGTTGCGCTGGTCCATCTCCCTGCAGGGGATGGACTTCACGGTGGAACATCGTCCAGGCCAGGACCACGCCAACGCCGACGGCCTGTCACGCTTTTTCCGCCTCAGCGAGGAGAGTCCCCAGGAAGATGGCTGACTCTCCCCGCCTTCAGCTGGGGGGGACGCATGTTGGACAGGCCGCATGGTCGGGCTGCACCCCCTCCCCGCAATGGGACCAGGACCCTGGCTCTCCCTGCATCCCCAGCCAGAGTCCACAAACGACCACCCGAAGTACCCTGCAATCCCTCCACTACAAGACACCAGCTCCGGACCCAGCTGGCCCGGGTCACCATCTACCCTACGACATCGACCCGGCCGCCATCTTGGGGCACTGCAGCACGAGGCCGCGTGGCCTCAACTCGACCCTAACCCCGGGCCCGGCCGGCCCCGACATCGAGGCCCCACCATCCTCCCAGGAGGCAGAGTGACCACTTGGCGAGTCAATGGGAGAAGGAATCGTCAACGGCTCTCCTCCGCCAGGTGTCGATCACCCCAGGCCGCCTGGGCGCTGGCTCCACCCCCCTGCTGGGTGTCTGGACTCCCTCATCCCGGACCTCCCGGCCCCCAGGCGCGAGGGTCCGGACATCAAAGGGGACCAGACCTATAACTGGGGCAGGGCCAGACCAGGAAGGCAGTTGTATCCTGGAGTCGAGAGACCCGAGAAGAACTCATCCGTGACTTGGCCTGCTGGCGCTGCCGCGGCCCTCTGCCTCGTGAAACCATCGTCTTGGCCTGCTGGCGCTGCCGCGGCCCTCTGCCTCGTGAAACCATCGTCTTGGCCTGCTGGCGCTGCAGCGGCCCTCTGCCTCGTGAAACCATCGACTTGGCCTGCTGGCGCTGCCGCGGCCCTCTGCCTCGTGAAACCATCGTCTTGGCCTGCTGGCGCTGCCGCGGCCCTCTGCCTCGTGAAACCATCGTCTTGGCCTGCTGGCGCTGCCGTGGCCCTCTGCCTCGTGAAACCATCGACTTGGCCTGCTGGCGCTGCCGCGGCCCTCTGCCTCGTGAAACCATCGTCTTGGCCTGCTGGCGCTGCCGCGGCCCTCTGCCTCGTGAACCCATCGTCTTGGCCTGCTGGCGCTGCCGCGGCCCTCTGCCTCGTGAAACCATCGTCTTGGCCTGCTGGCGCCGCCGCGGCCCTCTGCTTTGAGAGACTATCATCTTGGCCTGCTGGCGCCGCCGCGGCCCGATCCACAGACACTCCAGCTCGAGGATTGTGAGCTCGCCTTTTACCACAACCTGTACCGATCCGGTACCAAGACTGTCCCGCTACCCCCTTTCCCTACAGAGACTAGAAGTGAGAGGACCCCCGGGTCCAAGTTATCCTGTATCGCTGATATCCTTGCCTTAAGAACCTTATATAAAGCCTTGAACTCGACTTGGTGTGGTGCCTGTTTGTGGGGAGGGAGGGTACTTGTCTGTACGATCGCCGGAGACGGTCCCCCTCGGGGATCTCTCCTTCGGTATCCGGCCGACCCTCAGGGTCCCCGTCTAACAGCTGTGTGGACTGTACAAGTAGCAGCCGTCAGCAGCTGCCTGTCATCCTCTGCTGTGACCCGGAGTTCACTAGCAGCAGGTGCAGGAGGCCTGTCTGTGAGTGCACGAGCATGGCTGTGTGGACTGTACAAGTAGCAGCCTGCAGCAGTTGCCTGTCAGCCCCTGCTGTGACCCAGAGTTCACAGCAGCAGGTGCCTGTCGGACTCTGCTGTGACCCAGAGTTCACTAGCAGCAGGTGCAGGAGGCCTGTCTGTGAGTGCACGAGCATGGCTGTGTGGACTGTACAAGTAGCAGCCTGCCGCAGTTGCCTGTTAGCCTCTGCTGTGACCCAGAGTTCACAGCAGCAGGTGCAGGAGGCCTGTCTGTGAGTGCACGAGCATGGCTGTGTGGACTGTACAAGTAGCAGCCTGCAGCAGTTGCCTGTCAGCCTCTGCTGTGACTCAGGGCTCATAGCAGCAGGTGCAGGAGGCCTGTCTGTGAGTGAGGAGCATGGCTGTGTGGACTGTACAAGTAGCAGCCGTAGCAGCTGCCTGTCAGCCTCTGCTGTGACCCAGAGTTCACTAGCAGCAGGTGCCTGGCCTGTCTGTGAGTGCACGAGCATGGCTGTGTGGACTGTACAAGTAGCAGCCGGCAGCAGCTGCCTGTCAGCTTCTGCTGTGACCCGGAGTTCACAGCAGCAGGTGCAGGAAGCCTGTCTGTGAGTGAGGAGCATGGCCGTGTGGACTGTACAAGTAGCAGCCGTCAGCAGCTGCCTGTCAGCCTCTGCTGTGACCCAGGGCTCACAGCAGCAGGTGCAGGAGTCCTGTCTGTGAGTGAGGAGCATGGCTGTGTGGACTGTACAAGTAGCAGCCTGCAGCAGCTGCCTGTCAGCCTCTGCTGTGACCCAGGGTTCATAGCAGCAGGTGCAGGAGGCCTGTCTGTGAGTGAGGAGCATGGCTGTGTGGGCTGTACAAGTAGCAGCCGTCAGCAGGTGCCTGTCGGACTCTGCTGTGACCCAGAGTTCACAGCAGCAGGTGCAGGAGGCCTGTCTGTGAGTGAGGAGCATGGCTGTGTGGACTGTACAAGTAGCAGCCGCAGCAGCTGCCTGTCAGCCTCTGCTGTGACCCAGAGTTCACTAGCAGCAGGTGCCTGGCCTGTCTGTGAGTGCACGAGCATGGCTGTGTGGACTGTACAAGTAGCAGCCTGCAGCCGCTGCCTGTCAGCCTCTGCTGTGACCTGGAGTTCACTAGCAGCAGGTGCAGGTTTGTCTGTGAGTGAGGAGCATGGCTGTGTGGGCTGTACATGTAGCAGCCTGCAGCAGCTGCCTGTCAGCCTCTGCTGTGACCCAGAGTTCACTAGCAGCAGGTGCCTGGCCTGTCTGTGAGTGCACGAGCATGGCTGTGTGGACTGTACAAGTAGCAGCCTGCAGCTGCTGCCGGTCAGCCTCTGCTGTGACCCGGAGTTCACAGCAGCAGGTGCAGGAAGCCTGTCTGTGAGTGAGGAGCATGGCTGTGTGGACTGTACAAGTAGCAGCCGTCAGCAGCTGCCTGTCAGCCTCTGCTGTGACCCTGGGTTCACTAGCAGCAGGTGCCTGGCCTGTCTGTGAGTGCACGAGCATGGCTGTGTGGACTGTACAAGTAGCAGCCGTCAGCAGCTGCCTGTCATCCTCTGCTGTGACCCGGAGTTCACTAGCAGCAGGTGCAGGAGGCCTGTCTGTGAGTGCACGAGCATGGCTGTGTGGACTGTACAAGTAGCAGCCTGCAGCAGTTGCCTGTCAGCCCCTGCTGTGACCCAGAGTTCACAGCAGCAGGTGCCTGTCGGACTCTGCTGTGACCCAGAGTTCACTAGCAGCAGGTGCTGGAGGCCTGTCTGTGAGTGCACGAGCATGGCTGTGTGGACTGTACAAGTAGCAGCCTGCAGCAGTTGCCCGTCAGCCTCTGCTGTGACCCAGAGTTCACAGCAGCAGGTGCAGGAGGCCTGTCTGTGAGTGCACGAGCATGGCTGTGTGGACTGTACAAGTAGCAGCCTGCAGCAGTTGCCTGTCAGCCCCTGCTGTGACCCAGAGTTCACTAGCAGCAGGTGCAGGAGGCCTGTCTGTGAGTGAGGAGCATGGCTGTGTCGATTGTACAAGTAGCAGCCTGCAGCATCTGCCTGTCAGCCTCTGCTGTGACTCAGGGCTCATAGCAGCAGGTGCAGGAGGCCTGTCTGTGAGTGAGGAGCATGGCTGTGTGGACTGTACAAGTAGCAGCCGTAGCAGCTGCCTGTCAGCCTCTGCTGTGACCCAGAGTTCACTAGCAGCAGGTGCCTGGCCTGTCTGTGAGTGCACGAGCATGGCTGTGTGGACTGTACAAGTAGCAGCCTGCAGAAGCTGCCTGTCAGCTTCTGCTGTGACCCGGAGTTCACAGCAGCAGGTGCAGGAAGCCTGTCTGTGAGTGAGGAGCATGGCCGTGTGGACTGTACAAGTAGCAGTCGTCAGCAGCTGCCTGTCAGCCTCTGCTGTGACCCAGGGTTCATAGCAGCAGGTGCAGGAGGCCTGTCTGTGAGTGAGGAGCATGGCTGTGTGGACTGTACAAGTAGCAGCCGTCAGCAGGTGCCTGTCGGACTCTGCTGTGACCCAGAGTTCACAGCAGCAGGTGCAGGAGGCCTGTCTGTGAGTGAGGAGCATGGCTGTGTGGACTGTACAAGTAGCAGCCGTAGCAGCTGCCTGTCAGCCTCTGCTGTGACCCAGAGTTCACTAGCAGCAGGTGCCTGGCCTGTCTGTGAGTGCACGAGCATGGCTGTGTGGACTGTACAAGTAGCAGCCTGCAGCAGCTGCCTGTCAGCTTCTGCTGTGACCCGGAGTTCACAGCAGCAGGTGCAGGAAGCCTGTCTGTGAGTGAGGAGCATGGCTGTGTGGACTGTACAAGTAGCAGCCGTCAGCAGCTGCCTGTCAGCCTCTGCTGTGACCCAGAGTTCACAGCAGCAGGTGCAGGAGGCCTGTCTGTGAGTGAGGAGCATGGCTGTCTGCACAGTACGAGTAGCAGCTGCAGGAGCTGCCTGTCAGCCTCTGCTGTGACCCAGGGTTCATAGCAGCAGGTGCCTGGCCCTTCCTGTCTGTGAGTGCACGAGCATGTCTGTGTGGACTGTACAAGTAGCAGCCTGCAGCAGCTGCCTGTCAGCCTCTGCTGTGACCCAGAGTTCACTAGCAGCAGGTGTGGGAGGCCTGTCTGTGAGTGCACGAGCATGGCTGTGTGGACTGTACAAGTAGCAGCCGTCAGCAGCTGCCAGTCAGCCTCTGCTGTGACCCGGAGTTCACTAGCAGCAGGTGCCTGGCCTGTCTGTGAGTGCACGAGCATGGCTGTGTGGACTGTACAAGTAGCAGCCTGCAGCCGCTGCCTCTCAGCCTCTGCTGTGACCCGGAGTTCACAGCAGCAGGTGCAGGAGGCCTGTCTGTGGGAGCACGAGCACGGCTGTGTGGACTGTACAAGTAGCAGCCTGCAGCCGCTGCCTCTCAGCCTCTGCTGTGACCCGGAGTTCACTAGCAGCAGGTGCAGGTTTGTCTGTGAGTGAGGAGCATGGCTGTGTGGGCTGTACATGTAGCAGCCTGCAGCAGCTGCCTGTCAGCCTCTGCTGTGACCCAGAGTTCACTAGCAGCAGGTGCCTGGCCTGTCTGTGAGTGTGTTGGACTTTGGCCCTTAGGGCAGGTTCACCCGTAGACTTTTTGCTTGAAATGCTGACCTGGAGATGGTGATTTTGGGATTCTGCGCACTTTCACTGTGTCCCAGTGGAAAGTGCGTGCGCACTCTGAGTGCATGTGCTGAGCTAGGCCTGCCCGCCCATAGGAATGCATGGGGAATGTATGTGTCCCTGGTAGTTCCTGATGCGTGGGGTGTACAGGCTTGAGTCTGGTATGTGTGAACTCGTGAGAGTGAATGCTGCGAGATGGTGTATGCAGCATGTATGTGTCTAGTAGGGAAGCGCCATTTCTAGACATGGCTGTACGTGTGCTGTGAGGGTGCTGGCGTGTGATTGGCTGGAGCTGGCTGGCATGCCAGGCTCCAGGAAGTCTGGATGGGTCTGCCCGGTGGTGAGTGGGAGATCTGCATGAGTAATGTGTGGGAGGAGTGTACCTGTGTCCTGGATGGGCTGGGTTTTCCCCACACAATGCTGGCTCCGCCCCCCTGTGGTGTGTCTAATGACCCAAGCCCTGCCAGTGAATAGAGAGGGTGGTTGAGGTAAACAGAGTACTCAAGAACCAGCTGCGACTGGTTCCGCCCCCACTCTGCACCCTCAGACAAAGGGAAATGGTGTATAAAAATGGGGCGGTGTCCCCACTGAAGTTGTTCTCTTCTAGGATCCTGAGGGGGTTGTTGCTGCTGCTGCTGGGCCAGAGGACCGCCACTTGGGGTGTCTCCCTGCCTGGAGACCCAGTGTGCTGGCTCTGGGCCCAGCCTTGCCCCCTGCCTGCCCTGAAGGACTTTTGCTGGACTCTGTTGTCCCTAGCGCTGGTGAGCGCTTCCTGATTTTCCTAGCGCCTGGGAGCGCTTTGTTTTGCTTATAGCGCTGAGCGCGCTTTATTGCGACCCCCTAGCGCTGAGAGCGCGCTCTATTTCCTGCAAGCGCCTCGGGGCGCTTTATGGTTCAGAGCCGGTGCCCACCCGGCATTTGCCCCGGTCGCTACTGCATTCGCGAGTGCCACCTCGCTTATTTGGGATTAATTTGTCCCCTGGCAGGTGCCCACCCTGCCCGGGACATTGCCCCTCGAGATTCACCGCCGCAGCCCGGGGTGTTTAAAAACGTTGCCGGGCCGCTGCCAAGTGCGACCCGGAAGTGCCCGCCTCCCTGCGAGGAGCCGCACTGCAATTGGCTGCCCGGCCGGAAGCCAGGCAACCTGTGGGCGGGACTGCGGGACAACCGGAAGCGGACGGGAGGCCACCCCGCGCTCCGGCAAGAGAATTTGCCCGCAACCGGCACCTTCCACGGGGCTCCCAGGAGTGAGGGAGAGCCCCGTGGTGACCGGCCTGAAGGAGAGGGAGCCCCCGAGGAGCGGGAGCTCCCGTGCAGAGCCGCCCAAAGCCGAGGAGCAGCCCCTGTGAGGAGAGCCCCGGACCTCCGCAGCCAGATCCGGTGAGTGCCTGGAAAGGGAGAGGGGCGTCGGGACACATTGTCGGTGTCCGCCCCTCCCCCGTAGCGCGACCTCGCGCTTTGTGATTTAGAGCCCAGAGAGGCTCGTAAAGGCGGGGGCATTTACTGTATGTGAGCCCGAGAGGCTCAGGGGGCATATCGTGTGTTCGAGCCCCGAGGCTCCGGGGGCATAATTTGTTAGTTGAGCCCGAGAGGCTCCAAAGTGCCCACTATTATTTTAAGAGCCCCAGAGAGGCTCTAGGTGCCCCAATTTTGCTTCGAGTCCCCAGGAGGGGGACTCCAACGGCGGCCATTATTGATTTCGAGCCTAGAGAGGCTCAGGGGGCCATTCTGTTTGTTTAGAGCCACGAGGCTCTTGGGGGACACAAGTGCTTTGTCCAGAGCCTGAGAGGCTCCAACGTTTCCCCACCAGCATTGCACCAGTTGCCCAGCACTTTGTGGGCAACTGCCACGTTTAGGCCCCCTGACATTGGGACAGTTCTGGTGTTCCTGCCTATGGACAGTCACAGGTGGTGACTTGTGAGTTTGGCGCCATTGTTATTGTTGTACACCTCTGAATGAATGTTATGCATTGCATCATGTGTTTTGTTCTTACACCCCTACAGGTATTGTGATACATAGGTGGTTGTTTTCTCCCTAGTACAGGTGGTGCTAGTGAGGTCCTGGTTACCAGTGATTACTGGTTGTGTGCTATTTTGTGCTAAAGTAATTTTACATTCTAAGTGCTATTTGTGAAAGTGCTACTTCTGATTCCTGACAGTGGTCCAGGTGGCCCTGTCTTGTAAATATCCCCTTGTAAATTCTGCCCGTGCCTCTGGCACATTGTAAAGTGTGTGTTTTATCTAATGTGTTTTGGTGTAATACAAAGGCTATTTTTATATAACCTTGTGTGGAGTTTCCTTTGTGGTGGGCCTTTGGTTGTTGTTGCTGGGGTGCGTGCGCAAATACTTAGCCTACATCGCCTCCAAGTTTAGCCTTGCTGCTCGCGCCACGTTACCTAGAGGGTGAGTAGGGGTTATCTTGGCGTGTAACTCCCTTGCCCTGACTTGGGAGTGGTGGTCTCTGACTGACTTTGGCGAAAGCCCTGGCCAGCCGGAGGAGAGAAAGGGAGCACCAGCTGGCTTTAGAAAAGCTCAGGTTGGAGCATGCCCAGGCTATGGCGCAGCTGGAGCTTAGGAAGCAACAGCTAGAGACCGAGACGGTCTTAGCGCAGGAAAGGATAGGGGAGGCTGAGAGGGCCTCCACCAGAGGCAAAGTAGCTCTGGAGGATAGACTATCCCCTGCGCGCAGTTTTAATTTTCTGGATTCCCCGGGGAGGGCTGAGTCCAGTGGTGGCAGCTATTTAGACTTCAGTGCAGAAAGTCCCCTACCCCGTGCCCAACGTATGGTCCCTTGTTCCCAAGAGGAGGAGTTAAGGTTAAAGTTCAGGGGCAGTAGGAAACCGCCTCAACAGAAGTGGGGTTTTTTTGTGGATGACTGTTCTGATGCGATGTGGGATTGGCTGGCGGCTAGCTCGGATGATGAGAAAGACGGAGTACTGAATATGTTTCTCAAGGAGCAGTTGCTCAGTGTTGTTTGTCCAGAGTTGCGCCAGCACCTGTTGAAGTCTGAATCCCTTAGTCCTTGGGCGCTTGCTGAGGAAGCAGAGCGCTGGGAGAGTGATAAAGGTTCTCTAGGGTCATTAGGGAGTGACTCCAAAAGTAGTGGTTCAGGTATCTTCCAGCCCAGCGTGGTGGAAGAGGCTCAGTGTAGCCCAGCTAGGTCCCAGGATAGCGAGGAGGGTGTAGGGGCTCACTGCCTGGCTCAGTGGAGCAGGAGTGAGGGGGAGACCGAGGTTCCCCGGACGCCCGAAGCCCTGCCTCAGGACTTGGATGGTTTCTGTAGGGAACACCAGGTTGGGGACCTAGGCTGTCCTGTTAGTCCATTTGAGGAAGATCTCCTAGTGAGTAGAGGACCTGGAGCGTCTGTAACCAGAGCTCCTATGGTTCTAGAGTCTGGCAGTACCGCTCCGGTAGGGAGGGTACAGGAGTCCAGAGTGAGGAGTGATTGGGGGAGTTCCCCAGTGGAAGGACCAGTGGGTCAGGGACTACCCAGTTGGGCTAGGTTCCCGTGTAGTGACCATGGTAACACCACTTCTGGTCTGGGGGATCGTCACGCACTGTCAGGTGGACAGAGGGCGGGAGATCTGCGCCAGACAGACAGTCACACAACATATGTCTCATTTGTTAGCCTCAGGGGGATGGAGTGTAAGTCCCCAGAAGTCCTGGAGTGCCAGGCAATTGTTCCACCGAAGGTTTTAGACCAGAGGTTGGAAGGCCAGGTTCAGGATCAGCCTGACCTGAAGGGTAGGATGACTGTAACCAGTGTCCTGACCGGTTCTTCTTCCAGAGGAACTTCTCCAGGTGGGAGAGGGCAGACCTCTGGAAGGGGGTGCAGAGGGTGGGAGAGCCCCCCTCTGACCCCGGTGCAACCTGAGTGGATAAGCCCTGGGTTGGAATGGCGTTCTAGGTGTACCCCTCGCCGGAGGAGGAGGAACCCTAGGGGAAGAGGTAAGGGGAGGAGAGCCTTCCCTGAGACTCCTGGTCCGCCTGAGGTTGTAGGCCCTAGGCTGGAGAACCAGTGGCAGTCTAGTCCTGTCTTGCAGACAGGAAGAGTGGAAAATGGCCGCTATGTGCCAGGGGTTACTACCCCCCGCTCTGCGAATTGGCAAGGACCAGTGGCACCTGGGTGGCCCAGGGCCTGGTCCTGGCCGCGGACAGCTCGGGAGTACCAGTGGGGTAGCCCAGTTGGTCCGGATAGTGGTTCTAGAAGGAATCCCATGGGTTCACCGTGGCGTAGAACAGGAGGGTGTCCCTGCAGTTGCGGGCCTGCGTCCGTGTTCTATCGCCCCAAGCAGGGAAGTCCATCACGGTGGTGATTGGTCTCCCCTGCGTTTTGGCTGGAAGGGGGTTGTGTTGGACTTGGGCCCTTAGGGCAGGTTCACCCGTAGACTTTTTGCTTGAAATGGTGACCTGGAGATGGTGATTTTGGGATTCTGCGCACTTTCACTGTGTCCCAGTGGAAAGTGCGTGCGCACTCTGAGTGCATGTGCTGAGCTAGGCCTGCCCGCCCATAGGAATGCATGGGGAATGTATGTGTCCCTGGTAGTTCCTGATGCGTGGGGTGTACAGGCTTGAGTCTGGTATGTGTGAACTCGTGAGAGTGAATGCTGCGAGATGGTGTATGCAGCATGTATGTGTCTAGTAGGGAAGCGCCATTTCTAGACATGGCTGTACGTGTGCTGTGAGGGTGCTGGCGTGTGATTGGCTGGAGCTGGCTGGCATGCCAGGCTCCAGGAAGTCTGGATGGGTCTGCCCGGTGGTGAGTGGGAGATCTGCATGAGTAATGTGTGGGAGGAGTGTACCTGTGTCCTGGATGGGCTGGGTTTTCCCCACACAATGCTGGCTCCGCCCCCCTGTGGTGTGTCTAATGACCCAAGCCCTGCCAGTGAATAGAGAGGGTGGTTGAGGTAAACAGAGTACTCAAGAACCAGCTGCGACTGGTTCCGCCCCCACTCTGCACCCTCAGACAAAGGGAAATGGTGTATAAAAATGGGGCGGTGTCCCCACTGAAGTTGTTCTCTTCTAGGATCCTGAGGGGGTTGTTGCTGCTGCTGCTGGGCCAGAGGACCGCCACTTGGGGTGTCTCCCTGCCTGGAGACCCAGTGTGCTGGCTCTGGGCCCAGCCTTGCCCCCTGCCTGCCCTGAAGGACTTTTGCTGGACTCTGTTGTCCCTAGCGCTGGTGAGCGCTTCCTGATTTTCCTAGCGCCTGGGAGCGCTTTGTTTTGCTTATAGCGCTGAGCGCGCTTTATTGCGACCCCCTAGCGCTGAGAGCGCGCTCTATTTCCTGCAAGCGCCTCGGGGCGCTTTATGGTTCAGAGCCGGTGCCCACCCGGCATTTGCCCCGGTCGCTACTGCATTCGCGAGTGCCACCTCGCTTATTTGGGATTAATTTGTCCCCTGGCAGGTGCCCACCCTGCCCGGGACATTGCCCCTCGAGATTCACCGCCGCAGCCCGGGGTGTTTAAAAACGTTGCCGGGCCGCTGCCAAGTGCGACCCGGAAGTGCCCGCCTCCCTGCGAGGAGCCGCACTGCAATTGGCTGCCCGGCCGGAAGCCAGGCAACCTGTGGGCGGGACTGCGGGACAACCGGAAGCGGACGGGAGGCCACCCCGCGCTCCGGCAAGAGAATTTGCCCGCAACCGGCACCTTCCACGGGGCTCCCAGGAGTGAGGGAGAGCCCCGTGGTGACCGGCCTGAAGGAGAGGGAGCCCCCGAGGAGAGGGAGCTCCCGTGCAGAGCCGCCCAAAGCCGAGGAGCAGCCCCTGTGAGGAGAGCCCCGGACCTCCGCAGCCAGATCCGGTGAGTGCCTGGAAAGGGAGAGGGGCGTCGGGACACATTGTCGGTGTCCGCCCCTCCCCCGTAGCGCGACCTCGCGCTTTGTGATTTAGAGCCCAGAGAGGCTCGTAAAGGCGGGGGCATTTACTGTATGTGAGCCCGAGAGGCTCAGGGGGCATATCGTGTGTTCGAGCCCCGAGGCTCCGGGGGCATAATTTGTTAGTTGAGCCCGAGAGGCTCCAAAGTGCCCACTATTATTTTAAGAGCCCCAGAGAGGCTCTAGGTGCCCCAATTTTGCTTCGAGTCCCCAGGAGGGGGACTCCAACGGCGGCCATTATTGATTTCGAGCCTAGAGAGGCTCAGGGGGCCATTCTGTTTGTTTAGAGCCACGAGGCTCTTGGGGGACACAAGTGCTTTGTCCAGAGCCTGAGAGGCTCCAACGTTTCCCCACCAGCATTGCACCAGTTGCCCAGCACTTTGTGGGCAACTGCCACGTTTAGGCCCCCTGACATTGGGACAGTTCTGGTGTTCCTGCCTATGGACAGTCACAGGTGGTGACTTGTGAGTTTGGCGCCATTGTTATTGTTGTACACCTCTGAATGAATGTTATGCATTGCATCATGTGTTTTGTTCTTACACCCCTACAGGTATTGTGATACATAGGTGGTTGTTTTCTCCCTAGTACAGGTGGTGCTAGTGAGGTCCTGGTTACCAGTGATTACTGGTTGTGTGCTATTTTGTGCTAAAGTAATTTTACATTCTAAGTGCTATTTGTGAAAGTGCTACTTCTGATTCCTGACAGTGGTCCAGGTGGCCCTGTCTTGTAAATATCCCCTTGTAAATTCTGCCCGTGCCTCTGGCACATTGTAAAGTGTGTGTTTTATCTAATGTGTTTTGGTGTAATACAAAGGCTATTTTTATATAACCTTGTGTGGAGTTTCCTTTGTGGTGGGCCTTTGGTTGTTGTTGCTGGGGTGCGTGCGCAAATACTTAGCCTACATCGCCTCCAAGTTTAGCCTTGCTGCTCGCGCCACGTTACCTAGAGGGTGAGTAGGGGTTATCTTGGCGTGTAACTCCCTTGCCCTGACTTGGGAGTGGTGGTCTCTGACTGACTTTGGCGAAAGCCCTGGGCAGCCGGGGATCCCATTTCCAACAGAGTGCACGAGCATAGCTGTGTGGACAGTACAAGTAGCAGCCTGCAGCTGCTGCCTGCCAGCCTCTGCTGTGACCCGGAGTTCACAGAAGCAGGTGCAGGAAGCCTGTCTGTGAGTGAGGAGCATGGCTGTGTGGACTGTACAAGTAGCAGCCGTCAGCAGCTGCCTGTCAGCCTCTGCTGTGACCCAGAGTTCACAGCAGCAGGTGCAGGAGGCCTGTCTGTGAGTGAGGAGCATGGCTGTGTGGACTGTACAAGTAGCAGCCTGCAGCAGCTGCCTGTCAGCCTCTGCTGTGACCCAGGCCTCACAGCAGCAGGTGCAGGAGGCCTGTCTGTGAGTGCACGAGCATGGCTGTGTGGACTGTACAAGTAGCAGCCGTCAGCAGCTGCCTGTCAGCCTCAGCTGTGACCCGGAGTTCACTAGCAGCAGGTGCCTGGCCTGTCTGTGAGTGCACGAGCATGGCTGTGTAGACTGTACAAGTAGCAGCCGTCAGCAGCTGCCTGTCATCCTCTGCTGTGACCCGGAGTTCACTAGCAGCTGGTGCAGGAGGCCTGTCTGTGAGTGCACGAGCATGGCTGTGTGGACTGTACAAGTAGCAGCCTGCAGCAGTTGCCTGTCAGCCCCTGCTGTGACCCAGAGTTCACAGCAGCAGGTGCCTGTCGGACTCTGCTGTGACCCAGAGTTCACTAGCAACAGGTGCAGGAGGCCTGTCTGTGAGTGAGGAGCATGGCTGTGTGGACTGTACAAGTAGCAGCCGCAGCAGCTGCCTGTCAGCCTCTGCTGTGACCCAGAGTTCACTAGCAGCAGGTGCCTGGCCTGTCTGTGAGTGCACGAGCATGGCTGTGTGGACTGTACAAGTAGCAGCCGTCAGCAGCTGCCTGTCAGCCTCTGCTGTGACCCGGAGTTCACAGCAGCAGGTGCAGGAGGCCTGTCTGTGAGTGAGGAGCATGGCTGTGTGGACTGTACAAGTAGCAGCCGTCAGCAGCTGCCTGTCAGCCTCTGCTGTGACCCAGAATTCACTAGCAGCAGGTGCCTGGCCTGTCTGTGAGTGCACGAGCATGGCTGTGTGGACTGTACAAGTAGCAGCGTCAGCAGCTGCCTGTCAGCCTCTGCTGTGACCCGGAGTTCACAGCAGCAGGTGCAGGAGGCCTGTCTGTGAGTGAGGAGCATGGCTGTGTGGACTGTACAAGTAGCAGCCGCAGCAGCTGCCTGTCAGCCTCTGCTGTGACCCAGAGTTTACTAGCAGCAGGTGCCTGGCCTGTCTGTGAGTGCACGAGCATGGCTGTGTGGACTGTACAAGTAGCAGCCTGCAGCAGCTGCCTGTCAGCCTCTGCTGTGACCCGGAGTTCACTAGCAGCAGGTGCCTGGCCTGTCTGTGAGTGCACGAGCATGGCTGTGTAGACTGTACAAGTAGCAGCCGTCAGCAGCTGCCTGTCATCCTCTGCTGTGACCCGGAGTTCACTAGCAGCTGGTGCAGGAGGCCTGTCTGTGAGTGCACGAGCATGGCTGTGTGGACTGTACAAGTAGCAGCCTGCAGCAGTTGCCTGTCAGCCCCTGCTGTGACCCAGAGTTCACAGCAGCAGGTGCCTGTCGGACTCTGCTGTGACCCAGAGTTCACTAGCAGCAGGTGCAGGAGGCCTGTCTGTGAGTGAGGAGCATGGCTGTGTGGACTGTACAAGTAGCAGCCGCAGCAGCTGCCTGTCAGCCTCTGCTGTGACCCAGAGTTCACTAGCAGCAGGTGCCTGGCCTGTCTGTGAGTGCACGAGCATGGCTGTGTGGACTGTACAAGTAGCAGCCTGCAGCAGCTGCCTGTCAGCCTCTGCTGTGACCCAGAGTTCACTAGCAGCAGGTGCCTGGCCTGTCTGTGAGTGCACGAGCATGGATGTGTGGACTGTACAAGTAGCAGCCTGCAGCAGCTGCCTGTCAGCCTCAGCTGTGACCTAGAGTTCACTAGCAGCAGGTGCAGGAGGCCTGTCTGTGAGTGCACGAGCATGGCTGTGTGGACTGTACAAGTAGCAGCCTGCAGCAGCTGCCTGTCAGCCTCTGCTGTGACCCGGAGTTCACTAGCAGCAGGTGCAGGAGGCCTGTCTGTGAGTGCACGAGCATGGCTGTGTGGACTGTACAAGTAGCAGCCTGCAGCAGCTGCCTGTCAGCCTCTGCTGTGACCCGGAGTTCACAGCAGCAGGTGCAGGAGGCCTGTCTGTGAGTGAGGAGCATAGGTGTGTGGACTGTACAAGTAGCAGCCTGCAGCAGCTGCCTGTCAGCCTCTGCTGTGACCCAGAGTTCACTAGCAGCAGGTGCCGGGCCTGTCTGTGAGTGAGGAGCATGGCTGTGTGGACTGTACAAGTAGCAGCCTCAGCAGCTGTCTGTCAGCCTCTGCTGTGACCCGGAGTTCACTAGCAGCAGGTGCAGGAGGCCTGTCTGTGAGTGCACGAGCATGGCTGTGTGGACTGTACAAGTAGCAGCCGCAGCAGCTGCCTGTCAGCCTCTGCTGTGACCCAGAGTTCACTAGCAGCAGGTGCAGGAGGCCTGGCTGTGAGTGCACGAGCATGGCTGTGTGGACTGTACAAGTAGCAGCCTCAGCAGCTGCCTGTCAGCCTCTGCTGTGACCCAGAGTTCACAGCAGCAGGTGCCTGGTCCTTCCTGTCTGTGAGTGCAGGAGCATGGCTGTGTGGACTGTACAAGTAGCAGCCGCAGCAGCTGCCTGTCAGCCTCTGCTGTGACCCAGGGTTCACTAGCAGCAGGTGTGGGAGGCCTGTCCGTGAGTGCAGGAGCATGGCTGTGTGGACTGTACAAGTAGCAGCCGTCAGCAGCTGCCTGTCAGCCTCTGCTGTGACCCAGGGTTCACAGCAGCGGGTGCAGGAGGCCTGTCTGTTGGTGCACGAGCATGGCTGTGTGGACTGTACAAGTAGCAGCCGCAGCAGCTGCCTGTCAGCCTCAGCTGTGACCCAGAGTTCACAGCAGAAGGTGCAGGAGGCCTGTCTGTGAGTGAGGAGCATGGCTGTGTGGACTGTGCAAGTAGCAGCCGCAGCAGCTGCCTGTCAGCCTCTGCTGTGACCCAGAGTTCACTAGCAGCAGGTGCCTGGCCTGTCTGTGAGTGCACGAGCATGGCTGTGTGGACTGTACAAGTAGCAGCCTGCAGCAGCTGCCTGTCATCCTCTACTGTGACCCCGAGTTCACTAGCAGCAGGTGCAGGAGGCCTGTCTGTGAGTGCACGAGCATGGCTGTGTGGACTGTACAAGTAGCAGCTGTCAGCAGCTGCCTTTCAGCCTCTGCTGTGACCCAGAGTTCACTAGCAGCAGGTGCCTGGCCTGTCTGTGAGTGCAGGAGCATGGCTGTGTGGACTGTACAAGTAGCAGCCTGCAGCAGCTGCCTGTCACCCTCTGCTGTGACCCAGAGTTCACTAGCAGCAGGTGCCTGGCCTGTCTGTGAGGGCACGAGCATGGCTGTGTGGACTGTACAAGTAGCAGCCGTCAGCAGCTGCCTGTCAGCCTCTGCTGTGACCCAGGGTTCACTAGCAGCAGGTGTGGGAGGCCTGTCTGTGAGTGCAGGAGCATGGCTGTGTGGACTGTACAAGTAGCAGCCGTCAGCAGCTGCCTGTCAGCCTCTGCTGTGACCCGGAGTTCACTAGCAGCAGGTGCCTGGCCTGTCTGTGAGTGCAGGAGCATGGCTGTGTGGACTGTACAAGCAGCAGCCTGCAGCAGCTGCCTGTCAGCCTCTGCTGTGACCCGGAGTTCACAAGCAGCAGGTGCCTGGCCTGTCTGTGAGTGAGGAGCATGGCTGTGTGGACTGTACAAGTAGCAGCCATCAGCAGCTGCCTGTCAGCCTCTGCTGTGACCCAGAGTTCACAGCAGCAGGTGCAGGAGGCCTGTCTGTGAGTGAGGAGCATGGCTGTGTGGACTGTGCAAGTCGCAGCCTGCAGCAGCTGCCTGTCAGCCTCTGCTGTGACCCAGAGTTCACTAGCAGCAGGTGCCTGGCCTGTCTGTGAGTGCACAAGCATGGCTGTGTGGACTGTACAAGTAGCAGCCGTCAGCAGCTGCCTGTCAGCATCTGCTGTGACCCAGGATTCACTAGCAGCAGGTGCAGGAGGTCTGTCTGTGAGTGCACAAGCATGGCTCTGTGGACTGTACAAGTAGCAGCCTGCAGCAGCTGCCTGTCAGCCCCTGCTGTGACCCGGAGTTCACTAGCAGCTGATGCAGGAGGCCTGTCTGTGAGTGCACGAGCATGGCTGTGGACTGTACAAGTAGCAGCCGCAGCAGCTGCCTGTCAGCCTCTGCTGTGACCCAGAGTTCACTAGCAGCAGGTGCCTGGCCTGTCTGTGAGTGAGGAGCATGGCTGTGTGGACTGTACAAGTAGCAGCCTGCAGCAGCTGCCTGTCAGCCTCTGCTGTGACCCAGGCCTCACAGCAGCAGGTGCAGGAGGCCTGTCTGTGAGTGCACGAGCATGGCTGTGTGGACTGTACAAGTAGCAGCCGTCAGCAGCTGCCTGTCAGCCTCTGCTGTGACCCGGAGTTCACTAGCAGCAGGTGCCTGGCCTGTCTGTGAGTGCACGAGCATGGCTGTGTAGACTGTACAAGTAGCAGCCGTCAGCAGCTGCCTGTCATCCTCTGCTGTGACCCGGAGTTCACTAGCAGCTGGTGCAGGAGGCCTGTCTGTGAGTGCACGAGCATGGCTGTGTGGACTGTACAAGTAGCAGCCTGCAGCAGTTGCCTGTCAGCCCCTGCTGTGACCCAGAGTTCACAGCAGCAGGTGCCTGTCGGACTCTGCTGTGACCCAGAGTTCACTAGCAGCAGGTGCAGGAGGCCTGTCTGTGAGTGAGGAGCATGGCTGTGTGGACTGTACAAGTAGCAGCCGCAGCAGCTGTCTGTCAGCCTCTGCTGTGACCCAGAGTTCACAAGCAGCAGGTGCCTGGCCTGTCTGTGAGTGCACGAGCATGGCTGTGTGGACTGTACAAGTAGCAGCCTGCAGCAGCTGCCTGTCAGCCTCTGCTGTGACCCAGAGTTCACTAGCAGCAGGTGCCTGGCCTGTCTGTGAGTGCACGAGCATGGCTGTGTGGACTGTACAAGTAGCAGCCGTCAGCAGCTGCCTGTCAGCCTCTGCTGTGACCCGGAGTTCACAGCAGCAGGTGCAGGAGGCCTGTCTGTGAGTGAGGAGCATGGCTGTGTGGACTGTACAAGCAGCAGCCTGCAGCAGCTGCCTGTCAGCCTCTGCTGTGACCCAGGGTTCACTAGCAGCAGGTGCAGGAGGCCTGTCTGTGAGTGCGCAAGCATGGCTGTGGGGACTGTACAAGTAGCAGCCGCAGCAGCTGCCTGTCAGCCTCTGCTGTGACCCAGGGTTCACTAGCAGCAGGTGTGGGAGGCCTGTCTGTGAGTGCAGGAGCATGGCTGTGTGGACTGTACAAGTAGCAGCCGCAGCAGCTGCCTGTCAGCCTCAGCTGTGACCCAGAGTTCACAGCAGCAGGTGCCTGGTCCTTCCTGTCTGTGAGTGCAGGAGCATGGCTGTGTGGACTGTACAAGTAGCAGCCACAGCAGCTGCCTGTCAGCCTCTGCTGTGACCCAGGGTTCACTAGCAGCAGGTGTGGGAGGCCTGTCTGTGAGTGCAGGAGCATGGCTGTGTGGACTGTACAAGTAGCAGCCGCAGCAGCTGCCTGTCAGCCTCAGCTGTGACCCAGAGTTCACAGCAGCAGGTGCCTGGTCCTTCCTGTCTGTGAGTGCAGGAGCATGGCTGTGTGGACTGTACAAGTAGCAGCCGCAGCAGCTGCCTGTCAGCCCCTGCTGTGACCCAGAGTTCACAGCAGCAGGTGCCTGGCCTGTCTGTGAGTGCAGGAGCATGGCTGTGTGGACTGTACAAGTAGCAGCCGCAGCAGCTGCCTGTCAGCCTCAGCTGTGACCCGGAGTTCACAGCAGCAGGTGCCTGGCCTGTCTGTGAGTGCACGAGCATGGCTCTGTGGACTGTACAAGTAGCAGCCTGCAGCAGCTGCCTGTCATCCTCTGCTGTGACCCGGAGTTCACTAGCAGCAGGTGCCTGGCCTGTCTGTGAGTGCACGAGCATGGCTGTGTGGACTGTACAAGTAGCAGCCTGCAGCAGCTGCCTGTCAGCCTCTGCTGTGACCCAGGGTTCACAGCAGCAGGTGCAGGAGGCCTGTCTGTGGGAGCACGAGCATGGCTGTGTGGACTGTACAAGTAGCAGCCTGCAGCCGCTGCCTCTCAGCCTCTGCTGTGACCCGGAGTTCACTAGCAGCAGGTGCAGGTTTGTCTGTGAGTGAGGAGCATGGCTGTGTGGGCTGTACATGTAGCATCCTGCAGCAGCTGCCTGTCAGCCTCAGCTGTGACCCAGAGTTCACTAGCAGCAGGTGCCTGGCCTGTCTGTGAGTGCACAAGCATAGGTGTGTGGACTGTACAAGTAGCAGCCTGCAGCAGCTGCCTGTCAGCCTCTGCTGTGACCCAGAGTTCACTAGCAGCAGGTGCCTGGCCTGTCTGTGAGTGAGGAGCATGGCTGTGTGGACTGTACAAGTAGCAGCCTGCAGCAGCGGCCTGTCAGCCTCTGCTGTGACCCAGGCCTCACAGCAGCAGGTGCAGGTGGCCTGTCTGTGAGTGCACGAGCATGGCTGTGTGGACTGTACAAGTAGCAGCCGTCAGCAGCTGCCTGTCAGCCTCTGCTGTGACCCGGAGTTCACTAGCAGCAGGTGCCTGGCCTGTCTGTGAGTGCACGAGCATGGCTGTGTAGACTGTACAAGTAGCAGCCGTCAGCAGCTGCCTGTCATCCTCTGCTGTGACCCGGAGTTCACTAGCAGCTGGTGCAGGAGGCCTGTCTGTGAGTGCACGAGCATGGCTGTGTGGACTGTACAAGTAGCAGCCTGCAGCAGTTGCCTGTCAGCCCCTGCTGTGACCCAGAGTTCACAGCAGCAGGTGCCTGTCGGACTCTGCTGTGACCCAGAGTTCACTAGCAGCAGGTGCAGGAGGCCTGTCTGTGAGTGAGGAGCATGGCTGTGTGGACTGTACAAGTAGCAGCTGCAGCAGCTGCCTGTCAGCCTCTGCTGTGACCCAGAGTTCACTAGCAGCAGGTGCCTGGCCTGTCTGTGAGTGCACGAGCATGGCTGTGTGGACTGTACAAGTAGCAGCCTGCAGCAGCTGCCTGTCAGCCTCTGCTGTGACCCAGAGTTCACTAGCAGCAGGTGCCTGGCCTGTCTGTGAGTGCACGAGCATGGCTGTGTGGACTGTACAAGTAGCAGCCTGCAGCAGCTGCCTGTCAAGCTCAGCTGTGACCTAGAGTTCACTAGCAGCAGGTGCAGGAGGCCTGTCTGTGAGTGCACGAGCATGGCTGTGTGGACTGTACAAGTAGCAGCCTGCAGCAGCTGCCTGTCTGCCTCTGCTGTGACCCGGAGTTCACTAGCAGCAGGTGCAGGAGGCCTGTCTGTGAGTGCACGAGCATGGCTGTGTGGACTGTACAAGTAGCAGCCTGCAGCAGCTGCCTGTCAGCCTCTGCTGTGACCCAGAGTTCACAGCAGCAGGTGCAGGAGGCCTGTCTGTGAGTGAGGAGCATGGCTGTGTGGACTGTACAAGTAGCAGCCGTCAGCAGCTGCCTATCAGCCTCTGCTGTGACCCAGAGTTCACAGCAGCAGGTGCAGGAGGCCTGTCTGTGAGTGCACGAGCACGGCTGTGTGGATTGTACAAGTATCAGCCGCAGCAGCTCCCTGTCAGCCTCTGCTGTGACCCGGAGTTCACAGCAGCAGGTGCAGGAGGCCTGTCTGTGAGTGCACAAGCATGGCTGTGTGGACTGTACAAGTAGCAGCCGCAGCAGCTGCCTGTCAGCCTCAGCTGTGACCCAGAGTTCACAGCAGCAGGTGCCTGGTCCTTCCTGTCTGTGAGTGCAGGAGCATGGCTGTGTGGACTGTACAAGTAGCAGCCGCAGCAGCTGCCTGTCATCCTCTGCTGTGACCCGGAGTTCACTAGCAGCAGGTGCAGGAGGCCTGTCTGTGAGTGCACAAGCATGGCTGTGTGGACTGTACAAGTAGCAGCCTGCAGCAGCTGCCTGTCAGCCTCTGCTGTGACCCAGGGTTCACTAGCAGCAGGTGTGGGAGGCCTGTCTGTGAGTGCAGGAGCATGGCTGTGTGGACTGTACAAGTAGCAGCCGTCAGCAGCTGCCTGTCAGCCTCTGCTGTGACCCAGAGTTCACTAGTAGCAGGTGCCTGGCCTGTCTGTGAATGCAGGAGCATGGCTGTGTGGACTGTACAAGTAGCAGCCTGCAGCAGCGGCCTGTCAGCCTCTGCTGTGACCCAGGGTTCACCAGCAGCAGGTATGGGAGGCCTGTCTGTGAGTGCAGGAGCATGGCTGTGTAGACTGTACAAGTAGCAGCCGTCAGCACCTGCCTGTCAGCCTCTGCTGTGACCCAGAGTTCACTAGCAGCAGGTGCCTGGCCTGTCTGTGAGTGCAGGAGCATGGCTGTGTGGACTGTACAAGTAGCAGCCGCAGCAGCTGCCTGTCAGCCTCTGCTGTGACCCAGAGTTCACTAGCAGCAGGTGCCTGGCCTGTCTGTGAGTGCACGAGCATGGCTGTGCGGACTGTACAAGTAGCAGCCGCAGCAGCTGCCTGTCAGCCTCTGCTGTGACCCAGGGTTCACAGCAGCAGGTGCAGGAGGCCTGTCTGTGGGAGCACGAGCATGGCTGTGTGGACTGTACAAGTAGCAGCCTGCAGCAGCTGCCTGTCAGCCTCTGCTGTGACCCGGAGTTCACAGCAGCAGGTGCAGGAGGCATGTCTGTGAGTGAGGAGCACGGCTGTGTGGACTGTACAAGTATCAGCCGCAGCAGCTGCCTGTCAGCCTCTGCTGTGACCCAGAGTTCACTAGCAGCAGGTGCCTGGCCTGTCTGTGAGTGCAGGAGCATGGCTGTGTGGACGGTACAAGTAGCAGCCTGCAGCAGCTGCCTGTCAGCCCCTGCTGTGACCCAGAGTTCACTAGCAGCAGGTGCAGGGGGCCTGTCTGTGAGTGCACAAGCATGGCTGTGTGGACTGTACAAGTAGCAGCCGCAGCAGCTGCCTGTCAGCCTCAGCTGTGACCCAGAGTTCACAGCAGCAGGTGCCTGGTCCTTCCTGTCTGTGAGTGCAGGAGCATGGCTGTGTGGACTGTACAAGTACCAGCCGCAGCAGCTGCCTGTCAGCCTCTGCTTTGACCCAGGGTTCACTAGCAGCAGGTGTGGGAGGCCTGTCTGTGAGTGCAGGAGCATGGCTGTGTGGACTGTACAAGTAGCAGCCGTCAGCAGCTGCCTGTCAGCCTCTGCTGTGACCCAGGGTTCACAGCAGCAGGTGCAGGAGGCCTGTCTGTTGGTGCACGAGCATGGCTGTGTGGACTGTACAAGTAGCAGCCGCAGCAGCTGCCTGTCAGCCTCAGCTGTGACCCAGAGTTCACAGCAGCAGGTGCCTGGTCCTTCCTGTCTGTGAGTGCAGGAGCATGGCTGTGTGGACTGTACAAGTAGCAGCCGCAGCAGCTGCCTGTCAACCTCTGCTGTGACCCAGAGTTCACTAGCAGCAGGTGCCTGGCCTGTCTGTGAGTGCACGAGCATGGCTGTGTGGACTGTACAAGTAGCAGCCTGCAGCAGCTGCCTGTCAGCCTCTGCTGTGACCCAGGGTCCACTAGCAGCAGGTGTGGGAGGCCTGTCTGTGAGTGCAGGAGCATGGCTGTGTGGACTGTACAAGTAGCAGCCGTCAGCAGCTGCCTGTCAGCCTCTGCTGTGACCCAGAGTTCACTAGCAGCAGGTGCCTGGCCTGTCTGTGAATGCAGGAGCATGGCTGTGTGGACTGTACAAGTAGCAGCCTGCAGCAGCGGCCTGTCAGCCTCTGCTGTGACCCGGAGTTCACTAGCAGCAGGTGCCTGGCCTGTCTGTGAGGGCACGAGCATGGCTGTGTGGACTGTACAAGTAGCAGCCGTCAGCAGCTGCCTGTCAGCCTCTGCTGTGACCCAGGGTTCACCAGCAGCAGGTATGGGAGGCCTGTCTGTGAGTGCAGGAGCATGGCTGTGTGGACTGTACAAGTAGCAGCCGTCAGCACCTGCCTGTCAGCCTCTGCTGTGACCCAGAGTTCACTAGCAGCAGGTGCCTGGCCTGTCTGTGAGTGCAGGAGCATGGCTGTGTGGACTGTACAAGTAGCAGCCGTCAACAGCTGCCTGTCAGCCTCTGCTGTGACCTGGAGTTCACTAGCAGCAGGTGCCTGGCCTGTCTGTGAGTGAGGAGCATGGCTGTGTGGACTGTACAAGTAGCAGCCGTCAGCAGCTGCCTGTCAGCCTCTGCTGTGACCCAGGGTTCACTAGCAGCAGGTGCCTGGCCTGTCTGTGAGTGAGGAGCATGGCTGTGTGGACTGTACAAGTAGCAGCCGCAGCAGCTGCCTGTCAGCCTCTGCTGTGACCCAGGGTTCACTAGCAGCAGGTGCAGGAGTCCTGTCTGTGAGTGCACAAGCATGGCTGTGTGGACTGTACAAGTAGCAGCCTGCAGCTGCTGCCTGTCAGCCTCTGCTGTGACCCGGAGTTCACTAGCAGCAGGTGCAGGAAGCCTGTCTGTGAGTGAGGAGCATGGCTGTGTGGACTGTACAAGTAGCAGCCGTCAGCAGCTGCCTGTCAGCCTCTGCTGTGACCCAGAGTTCACAGCAGCAGGTGCAGGAGGCCTGTCTGTGAGAGAGGAGCATGTCTGTGTGGACTGTACAAGTAGCAGCCTGCAGCAGCTGCCTGTCAGCTTCTGCTGTGACCCAGGGCTCACAGCAGCAGGTGCAGGAGGCCTGCCTGTGAGTGCACGAGCATGGCTGTGTGGACTGTACAAGTAGCAGCCGTCAGCAGCTGCATGTTAGCCTCTGCTGTGACCCGGAGTTCACTAGCAGCTGGTGCCTGGCCTGTCTGTGAGTGCATGAGCATGGCTGTGTGGACTGTACAAGTAGCAGCCGTCAGCAGCTGCCTGTAATTCTCTGCTGTGACCCGGAGTTCACTAGCAGCAGGTGCAGGAGACCTGTCTGTGAGTGCACGAGCATGGCTGTGTGGACTGTACAAGTAGCAGCCTGCAGCAGTTGCCTGTCAGCCCCTGCTGTGACCCAGAGTTCACAGCAGCAGGTGCCTGTTGGACTCTGCTGTGACCCAGAGTTCACTAGCAGCAGGTGCAGGAGGCCTGTCTGTGAGTGCACGAGCATGGCTGTGTGGACTGTACAAGTAGCAGCCTGCAGCAGTTGCCTGTCAGCCTCTGCTGTGACCCAGAGTTCACAGCAGCAGGTGCAGGAGGCCTGTCTGTGAGTGCACGAGCATGGCTGTGTGGACTGTACAAGTAGCAGCCTGCAGCAGTTGCCTGTCAGCCTCTGCCCGGACACAGGGTTCATAGCAGCAGGTGCAGGAGGCCTGTCTGTGAGTGAGGAGCATGTCTGTGTGGACTGTACAAGTAGCAGCCGCAGCAGCTGCCTGTCAGCCTCTGCTGTCACCCAGAGTTCACTAGCAGCAGGTGCCTGGCCTGTCTGTGAGTGCACGAGCATGGCTGTGTGGACTGTACAAGTAGCAGCCTGCAGCAGCTGCCTGTCAGCCTCTGCTGTGACCCAGGGTTCACAGCAGCGGGTGCAGGAGGCCTGTCTGTTGGTGCACGAGCATGGCTGTGTGGACTGTACAAGTAGCAGCCGCAGCAGCTGCCTGTCAGCCTCAGCTGTGACCCAGAGTTCACAGCAGCAGGTGCAGGAGGCCTGTCTGTGAGTGAGGAGCATGGCTGTGTGGACTGTGCAAGTAGCAGCCGCAGCAGCTGCCTGTCAGCCTCTGCTGTGACCCAGAGTTCACTAGCAGCAGGTGCCTGGCCTGTCTGTGAGTGCACGAGCATGGCTGTGTGGACTGTACAAGTAGCAGCCTGCAGCAGCTGCCTGTCATCCTCTACTGTGACCCCGAGTTCACTAGCAGCAGGTGCCTGGCCTGTCTGTGAGTGCAGGAGCATGGCTGTGTGGACTGTACAAGTAGCAGCCTGCAGCAGCTGCCTGTCACCCTCTGCTGTGACCCAGAGTTCACTAGCAGCAGGTGCCTGGCCTGTCTGTGAGGGCACGAGCATGGCTGTGTGGACTGTACAAGTAGCAGCCGTCAGCAGCTGCCTGTCAGCCTCTGCTGTGACCCAGGGTTCACTAGCAGCAGGTGTGGGAGGCCTGTCTGTGAGTGCAGGAGCATGGCTGTGTGGACTGTACAAGTAGCAGCCGTCAGCAGCTGCCTGTCAGCCTCTGCTGTGACCCGGAGTTCACTAGCAGCAGGTGCCTGGCCTGTCTGTGAGTGCAGGAGCATGGCTGTGTGGACTGTACAAGCAGCAGCCTGCAGCAGCTGCCTGTCAGCCTCTGCTGTGACCCGGAGTTCACAAGCAGCAGGTGCCTGGCCTGTCTGTGAGTGAGGAGCATGGCTGTGTGGACTGTACAAGTAGCAGCCATCAGCAGCTGCCTGTCAGCCTCTGCTGTGACCCAGAGTTCACTAGCAGCAGGTGCCTGGCCTGTCTGTGAGTGCACAAGCATGGCTGTGTGGACTGTACAAGTAGCAGCCGTCAGCAGCTGCCTGTCAGCATCTGCTGTGACCCAGGATTCACTAGCAGCAGGTGCAGGAGGTCTGTCTGTGAGTGCAGGAGCATGGCTGTGTGGACTGTACAAGTAGCAGCCTGCAGCAGCTGCCTGTCAGCCTCTGCTGTGACCCAGGCCTCACAGCAGCAGGTGCAGGAGGCCTGTCTGTGAGTGCACGAGCATGGCTGTGTGGACTGTACAAGTAGCAGCCGTCAGCAGCTGCCTGTCAGCCTCTGCTGTGACCCGGAGTTCACTAGCAGCTGGTGCAGGAGGCCTGTCTGTGAGTGCACGAGCATGGCTGTGTGGACTGTACAAGTAGCAGCCTGCAGCAGTTGCCTGTCAGCCCCTGCTTTGACCCAGAGTTCACAGCAGCAGGTGCCTGTCGGACTCTGCTGTGACCCAGAGTTCACTAGCAGCAGGTGCAGGAGGCCTGTCTGTGAGTGAGGAGCATGGCTGTGTGGACTGTATAAGTAGCAGCCGCAGCAGCTGCCTGTCAGCCTCTGCTGTGACCCAGAGTTCACTAGCAGCAGGTGCCTGGCCTGTCTGTGAGTGCACGAGCATGGCTGTGTGGACTGTACAAGTAGCAGCCTGCAGCAGCTGCCTGTCAGCCTCTGCTGTGACCCAGAGTTCACTAGCAGCAGGTGCCTGGCCTGTCTGTGAGTGCACGAGCATGGCTGTGTGGACTGTACAAGTAGCAGCCTGCAGCAGCTGCCTGTCAGCCTCAGCTGTGACCTAGAGTTCACTAGCAGCAGGTGCAGGAGGCCTGTCTGTGAGTGCACGAGCATGGCTGTGTGGACTGTACAAGTAGCAGCCTGCAGCAGCTGCCTGTCAGCCTCTGCTGTGACCCGGAGTTCACTAGCAGCAGGTGCAGGAGGCCTGTCTGTGAGTGCACGAGCATGGCTGTGTGGACTGTACAAGTAGCAGCCTGCAGCAGCTGCCTGTCAGCCTCTGCTGTGACCCGGAGTTCACAGCAGCAGGTGCAGGAGGCCTGTCTGTGAGTGAGGAGCATAGGTGTGTGGACTGTACAAGTAGCAGCCTGCAGCAGCTGCCTGTCAGCCTCTGCTGTGACCCAGAGTTCACTAGCAGCAGGTGCCTGGCCTGTCTGTGAGTGAGGAGCATGGCTGTGTGGACTGTACAAGTAGCAGCCTGCAGCAGCTGCCTGTCAGCCTCTGCTGTGACCCAGGCCTCACAGCAGCAGGTGCAGGAGGCCTGTCTGTGAGTGCACGAGCATGGCTGTGTGGACTGTACAAGTAGCAGCCGTCAGCAGCTGCCTGTCAGCCTCTGCTGTGACCCGGAGTTCACTAGCAGCAGGTGCCTGGCCTGTCTGTGAGTGCACGAGCATGGCTGTGTAGACTGTACAAGTAGCAGCCGTCAGCAGCTGCCTGTCATCCCCTGCTGTGACCCGGAGTTCACTAGCAGCTGGTGCAGGAGGCCTGTCTGTGAGTGCAGGAGCATGGCTGCGTGGACTGTACAAGTAGCAGCCTGCAGCAGTTGCCTGTCAGCCCCTGCTGTGACCCAGAGTTCACAGCAGCAGGTTCCTGTCGGACTCTGCTGTGACCCAGAGTTCACTAGCAGCAGGTGCAGGAGGCCTGTCTGTGATTGAGGAGCATGGCTGTGTGGACTGTACAAGTAGCAGCCGCAGTAGCTGCCTGTCAGCCTCTGCTGTGACCCAGAGTTCACTAGCAGCAGGTGCCTGGCCTGTCTGTGAGTGCACAAGCATGGCTGTGTGGACTGTACAAGTAGCAGCCTGCAGCAGCTGCCTGTCAGCCTCTGCTGTGACCCAGAGTTCACAACAGCAGGTGCCTGGCCTGTCTGTGAGTGCACGAGCATGGCTGTGTGGACTGTACAAGTAGCAGCCTGCAGCAGCTGCCTGTCAGCCTCAGCTGTGACCTAGAGTTCACTAGCAGCAGGTGCAGGAGGTCTGTCTGTGAGTGCACGAGCATGGCTGTGTGGACTGTACAAGTAGCAGCCTGCAGCAGCTGCCTGTCAGCCTCTGCTGTGACCCGGAGTTCACTAGCAGCAGGTGCAGGAGGTCTGTCTGTGAGTGCACGAGCATGGCTGTGTGGACTGTACAAGTAACAGCCTGCAGCAGCTGCCTGTCAGCCTCTGCTGTGACCCGGAGTTCACAGCAGCAGGTGCAGGAGGCCTGTCTGTGAGTGAGGAGCATGGCTGTGTGGACTGTACAAGTAGCAGCCGTCAGCAGCTGCCTGTCAGCCTCTGCTGTGACCCAGAGTTCACAGCAGCAGGTGCAGGAGGCCTGTCTGTGAGTGCACGAGCACGGCTGTGTGGATTGTACAAGTATCAGCCGCAGCAGCTCCCTGTCAGCCTCTGCTGTGACCCGGAGTTCACAGCAGCAGGTGCAGGAGGCCTGTCTGTGAGTGCACAAGCATGGCTGTGTGGACTGTACAAGTAGCAGCCGCAGCAGCTGCCTGTCAGCCTCAGCTGTGACCCAGAGTTCACAGCAGCAGGTGCCTGGTCCTTCCTGTCTGTGAGTGCAGGAGCATGGCTGTGTGGACTGTACAAGTAGCAGCCGCAGCAGCTGCCTGTCAGCCTCTGCTTTGACCCAGGGTTCACTAGCAGCAGGTGTGGGAGGCCTGTCTGTGAGTGCAGGAGCATGGCTGTGTGGACTGTACAAGTAGCAGCCGTCAGCAGCTGCCTGTGAGCCTCTGCTGTGACCCAGAGTTCACTAGCAGCAGGTGCCTGGCCTGTCTGTGAGTGCACGAGCATGGCTGTGTGGACTGTACAAGTAGCAGCCTGCAGCAGCTGCCTGTCATCCTCTGCTGTGACCCGGAGTTCACTAGCAGCAGGTGCAGGAGGCCTGTCTGTGAGTGCACGAGCATGGCTGTGTGGACTGTACAAGTAGCAGCCTGCAGCAGCTGCCTGTCAGCCTCTGCTGTGACCCAGGGTTCACTAGCAGCAGGTGTGGGAGGCCTGTCTGTGAGTGCAGGAGCATGGCCGTGTGGACTGTACAAGTAGCAGCCGTCAGCAGCTGCCTGTCAGCCTCTGCTGTGACCCAGAGTTCACTAGCAGCAGGTGCCTGGCCTGTCTGTGAATGCAGGAGCATGGCTGTGTGGACTGTACAAGTAGCAGCCTGCAGCAGCGGCCTGTCAGCCTCTGCTGTGACCCAGGGTTCACCAGCAGCAGGTATGGGAGGCCTGTCTGTGAGTGCAGGAGCATGGCTGTGTGGACTGTACAAGTAGCAGCCGTCAGCACCTGCCTGTCAGCCTCTGCTGTGACCCAGAGTTCACTAGCAGCAGGTGCCTGGCCTGTCTGTGAGTGCAGGAGCATGGCTGTGTGGACTGTACAAGTAGCAGCCGCAGCAGCTGCCTGTCAGCCTCTGCTGTGACCCAGAGTTCACTAGCAGCAGGTGCCTGGCCTGTCTGTGAGTGCACGAGCATGGCTGTGTGGACTGTACAAGTAGCAGCCGCAGCAGCTGCCTGTCAGCCTCTGCTGTGACCCAGGGTTCACAGCAGCAGGTGCAGGAGGCCTGTCTGTGGGAGCACGAGCATGGCTGTGTGGACAGTACAAGTAGCAGCCTGCAGCAGCTGCCTGTCAGCCTCTGCTGTGACCCGGAGTTCACAGCAGCAGGTGCAGGAGGCATGTCTGTGAGTGAGGAGCACGGCTGTGTGGACTGTACAAGTATCAGCCGCAGCAGCTGCCTGTCAGCCTCTGCTGTGACCCAGAGTTCACTAGCAGCAGGTGCCTGGCCTGTCTGTGAGTGCAGGAGCATGGCTGTGTGGACGGTACAAGTAGCAGCCTGCAGCAGCTGCCTGTCAGCCCCTGCTGTGACCCAGAGTTCACTAGCAGCAGGTGCAGGGGGCCTGTCTGTGAGTGCACAAGCATGGCTGTGTGGACTGTACAAGTAGCAGCCGCAGCAGCTGCCTGTCAGCCTCAGCTGTGACCCAGAGTTCACAGCAGCAGGTGCCTGGTCCTTCCTGTCTGTGAGTGCAGGAGCATGGCTGTGTGGACTGTACAAGTAGCAGCCGCAGCAGCTGCCTGTCAGCCTCTGCTGTGACCCAGAGTTAACTAGCAGCAGGTGCCTGGCCTGTCTGTGAGAGCACGAGCATGGCTGTGTGGACTGTACAAGTAGCAGCCTGCAGCAGCTGCCTGTCATCCTCTGCTGTGACCCGGAGTTCACTAGCAGCAGGTGCCTGGCCTGTCTGTGAGTGCACGAGCATGGCTGTGTGGACTGTACAAGTAGCAGCCTGCAGCAGCTGCCTGTCAGCCTCTGCTGTGACCCAGGGTCCACTAGCAGCAGGTGTGGGAGGCCTGTCTGTGAGTGCAGGAGCATGGCTGTGTGGACTGTACAAGTAGCAGCCGTCAGCAGCTGCCTGTCAGCCTCTGCTGTGACCCAGAGTTCACTAGCAGCAGGTGCCTGGCCTGTCTGTGAATGCAGGAGCATGGCTGTGTGGACTGTACAAGTAGCAGCCTGCAGCAGCGGCCTGTCAGCCTCTGCTGTGACCCGGAGTTCACTAGCAGCAGGTGCCTGGCCTGTCTGTGAGGGCACGAGCATGGCTGTGTGGACTGTACAAGTAGCAGCCGTCAGCAGCTGCCTGTCAGCCTCTGCTGTGACCCAGGGTTCACCAGCAGCAGGTATGGGAGGCCTGTCTGTGAGTGCAGGAGCATGGCTGTGTGGACTGTACAAGTAGCAGCCGTCAGCACCTGCCTGTCAGCCTCTGCTGTGACCCAGAGTTCACTAGCAGCAGGTGCCTGGCCTGTCTGTGAGTGCAGGAGCATGGCTGTGTGGACTGTACAAGTAGCAGCCGTCAACAGCTGCCTGTCAGCCTCTGCTGTGACCTGGAGTTCACTAGCAGCAGGTGCCTGGCCTGTCTGTGAGTGAGGAGCATGGCTGTGTGGACTGTACAAGTAGCAGCCGTCAGCAGCTGCCTGTCAGCCTCTGCTGTGACCCAGGGTTCACTAGCAGCAGGTGCCTGGCCTGTCTGTGAGTGAGGAGCATGGCTGTGTGGACTGTACAAGTAGCAGCCGCAGCAGCTGCCTGTCAGCCTCTGCTGTGACCCAGGGTTCACTAGCAGCAGGTGCAGTAGGCCTGTCTGTGAGTGCACGAGCATGGCTGTGTGGACTGTACAAGTAGCAGCCTGCAGCTGCTGCCTGTCAGCCTCTGCTGTGACCCGGAGTTCACTAGCAGCAGGTGCAGGAAGCCTGTCTGTGAGTGAGGAGCATGGCTGTGTGGACTGTACAAGTAGCAGCCGTCAGCAGCTGCCTGTCAGCCTCTGCTGTGACCCAGAGTTCACAGCAGCAGGTGCAGGAGGCCTGTCTGTGAGAGAGGAGCATGTCTGTGTGGACTGTACAAGTAGCAGCCTGCAGCAGCTGCCTGTCAGCTTCTGCTGTGACCCAGGGCTCACAGCAGCAGGTGCAGGAGGCCTGCCTGTGAGTGCACGAGCATGGCTGTGTGGACTGTACAAGTAGCAGCCGTCAGCAGCTGCATGTCAGCCTCTGCTGTGACCCGGAGTTCACTAGCAGCTGGTGCCTGGCCTGTCTGTGAGTGCATGAGCATGGCTGTGTGGACTGTACAAGTAGCAGCCGTCAGCAGCTGCCTGTAATTCTCTGCTGTGACCCGGAGTTCACTAGCAGCAGGTGCAGGAGACCTGTCTGTGAGTGCACGAGCATGGCTGTGTGGACTGTACAAGTAGCAGCCTGCAGCAGTTGCCTGTCAGCCCCTGCTGTGACCCAGAGTTCACAGCAGCAGGTGCCTGTTGGACTCTGCTGTGACCCAGAGTTCACTAGCAGCAGGTGCAGGAGGCCTGTCCGTGAGTGCAGGAGCATGGCTGTGTGGACTGTACAAGTAGCAGCCGTCAGCAGCTGCCTGTCAGCCTCTGCTGTGACCCAGGGTTCACAGCAGCGGGTGCAGGAGGCCTGTCTGTTGGTGCACGAGCATGGCTGTGTGGACTGTACAAGTAGCAGCCGCAGCAGCTGCCTGTCAGCCTCAGCTGTGACCCAGAGTTCACAGCAGCAGGTGCAGGAGGCCTGTCTGTGAGTGAGGAGCATGGCTGTGTGGACTGTGCAAGTAGCAGCCGCAGCAGCTGCCTGTCAACCTCTGCTGTGACCCAGAGTTCACTAGCAGAAGGTGCCTGGCCTGTCTGTGAGTGCACGAGCATGGCTGTGTGGACTGTACAAGTAGCAGCCTGCAGCAGCTGCCTGTCATCCTCTACTGTGACCCCGAGTTCACTAGCAGCAGGTGCAGGAGGCCTGTCTGTGAGTGCACGAGCATGGCTGTGTGGACTGTACAAGTAGCAGCCTGCAGCAGTTGCCTGTCAGCCTCTGCCCGGACCCAGGGTTCATAGCAGCAGGTGCAGGAGTCCTGTCTGTGAGTGAGGAGCATGTCTGTGTGGACTGTACAAGTAGCAGCCGCAGCAGCTGCCTGTCAGCCTCTGCTGTCACCCAGAGTTCACTAGCAGCAGGTGCCTGGCCTGTCTGTGAGTGCACGAGCATGGCTGTGTGGACTGTACAAGTAGCAGCCTGCAGCAGCTGCCTGTCAGCCTCTGCTGTGACCCGGAGTTCACAGCAGCAGGTGCAGGAAGCCTGTCTGTGAGTGAGAAGCATGGCTGTGTGGACTGTACAAGTAGCAGCCGTCAGCAGCTGCCTGTCAGCCTCTGCTGTGACCCAGAGTTCACAGCAGCAGGTGCAGGAGGCCTGTCTGTGAGTGCACGAGCACGGCTGTGTTGACTGTACAAGTATCAGCCACAGCAGCTCTCTGTCAGCCTCTGCTGTGACCCAGAGTTCAGAGCAGCAGGTGCAGGAGGCCTGTCTGTGAGTGCACGAGCATGGCTGTGTGGACTGTACAAGTAGCAGCCGCAGCAGCTGCCTGTCAGCCTCAGCTGTGACCCAAAGTTCACAGCAGCAGGTGCCTGGTCCTTCCTGTCTGTGAGTGCAGGAGCATGGCTGTGTGGACTGTACAAGTAGCAGCCGCAGCAGCTGCCTGTCAGCCTCTGCTGTGACCCAGGGTTCACTAGCAGCAGGTGTGGGAGGCCTGTCCGTGAGTGCAGGAGCATGGCTGTGTGGACTGTACAAGTAGCAGCCGTCAGCAGCTGCCTGTCAGCCTCTGCTGTGACCCAGGGTTCACAGCAGCGGGTGCAGGAGGCCTGTCTGTTGGTGCACGAGCATGGCTGTGTGGACTGTACAAGTAGCAGCCGCAGCAGCTGCCTGTCAGCCTCAGCTGTGACCCAGAGTTCACAGCAGCAGGTGCAGGAGGCCTGTCTGTGAGTGAGGAGCATGGCTGTGTGGACTGTGCAAGTAGCAGCCGCAGCAGCTGCCTGTCAGCCTCTGCTGTGACCCAGAGTTCACTAGCAGAAGGTGCCTGGCCTGTCTGTGAGTGCACGAGCATGGCTGTGTGGACTGTACAAGTAGCAGCCTGCAGCAGCTGCCTGTCATCCTCTACTGTGACCCCGAGTTCACTAGCAGCAGGTGCAGGAGGCCTGTCTGTGAGTGCACGAGCATGGCTGTGTGGACTGTACAAGTAGCAGCTGTCAGCAGCTGCCTGTCAGCCTCTGCTGTGACCCAGAGTTCACTAGCAGCAGGTGCCTGGCCTGTCTGTGAGTGCAGGAGCATGGCTGTGTGGACTGTACAAGTAGCAGCCTGCAGCAGCTGCCTGTCACCCTCTGCTGTGACCCAGAGTTCACTAGCAGCAGGTGCCTGGCCTGTCTGTGAGGGCACGAGCATGGCTGTGTGGACTGTACAAGTAGCAGCCGTCAGCAGCTGCCTGTCAGCCTCTGCTGTCACCCAGAGTTCACTAGCAGCAGGTGCCTGGCCTGTCTGTGAGTGCACGAGCATGGCTGTGTGGACTGTACAAGTAGCAGCCTGCAGCAGCTGCCTGTCAGCCTCTGCTGTGACCCGGAGTTCACAGCAGCAGGTGCAGGAAGCCTGTCTGTGAGTGAGAAGCATGGCTGTGTGGACTGTACAAGTAGCAGCCGTCAGCAGCTGCCTGTCAGCCTCTGCTGTGACCCAGAGTTCACAGCAGCAGGTGCAGGAGGCCTGTCTGTGAGTGCACGAGCACGGCTGTGTTGACTGTACAAGTATCAGCCACAGCAGCTCTCTGTCAGCCTCTGCTGTGACCCAGAGTTCAGAGCAGCAGGTGCAGGAGGCCTGTCTGTGAGTGCACGAGCATGGCTGTGTGGACTGTACAAGTAGCAGCCGCAGCAGCTGCCTGTCAGCCTCAGCTGTGACCCAAAGTTCACAGCAGCAGGTGCCTGGTCCTTCCTGTCTGTGAGTGCAGGAGCATGGCTGTGTGGACTGTACAAGTAGCAGCCGCAGCAGCTGCCTGTCAGCCTCTGCTGTGACCCAGGGTTCACTAGCAGCAGGTGTGGGAGGCCTGTCCGTGAGTGCAGGAGCATGGCTGTGTGGACTGTACAAGTAGCAGCCGTCAGCAGCTGCCTGTCAGCCTCTGCTGTGACCCAGGGTTCACAGCAGCGGGTGCAGGAGGCCTGTCTGTTGGTGCACGAGCATGGCTGTGTGGACTGTACAAGTAGCAGCCGCAGCAGCTGCCTGTCAGCCTCAGCTGTGACCCAGAGTTCACAGCAGCAGGTGCAGGAGGCCTGTCTGTGAGTGAGGAGCATGGCTGTGTGGACTGTGCAAGTAGCAGCCGCAGCAGCTGCCTGTCAGCCTCTGCTGTGACCCAGAGTTCACTAGCAGCAGGTGCCTGGCCTGTCTGTGAGTGCACGAGCATGGCTGTGTGGACTGTACAAGTAGCAGCCTGCAGCAGCTGCCTGTCATCCTCTACTGTGACCCCGAGTTCACTAGCAGCAGGTGCAGGAGGCCTGTCTGTGAGTGCACGAGCATGGCTGTGTGGACTGTACAAGTAGCAGCTGTCAGCAGCTGCCTGTCAGCCTCTGCTGTGACCCAGAGTTCACTAGCAGCAGGTGCCTGGCCTGTCTGTGAGTGCAGGAGCATGGCTGTGTGGACTGTACAAGTAGCAGCCTGCAGCAGCTGCCTGTCACCCTCTGCTGTGACCCAGAGTTCACTAGCAGCAGGTGCCTGGCCTGTCTGTGAGGGCACGAGCATGGCTGTGTGGACTGTACAAGTAGCAGCCGTCAGCAGCTGCCTGTCAGCCTCTGCTGTGACCCAGGGTTCACTAGCAGCAGGTGTGGGAGGCCTGTCTGTGAGTGCAGGAGCATGGCTGTGTGGACTGTACAAGTAGCAGCCGTCAGCAGCTGCCTGTCAGCCTCTGCTGTGACCCGGAGTTCACTAGCAGCAGGTGCCTGGCCTGTCTGTGAGTGCAGGAGCATGGCTGTGTGGACTGTACAAGCAGCAGCCTGCAGCAGCTGCCTGTCAGCCTCTGCTGTGACCCGGAGTTCACAAGCAGCAGGTGCCTGGCCTGTCTGTGAGTGAGGAGCATGGCTGTGTGGACTGTACAAGTAGCAGCCATCAGCAGCTGCCTGTCAGCCTCTGCTGTGACCCAGAGTTCACAGCAGCAGGTGCAGGAGGCCTGTCTGTGAGTGAGGAGCATGGCTGTGTGGACTGTGCAAGTCGCAGCCTGCAGCAGCTGCCTGTCAGCCTCTGCTGTGACCCAGAGTTCACTAGCAGCAGGTGCCTGGCCTGTCTGTGAGTGCACAAGCATGGCTGTGTGGACTGTACAAGTAGCAGCCGTCAGCAGCTGCCTGTCAGCATCTGCTGTGACCCAGGATTCACTAGCAGCAGGTGCAGGAGGTCTGTCTGTGAGTGCACAAGCATGGCTCTGTGGACTGTACAAGTAGCAGCCTGCAGCAGCTGCCTGTCAGCCCCTGCTGTGACCCGGAGTTCACTAGCAGCTGATGCAGGAGGCCTGTCTGTGAGTGCACGAGCATGGCTGTGGACTGTACAAGTAGCAGCGGCAGCAGCTGCCTGTCAGCCTCTGCTGTGACCCAGAGTTCACTAGCAGCAGGTGCAGGAGGTCTGTCTGTGAGTGCACAAGCATGGCTGTGTAGACTGTACAAGTAGCAGCCGCAGCAGCTGCCTGTCGGCCTCTGCTGTGACCCAGGGTTCACTAGCAGCAGGTGTAGGAGGCCTGTCTGTGAGGTGCACGAGCATGGCTGTGTGGACTGTACAAGTAGCAGCCTGCAGCTGCTGCCTGTCAGCCTCTGCTGTGACCCGGAGTTCACAGCAGCAGGTGCCTGGCCTGTCTGTGAGTGAGGAGCATGGCTGTGTGGACTGTACAAGTAGCAGCCGTCAGCAGCTGCCTGTCAGCATCTGCTGTGACCCAGGATTCACTAGCAGCAGGTGCAGGAGGTCTGTCTATGAGTGCACAAGCATGGCTCTGTGGACTGTACAAGTAGCAGCCTGCAGCAGCTGCCTGTCAGCCTCTGCTGTGACCCAGGGTTCACTAGCAGCAGGTGCAGGAAGCCTGTCTGTGAGTGAGAAGCATGGCTGTGTGGACTTTACAAGTAGCAGCCGTCAGCAGCTGCCTGTCAGCCTCTGCTGTGACCCAGAGTTCACTAGCAGCAGGTGCAGGAGGCCTGTCTGTGAGTGCACGAGCACGGCTGTGTTGACTGTACAAGTATCAGCCACAGCAGCTCTCTGTCAGCCTCTACTGTGACCCAGAGTTCAGAGCAGCAGGTGCAGGAGGCCTGTCTGTGAGTGCACGAGCATGGCTGTGTGGACTGTACAAGTAGCAGCCGCAGCAGCTGCCTGTCAGCCTCAGCTGTGACCCAAAGTTCACAGCAGCAGGTGCCTGGTCCTTCCTGTCTGTGAGTGCAGGAGCATGGCTGTGTGGACTGTACAAGTAGCAGCCGCAGCAGCTGCCTGTCAGCCTCTGCTGTGACCCAGGGTTCACTAGCAGCAGGTGTGGGAGGCCTGTCCGTGAGTGCAGGAGCATGGCTGTGTGGACTGTACAAGTAGCAGCCGTCAGCAGCTGCCTGTCAGCCTCTGCTGTGACCCAGGGTTCACAGCAGCGGGTGCAGGAGGCCTGTCTGTTGGTGCACGAGCATGGCTGTGTGGACTGTACAAGTAGCAGCCGCAGCAGCTGCCTGTCAGCCTCAGCTGTGACCCAGAGTTCACAGCAGCAGGTGCAGGAGGCCTGTCTGTGAGTGAGGAGCATGGCTGTGTGGACTGTGCAAGTAGCAGCCGCAGCAGCTGCCTGTCAGCCTCTGCTGTGACCCAGAGTTCACTAGCAGAAGGTGCCTGGCCTGTCTGTGAGTGCACGAGCATGGCTGTGTGGACTGTACAAGTAGCAGCCTGCAGCAGCTGCCTGTCATCCTCTACTGTGACCCCGAGTTCACTAGCAGCAGGTGCAGGAGGCCTGTCTGTGAGTGCACGAGCATGGCTGTGTGGACTGTACAAGTAGCAGCTGTCAGCAGCTGCCTGTCAGCCTCTGCTGTGACCCAGAGTTCACTAGCAGCAGGTGCCTGGCCTGTCTGTGAGTGCAGGAGCATGGCTGTGTGGACTGTACAAGTAGCAGCCTGCAGCAGCTGCCTGTCACCCTCTGCTGTGACCCAGAGTTCACTAGCAGCAGGTGCCTGGCCTGTCTGTGAGGGCACGAGCATGGCTGTGTGGACTGTACAAGTAGCAGCCGTCAGCAGCTGCCTGTCAGCCTCTGCTGTCACCCAGAGTTCACTAGCAGCAGGTGCCTGGCCTGTCTGTGAGTGCACGAGCATGGCTGTGTGGACTGTACAAGTAGCAGCCTGCAGCAGCTGCCTGTCAGCCTCTGCTGTGACCCGGAGTTCACAGCAGCAGGTGCAGGAAGCCTGTCTGTGAGTGAGAAGCATGGCTGTGTGGACTGTACAAGTAGCAGCCGTCAGCAGCTGCCTGTCAGCCTCTGCTGTGACCCAGAGTTCACAGCAGCAGGTGCAGGAGGCCTGTCTGTGAGTGCACGAGCACGGCTGTGTTGACTGTACAAGTATCAGCCACAGCAGCTCTCTGTCAGCCTCTGCTGTGACCCAGAGTTCAGAGCAGCAGGTGCAGGAGGCCTGTCTGTGAGTGCACGAGCATGGCTGTGTGGACTGTACAAGTAGCAGCCGCAGCAGCTGCCTGTCAGCCTCAGCTGTGACCCAAAGTTCACAGCAGCAGGTGCCTGGTCCTTCCTGTCTGTGAGTGCAGGAGCATGGCTGTGTGGACTGTACAAGTAGCAGCCGCAGCAGCTGCCTGTCAGCCTCTGCTGTGACCCAGGGTTCACTAGCAGCAGGTGTGGGAGGCCTGTCCGTGAGTGCAGGAGCATGGCTGTGTGGACTGTACAAGTAGCAGCCGTCAGCAGCTGCCTGTCAGCCTCTGCTGTGACCCAGGGTTCACAGCAGCGGGTGCAGGAGGCCTGTCTGTTGGTGCACGAGCATGGCTGTGTGGACTGTACAAGTAGAAGCCGCAGCAGCTGCCTGTCAGCCTCAGCTGTGACCCAGAGTTCACAGCAGCAGGTGCAGGAGGCCTGTCTGTGAGTGAGGAGCATGGCTGTGTGGACTGTGCAAGTAGCAGCCGCAGCAGCTGCCTGTCAGCCTCTGCTGTGACCCAGAGTTCACTAGCAGCAGGTGCCTGGCCTGTCTGTGAGTGCACGAGCATGGCTGTGTGGACTGTACAAGTAGCAGCCTGCAGCAGCTGCCTGTCATCCTCTACTGTGACCCCGAGTTCACTAGCAGCAGGTGCAGGAGGCCTGTCTGTGAGTGCACGAGCATGGCTGTGTGGACTGTACAAGTAGCAGCTGTCAGCAGCTGCCTGTCAGCCTCTGCTGTGACCCAGAGTTCACTAGCAGCAGGTGCCTGGCCTGTCTGTGAGTGCAGGAGCATGGCTGTGTGGACTGTACAAGTAGCAGCCTGCAGCAGCTGCCTGTCACCCTCTGCTGTGACCCAGAGTTCACTAGCAGCAGGTGCCTGGCCTGTCTGTGAGGGCACGAGCATGGCTGTGTGGACTGTACAAGTAGCAGCCGTCAGCAGCTGCCTGTCAGCCTCTGCTGTGACCCAGGGTTCACTAGCAGCAGGTGTGGGAGGCCTGTCTGTGAGTGCAGGAGCATGGCTGTGTGGACTGTACAAGTAGCAGCCGTCAGCAGCTGCCTGTCAGCCTCTGCTGTGACCCGGAGTTCACTAGCAGCAGGTGCCTGGCCTGTCTGTGAGTGCAGGAGCATGGCTGTGTGGACTGTACAAGCAGCAGCCTGCAGCAGCTGCCTGTCAGCCTCTGCTGTGACCCGGAGTTCACAAGCAGCAGGTGCCTGGCCTGTCTGTGAGTGAGGAGCATGGCTGTGTGGACTGTACAAGTAGCAGCCATCAGCAGCTGCCTGTCAGCCTCTGCTGTGACCCAGAGTTCACAGCAGCAGGTGCAGGAGGCCTGTCTGTGAGTGAGGAGCATGGCTGTGTGGACTGTGCAAGTCGCAGCCTGCAGCAGCTGCCTGTCAGCCTCTGCTGTGACCCAGAGTTCACTAGCAGCAGGTGCCTGGCCTGTCTGTGAGTGCACAAGCATGGCTGTGTGGACTGTACAAGTAGCAGCCGTCAGCAGCTGCCTGTCAGCATCTGCTGTGACCCAGGATTCACTAGCAGCAGGTGCAGGAGGTCTGTCTGTGAGTGCACAAGCATGGCTCTGTGGACTGTACAAGTAGCAGCCTGCAGCAGCTGCCTGTCAGCCCCTGCTGTGACCCGGAGTTCACTAGCAGCTGATGCAGGAGGCCTGTCTGTGAGTGCACGAGCATGGCTGTGGACTGTACAAGTAGCAGCGGCAGCAGCTGCCTGTCAGCCTCTGCTGTGACCCAGAGTTCACTAGCAGCAGGTGCAGGAGGTCTGTCTGTGAGTGCACAAGCATGGCTGTGTAGACTGTACAAGTAGCAGCCGCAGCAGCTGCCTGTCAGCCTCTGCTGTGACCCAGGGTTCACTAGCAGCAGGTGTAGGAGGCCTGTCTGTGAGTGCACGAGCATGGCTGTGTGGACTGTACAAGTAGCAGCCTGCAGCTGCTGCCTGTCAGCCTCTGCTGTGACCCGGAGTTCACAGCAGCAGGTGCCTGGCCTGTCTGTGAGTGAGGAGCATGGCTGTGTGGACTGTACAAGTAGCAGCCGTCAGCAGCTGCCTGTCAGCATCTGCTGTGACCCAGGATTCACTAGCAGCAGGTGCAGGAGGTCTGTCTATGAGTGCACAAGCATGGCTCTGTGGACTGTACAAGTAGCAGCCTGCAGCAGCTGCCTGTCAGCCTCTGCTGTGACCCAGGGTTCACTAGCAGCAGGTGCCTGGCCTGTCTGTGAGTGCAGGAGCATGGCTCTGTGGACTTTACAAGTAGCAGCCGTCAGCAGCTGCCTGTCAGCCTCTGCTGTGACCCAGAGTTCACTAGCAGCAGGTGCAGGAGGCCTGTCTGTGAGTGCACAAGCATGGCTCTGTGGACTGTACAAGTAGCAGCCTGCAGCAGCTGCCTGTCAGCCCCTGCTGTGACCCGGAGTTCACTAGCAGCAGGTGCAGGAGGCCTGTCTGTGAGTGCACGAGCATGGCTGTGTCGACTGTACAAGTAGCTGCCTGCAGCAGCTGCCTGTCAGCCCCTGCTGTGACCCAGAGTTCACTAGCAGCAGGTGCAGGGGGCCTGTCTGTGAGTGCAGGAGCATGGCTGTGTGGACTGTACAAGTAGCAGCCTCAGCAGCTGTCTGTCAGCCTCTGCTGTGACCCGGAGTTCACTAGCAGCAGGTGCAGGAGGCCTGTCTGTGAGTGCACGAGCATGGCTGTGTGGACTGTACAAGTAGCAGCCGCAGCAGCTGCCTGTCAGCCTCTGCTGTGACCCAGAGTTCACTAGCAGCAGGTGCAGGAGGCCTGGCTGTGAGTGCACGAGCATGGCTGTGTGGACTGTACAAGTAGCAGCTCAGCAGCTGCCTGTCAGCCTCTGCTGTGACCCAGAGTTCACAGCAGCAGGTGCCTGGTCCTTCCTGTCTGTGAGTGCAGGAGCATGGCTGTGTGGACTGTACAAGTAGCAGCCGCAGCAGCTGCCTGTCAGCCTCTGCTGTGACCCAGGGTTCACTAGCAGCAGGTGTGGGAGGCCTGTCCGTGAGTGCAGGAGCATGGCTGTGTGGACTGTACAAGTAGCAGCCGTCAGCAGCTGCCTGTCAGCCTCTGCTGTGACCCAGGGTTCACAGCAGCGGGTGCAGGAGGCCTGTCTGTTGGTGCACGAGCATGGCTGTGTGGACTGTACAAGTAGCAGCCGCAGCAGCTGCCTGTCAGCCTCAGCTGTGACCCAGAGTTCACAGCAGCAGGTGCAGGAGGCCTGTCTGTGAGTGAGGAGCATGGCTGTGTGGACTGTGCAAGTAGCAGCCGCAGCAGCTGCCTGTCAGCCTCTGCTGTGACCCAGAGTTCACTAGCAGCAGGTGCCTGGCCTGTCTGTGAGTGCACGAGCATGGCTGTGTGGACTGTACAAGTAGCAGCCTGCAGCAGCTGCCTGTCATCCTCTACTGTGACCCCGAGTTCACTAGCAGCAGGTGCAGGAGGCCTGTCTGTGAGTGCACGAGCATGGCTGTGTGGACTGTACAAGTAGCAGCTGTCAGCAGCTGCCTGTCAGCCTCTGCTGTGACCCAGAGTTCACTAGCAGCAGGTGCCTGGCCTGTCTGTGAGTGCAGGAGCATGGCTGTGTGGACTGTACAAGTAGCAGCCTGCAGCAGCTGCCTGTCACCCTCTGCTGTGACCCAGAGTTCACTAGCAGCAGGTGCCTGGCCTGTCTGTGAGGGCACGAGCATGGCTGTGTGGACTGTACAAGTAGCAGCCGTCAGCAGCTGCCTGTCAGCCTCTGCTGTGACCCAGGGTTCACTAGCAGCAGGTGTGGGAGGCCTGTCTGTGAGTGCAGGAGCATGGCTGTGTGGACTGTACAAGTAGCAGCCGTCAGCAGCTGCCTGTCAGCCTCTGCTGTGACCCGGAGTTCACTAGCAGCAGGTGCCTGGCCTGTCTGTGAGTGCAGGAGCATGGCTGTGTGGACTGTACAAGCAGCAGCCTGCAGCAGCTGCCTGTCAGCCTCTGCTGTGACCCGGAGTTCACAAGCAGCAGGTGCCTGGCCTGTCTGTGAGTGAGGAGCATGGCTGTGTGGACTGTACAAGTAGCAGCCATCAGCAGCTGCCTGTCAGCCTCTGCTGTGACCCAGAGTTCACAGCAGCAGGTGCAGGAGGCCTGTCTGTGAGTGAGGAGCATGGCTGTGTGGACTGTGCAAGTCGCAGCCTGCAGCAGCTGCCTGTCAGCCTCTGCTGTGACCCAGAGTTCACTAGCAGCAGGTGCCTGGCCTGTCTGTGAGTGCACAAGCATGGCTGTGTGGACTGTACAAGTAGCAGCCGTCAGCAGCTGCCTGTCAGCATCTGCTGTGACCCAGGATTCACTAGCAGCAGGTGCAGGAGGTCTGTCTGTGAGTGCGAAAGCATGGCTCTGTGGACTGTACAAGTAGCAGCCTGCAGCAGCTGCCTGTCAGCCCCTGCTGTGACCCGGAGTTCACTAGCAGCTGATGCAGGAGGCCTGTCTGTGAGTGCACGAGCATGGCTGTGGACTGTACAAGTAGCAGCGGCAGCAGCTGCCTGTCAGCCTCTGCTGTGACCCAGAGTTCACTAGCAGCAGGTGCAGGAGGTCTGTCTGTGAGTGCACAAGCATGGCTGTGTAGACTGTACAAGTAGCAGCCGCAGCAGCTGCCTGTCAGCCTCTGCTGTGACCCAGGGTTCACTAGCAGCAGGTGTAGGAGGCCTGTCTGTGAGTGCACGAGCATGGCTGTGTGGACTGTACGAGTAGCAGCCTGCAGCTGCTGCCTGTCAGCCTCTGCTGTGACCCGGAGTTCACAGCAGCAGGTGCCTGGCCTGTCTGTGAGTGAGGAGCATGGCTGTGTGGACTGTACAAGTAGCAGCCGTCAGCAGCTGCCTGTCAGCATCTGCTGTGACCCAGGATTCACTAGCAGCAGGTGCAGGAGGTCTGTCTATGAGTGCACAAGCATGGCTCTGTGGACTGTACAAGTAGCAGCCTGCAGCAGCTGCCTGTCAGCCTCTGCTGTGACCCAGGGTTCACTAGCAGCAGGTGCCTGGCCTGTCTGTGAGTGCAGGAGCATGGCTCTGTGGACTTTACAAGTAGCAGCCGTCAGCAGCTGCCTGTCAGCCTCTGCTGTGACCCAGAGTTCACTAGCAGCAGGTGCAGGAGGCCTGTCTGTGAGTGCACAAGCATGGCTCTGTGGACTGTACAAGTAGCAGCCTGCAGCAGCTGCCTGTCAGCCCCTGCTGTGACCCGGAGTTCACTAGCAGCAGGTGCAGGAGGCCTGTCTGTGAGTGCACGAGCATGGCTGTGTCGACTGTACAAGTAGCTGCCTGCAGCAGCTGCCTGTCAGCCCCTGCTGTGACCCAGAGTTCACTAGCAGCAGGTGCAGGGGGCCTGTCTGTGAGTGCAGGAGCATGGCTGTGTGGACTGTACAAGTAGCAGCCTCAGCAGCTGTCTGTCAGCCTCTGCTGTGACCCGGAGTTCACTAGCAGCAGGTGCAGGAGGCCTGTCTGTGAGTGCACGAGAGTGGCTGTGTGGACTGTACAAGTAGCAGCCGCAGCAGCTGCCTGTCAGCCTCTGCTGTGACCCAGAGTTCACTAGCAGCAGGTGCAGGAGGCCTGGCTGTGAGTGCACGAGCATGGCTGTGTGGACTGTACAAGTAGCAGCTCAGCAGCTGCCTGTCAGCCTCTGCTGTGACCCAGAGTTCACAGCAGCAGGTGCCTGGTCCTTCCTGTCTGTGAGTGCAGGAGCATGGCTGTGTGGACTGTACAAGTAGCAGCCGCAGCAGCTGCCTGTCAGCCTCTGCTGTGACCCAGGGTTCACTAGCAGCAGGTGTGGGAGGCCTGTCCGTGAGTGCAGGAGCATGGCTGTGTGGACTGTACAAGTAGCAGCCGTCAGCAGCTGCCTGTCAGCCTCTGCTGTGACCCAGGGTTCACAGCAGCGGGTGCAGGAGGCCTGTCTGTTGGTGCACGAGCATGGCTGTGTGGACTGTACAAGTAGCAGCTGCAGCAGCTGCCTGTCAGCCTCAGCTGTGACCCAGAGTTCACAGCAGCAGGTGCAGGAGGCCTGTCTGTGAGTGAGGAGCATGGCTGTGTGGACTGTGCAAGTAGCAGCCGCAGCAGCTGCCTGTCAGCCTCTGCTGTGACCCAGAGTTCACTAGCAGCAGGTGCCTGGCCTGTCTGTGAGTGCACGAGCATGGCTGTGTGGACTGTACAAGTTGCAGCCTGCAGCAGCTGCCTGTCATCCTCTACTGTGACCCCGAGTTCACTAGCAGCAGGTGCAGGAGGCCTGTCTGTGAGTGCACGAGCATGGCTGTGTGGACTGTACAAGTAGCAGCTGTCAGCAGCTGCCTTTCAGCCTCTGCTGTGACCCAGAGTTCACTAGCAGCAGGTGCCTGGCCTGTCTGTGAGTGCAGGAGCATGGCTGTGTGGACTGTACAAGTAGCAGCCTGCAGCAGCTGCCTGTCACCCTCTGCTGTGACCCAGAGTTCACTAGCAGCAGGTGCCTGGCCTGTCTGTGAGGGCACGAGCATGGCTGTGTGGACTGTACAAGTAGCAGCCGTCAGCAGCTGCCTGTCAGCCTCTGCTGTGACCCAGGGTTCACTAGCAGCAGGTGTGGGAGGCCTGTCTGTGAGTGCAGGAGCATGGCTGTGTGGACTGTACAAGTAGCAGCCGTCAGCAGCTGCCTGTCAGCCTCTGCTGTGACCCGGAGTTCACTAGCAGCAGGTGCCTGGCCTGTCTGTGAGTGCAGGAGCATGGCTGTGTGGACTGTACAAGCAGCAGCCTGCAGCAGCTGCCTGTCAGCCTCTGCTGTGACCCGGAGTTCACAAGCAGCAGGTGCCTGGCCTGTCTGTGAGTGAGGAGCATGGCTGTGTGGACTGTACAAGTAGCAGCCATCAGCAGCTGCCTGTCAGCCTCTGCTGTGACCCAGAGTTCACAGCAGCAGGTGCAGGAGGCCTGTCTGTGAGTGAGGAGCATGGCTGTGTGGACTGTGCAAGTCGCAGCCTGCAGCAGCTGCCTGTCAGCCTCTGCTGTGACCCAGAGTTCACTAGCAGCAGGTGCCTGGCCTGTCTGTGAGTGCACAAGCATGGCTGTGTGGACTGTACAAGTAGCAGCCGTCAGCAGGGATATATGACGGTACAACGCGTACCGTCACAACGCATACCTTTACAACGCGGCCGTGACAACGCAAGTCGTTACCACGACTTGCGTTGGGGGGGCGCGGATTTCGAATAGTTTAATTTACTATTCTAACACCAGTCCCCGTGGACCCTAGGGAAGGTGTTAGGATAGTAAATTAACTATTTTTAGACCTTGAGCGCCCTCCAGCGCAAGTCGTGGTAACGACTTGCGTTGTCACAGCCGCGGTGTAAAGGTACCGCGTTGTGAAAACATCGTTGTAAACGATGTTTACCGTCAGCAGCTGCCTGTCAGCATCAGCTGTGACCCAGGATTCACTAGCAGCAGGTGCAGGAGGTCTGTCTGTGAGTGCACAAGCATGGCTCTGTGGACTGTACAAGTAGCAGCCTGCAGCAGCTGCCTGTCAGCCCCTGCTGTGACCCGGAGTTCACTAGCAGCTGATGCAGGAGGCCTGTCTGTGAGTGCACGAGCATGGCTGTGGACTGTACAAGTAGCAGCCGCAGCAGCTGCCTGTCAGCCTCTGCTGTGACCCAGAGTTCACTAGCAGCAGGTGCCTGGCCTGTCTGTGAGTGAGGAGCATGGCTGTGTGGACTGTACAAGTAGCAGCCTGCAGCAGCTGCCTGTCAGCCTCTGCTGTGACCCAGGCCTCACAGCAGCAGGTGCAGGAGGCCTGTCTGTGAGTGCACGAGCATGGCTGTGTGGACTGTACAAGTAGCAGCCGTCAGCAGCTGCCTGTCAGCCTCTGCTGTGACCCGGAGTTCACTAGCAGCAGGTGCCTGGCCTGTCTGTGAGTGCACGAGCATGGCTGTGTAGACTGTACAAGTAGCAGACGTCAGCAGCTGCCTGTCATCCTCTGCTGTGACCCGGAGTTCACTAGCAGCTGGTGCAGGAGGCCTGTCTGTGAGTGCACGAGCATGGCTGTGTGGACTGTACAAGTAGCAGCCTGCAGCAGTTGCCTGTCAGCCCCTGCTGTGACCCAGAGTTCACAGCAGCAGGTGCCTGTCGGACTCTGCTGTGACCCAGAGTTCACTAGCAGCAGGTGCAGGAGGCCTGTCTGTGAGTGAGGAGCATGGCTGTGTGGACTGTACAAGTAGCAGCCGCAGCAGCTGCCTGTCAGCCTCTGCTGTGACCCAGAGTTCACTAGCAGCAGGTGCCTGGCCTGTCTGTGAGTGCACGAGCATGGCTGTGTGGACTGTACAAGTAGCAGCCTGCAGCAGCTGCCTGTCAGCCTCTGCTGTGACCCAGAGTTCACTAGCAGCAGGTGCCTGGCCTGTCTGTGAGTGCACGAGCATGGATGTGTGGACTGTACAAGTAGCAGCCTGCAGCAGCTGCCTGTCAGCCTCAGCTGTGACCTAGAGTTCACTAGCAGCAGGTGCAGGAGGCCTGTCTGTGAGTGCACGAGCATGGCTGTGTGGACTGTACAAGTAGCAGCCTGCAGCAGCTGCCTGTCAGCCTCTGCTGTGACCCGGAGTTCACTAGCAGCAGGTGCAGGAGGCCTGTCTGTGAGTGCACGAGCATGGCTGTGTGGACTGTACAAGTAGCAGCCTGCAGCAGCTGCCTGTCAGCCTCTGCTGTGACCCGGAGTTCACAGCAGCAGGTGCAGGAGGCCTGTCTGTGAGTGAGGAGCATAGGTGTGCGGACTGTACAAGTAGCAGCCTGCAGCAGCTGCCTGTCAGCCTCTGCTGTGACCCAGAGTTCACTAGCAGCAGGTGCCGGGCCTGTCTGTGAGTGAGGAGCATGGCTGTGTGGACTGTACAAGTAGCAGCCTCAGCAGCTGTCTGTCAGCCTCTGCTGTGACCCGGAGTTCACTAGCAGCAGGTGCAGGAGGCCTGTCTGTGAGTGCACGAGCATGGCTGTGTGGACTGTACAAGTAGCAGCCGCAGCAGCTGCCTGTCAGCCTCTGCTGTGACCCAGAGTTCACTAGCAGCAGGTGCAGGAGGCCTGGCTGTGAGTGCACGAGCATGGCTGTGTGGACTGTACAAGTAGCAGCCTCAGCAGCTGCCTGTCAGCCTCTGCTGTGACCCAGAGTTCACAGCAGCAGGTGCCTGGTCCTTCCTGTCTGTGAGTGCAGGAGCATGGCTGTGTGGACTGTACAAGTAGCAGCCGCAGCAGCTGCCTGTCAGCCTCTGCTGTGACCCAGGGTTCACTAGCAGCAGGTGTGGGAGGCCTGTCCGTGAGTGCAGGAGCATGGCTGTGTGGACTGTACAAGTAGCAGCCGTCAGCAGCTGCCTGTCAGCCTCTGCTGTGACCCAGGGTTCACAGCAGCGGGTGCAGGAGGCCTGTCTGTTGGTGCACGAGCATGGCTGTGTGGACTGTACAAGTAGCAGCCGCAGCAGCTGCCTGTCAGCCTCAGCTGTGACCCAGAGTTCACAGCAGAAGGTGCAGGAGGCCTGTCTGTGAGTGAGGAGCATGGCTGTGTGGACTGTGCAAGTAGCAGCCGCAGCAGCTGCCTGTCAGCCTCTGCTGTGACCCAGAGTTCACTAGCAGCAGGTGCCTGGCCTGTCTGTGAGTGCACAAGCATGGCTGTGTGGACTGTACAAGTAGCAGCCTGCAGCAGCTGCCTGTCATCCTCTACTGTGACCCCGAGTTCACTAGCAGCAGGTGCAGGAGGCCTGTCTGTGAGTGCACGAGCATGGCTGTGTGGACTGTACAAGTAGCAGCTGTCAGCAGCTGCCTTTCAGCCTCTGCTGTGACCCAGAGTTCACTAGCAGCAGGTGCCTGGCCTGTCTGTGAGTGCAGGAGCATGGCTGTGTGGACTGTACAAGTAGCAGCCTGCAGCAGCTGCCTGTCACCCTCTGCTGTGACCCAGAGTTCACTAGCAGCAGGTGCCTGGCCTGTCTGTGAGGGCACGAGCATGGCTGTGTGGACTGTACAAGTAGCAGCCGTCAGCAGCTGCCTGTCAGCCTCTGCTGTGACCCAGGGTTCACTAGCAGCAGGTGTGGGAGGCCTGTCTGTGAGTGCAGGAGCATGGCTGTGTGGACTGTACAAGTAGCAGCCGTCAGCAGCTGCCTGTCAGCCTCTGCTGTGACCCGGAGTTCACTAGCAGCAGGTGCCTGGCCTGTCTGTGAGTGCAGGAGCATGGCTGTGTGGACTGTACAAGCAGCAGCCTGCAGCAGCTGCCTGTCAGCCTCTGCTGTGACCCGGAGTTCACAAGCAGCAGGTGCCTGGCCTGTCTGTGAGTGAGGAGCATGGCTGTGTGGACTGTACAAGTAGCAGCCATCAGCAGCTGCCTGTCAGCCTCTGCTGTGACCCAGAGTTCACAGCAGCAGGTGCAGGAGGCCTGTCTGTGAGTGAGGAGCATGGCTGTGTGGACTGTGCAAGTCGCAGCCTGCAGCAGCTGCCTGTCAGCCTCTGCTGTGACCCAGAGTTCACTAGCAGCAGGTGCCTGGCCTGTCTGTGAGTGCACAAGCATGGCTGTGTGGACTGTACAAGTAGCAGCCGTCAGCAGCTGCCTGTCAGCATCTGCTGTGACCCAGGATTCACTAGCAGCAGGTGCAGGAGGTCTGTCTGTGAGTGCACAAGCATGGCTCTGTGGACTGTACAAGTAGCAGCCTGCAGCAGCTGCCTGTCAGCCCCTGCTGTGACCCGGAGTTCACTAGCAGCTGATGCAGGAGGCCTGTCTGTGAGTGCACGAGCATGGCTGTGGACTGTACAAGTAGCAGCCGCAGCAGCTGCCTGTCAGCCTCTGCTGTGACCCAGAGTTCACTAGCAGCAGGTGCCTGGCCTGTCTGTGAGTGAGGAGCATGGCTGTGTGGACTGTACAAGTAGCAGCCGCAGCAGCTGCCTGTCAGCCTCTGCTGTGACCCAGGGTTCACTAGCAGCAGGTGTGGGAGGCCTGTCCGTGAGTGCAGGAGCATGGCTGTGTGGACTGTACAAGTAGCAGCCGTCAGCAGCTGCCTGTCAGCCTCTGCTGTGACCCAGGGTTCACAGCAGCGGGTGCAGGAGGCCTGTCTGTTGGTGCACGAGCATGGCTGTGTGGACTGTACAAGTAGCAGCCGCAGCAGCTGCCTGTCAGCCTCAGCTGTGACCCAGAGTTCACAGCAGCAGGTGCAGGAGGCCTGTCTGTGAGTGAGGAGCATGGCTGTGTGGACTGTGCAAGTAGCAGCCGCAGCAGCTGCCTGTCAGCCTCTGCTGTGACCCAGAGTTCACTAGCAGCAGGTGCCTGGCCTGTCTGTGAGTGCACGAGCATGGCTGTGTGGACTGTACAAGTAGCAGCCTGCAGCAGCTGCCTGTCATCCTCTACTGTGACCCCGAGTTCACTAGCAGCAGGTGCAGGAGGCCTGTCTGTGAGTGCACGAGCATGGCTGTGTGGACTGTACAAGTAGCAGCTGTCAGCAGCTGCCTGTCAGCCTCTGCTGTGACCCAGAGTTCACTAGCAGCAGGTGCCTGGCCTGTCTGTGAGTGCAGGAGCATGGCTGTGTGGACTGTACAAGTAGCAGCCTGCAGCAGCTGCCTGTCACCCTCTGCTGTGACCCAGAGTTCACTAGCAGCAGGTGCCTGGCCTGTCTGTGAGGGCACGAGCATGGCTGTGTGGACTGTACAAGTAGCAGCCGTCAGCAGCTGCCTGTCAGCCTCTGCTGTGACCCAGGGTTCACTAGCAGCAGGTGTGGGAGGCCTGTCTGTGAGTGCAGGAGCATGGCTGTGTGGACTGTACAAGTAGCAGCCGTCAGCAGCTGCCTGTCAGCCTCTGCTGTGACCCGGAGTTCACTAGCAGCAGGTGCCTGGCCTGTCTGTGAGTGCAGGAGCATGGCTGTGTGGACTGTACAAGCAGCAGCCTGCAGCAGCTGCCTGTCAGCCTCTGCTGTGACCCGGAGTTCACAAGCAGCAGGTGCCTGGCCTGTCTGTGAGTGAGGAGCATGGCTGTGTGGACTGTACAAGTAGCAGCCATCAGCAGCTGCCTGTCAGCCTCTGCTGTGACCCAGAGTTCACAGCAGCAGGTGCAGGAGGCCTGTCTGTGAGTGAGGAGCATGGCTGTGTGGACTGTGCAAGTCGCAGCCTGCAGCAGCTGCCTGTCAGCCTCTGCTGTGACCCAGAGTTCACTAGCAGCAGGTGCCTGGCCTGTCTGTGAGTGCACAAGCATGGCTGTGTGGACTGTACAAGTAGCAGCCGTCAGCAGCTGCCTGTCCGCATCTGCTGTGACCCAGGATTCACTAGCAGCAGGTGCAGGAGGTCTGTCTGTGAGTGCACAAGCATGGCTCTGTGGACTGTACAAGTAGCAGCCTGCAGCAGCTGCCTGTCAGCCCCTGCTGTGACCCGGAGTTCACTAGCAGCTGATGCAGGAGGCCTGTCTGTGAGTGCACGAGCATGGCTGTGGACTGTACAAGTAGCAGCGGCAGCAGCTGCCTGTCAGCCTCTGCTGTGACCCAGAGTTCACTAGCAGCAGGTGCAGGAGGTCTGTCTGTGAGTGCACAAGCATGGCTGTGTAGACTGTACAAGTAGCAGCCGCAGCAGCTGCCTGTCAGCCTCTGCTGTGACCCAGGGTTCACTAGCAGCAGGTGTAGGAGGCCTGTCTGTGAGTGCACGAGCATGGCTGTGTGGACTGTACAAGTAGCAGCCTGCAGCTGCTGCCTGTCAGCCTCTGCTGTGACCCGGAGTTCACAGCAGCAGGTGCCTGGCCTGTCTGTGAGTGAGGAGCATGGCTGTGTGGACTGTACAAGTAGCAGCCGTCAGCAGCTGCCTGTCAGCATCTGCTGTGACCCAGGATTCACTAGCAGCAGGTGCAGGAGGTCTGTCTATGAGTGCACAAGCATGGCTCTGTGGACTGTACAAGTAGCAGCCTGCAGCAGCTGCCTGTCAGCCTCTGCTGTGACCCAGGGTTCACTAGCAGCAGGTGCCTGGCCTGTCTGTGAGTGCAGGAGCATGGCTCTGTGGACTTTACAAGTAGCAGCCGTCAGCAGCTGCCTGTCAGCCTCTGCTGTGACCCAGAGTTCACTAGCAGCAGGTGCAGGAGGCCTGTCTGTGAGTGCACAAGCATGGCTCTGTGGACTGTACAAGTAGCAGCCTGCAGCAGCTGCCTGTCAGCCCCTGCTGTGACCCGGAGTTCACTAGCAGCAGGTGCAGGAGGCCTGTCTGTGAGTGCACGAGCATGGCTGTGTCGACTGTACAAGTAGCTGCCTGCAGCAGCTGCCTGTCAGCCCCTGCTGTGACCCAGAGTTCACTAGCAGCAGGTGCAGGGGGCCTGTCTGTGAGTGCAGGAGCATGGCTGTGTGGACTGTACAAGTAGCAGCCTCAGCAGCTGTCTGTCAGCCTCTGCTGTGACCCGGAGTTCACTAGCAGCAGGTGCAGGAGGCCTGTCTGTGAGTGCACGAGCATGGCTGTGTGGACTGTACAAGTAGCAGCCGCAGCAGCTGCCTGTCAGCCTCTGCTGTGACCCAGAGTTCACTAGCAGCAGGTGCAGGAGGCCTGGCTGTGAGTGCACGAGCATGGCTGTGTGGACTGTACAAGTAGCAGCTCAGCAGCTGCCTGTCAGCCTCTGCTGTGACCCAGAGTTCACAGCAGCAGGTGCCTGGTCCTTCCTGTCTGTGAGTGCAGGAGCATGGCTGTGTGGACTGTACAAGTAGCAGCCGCAGCAGCTGCCTGTCAGCCTCTGCTGTGACCCAGGGTTCACTAGCAGCAGGTGTGGGAGGCCTGTCCGTGAGTGCAGGAGCATGGCTGTGTGGACTGTACAAGTAGCAGCCGTCAGCAGCTGCCTGTCAGCCTCTGCTGTGACCCAGGGTTCACAGCAGCGGGTGCAGGAGGCCTGTCTGTTGGTGCACGAGCATGGCTGTGTGGACTGTACAAGTAGCAGCCGCAGCAGCTGCCTGTCAGCCTCAGCTGTGACCCAGAGTTCACAGCAGCAGGTGCAGGAGGCCTGTCTGTGAGTGAGGAGCATGGCTGTGTGGACTGTGCAAGTAGCAGCCGCAGCAGCTGCCTGTCAGCCTCTGCTGTGACCCAGAGTTCACTAGCAGCAGGTGCCTGGCCTGTCTGTGAGTGCACGAGCATGGCTGTGTGGACTGTACAAGTAGCAGCCTGCAGCAGCTGCCTGTCATCCTCTACTGTGACCCCGAGTTCACTAGCAGCAGGTGCAGGAGGCCTGTCTGTGAGTGCACGAGCATGGCTGTGTGGACTGTACAAGTAGCAGCTGTCAGCAGCTGCCTGTCAGCCTCTGCTGTGACCCAGAGTTCACTAGCAGCAGGTGCCTGGCCTGTCTGTGAGTGCAGGAGCATGGCTGTGTGGACTGTACAAGTAGCAGCCTGCAGCAGCTGCCTGTCACCCTCTGCAGTGACCCAGAGTTCACTAGCAGCAGGTGCCTGGCCTGTCTGTGAGGGCACGAGCATGGCTGTGTGGACTGTACAAGTAGCAGCCGTCAGCAGCTGCCTGTCAGCCTCTGCTGTGACCCAGGGTTCACTAGCAGCAGGTGTGGGAGGCCTGTCTGTGAGTGCAGGAGCATGGCTGTGTGGACTGTACAAGTAGCAGCCGTCAGCAGCTGCCTGTCAGCCTCTGCTGTGACCCGGAGTTCACTAGCAGCAGGTGCCTGGCCTGTCTGTGAGTGCAGGAGCATGGCTGTGTGGACTGTACAAGCAGCAGCCTGCAGCAGCTGCCTGTCAGCCTCTGCTGTGACCCGGAGTTCACAAGCAGCAGGTGCCTGGCCTGTCTGTGAGTGAGGAGCATGGCTGTGTGGACTGTACAAGTAGCAGCCATCAGCAGCTGCCTGTCAGCCTCTGCTGTGACCCAGAGTTCACAGCAGCAGGTGCAGGAGGCCTGTCTGTGAGTGAGGAGCATGGCTGTGTGGACTGTGCAAGTCGCAGCCTGCAGCAGCTGCCTGTCAGCCTCTGCTGTGACCCAGAGTTCACTAGCAGCAGGTGCCTGGCCTGTCTGTGAGTGCACAAGCATGGCTGTGTGGACTGTACAAGTAGCAGCCGTCAGCAGCTGCCTGTCAGCATCTGCTGTGACCCAGGATTCACTAGCAGCAGGTGCAGGAGGTCTGTCTGTGAGTGCACAAGCATGGCTCTGTGGACTGTACAAGTAGCAGCCTGCAGCAGCTGCCTGTCAGCCCCTGCTGTGACCCGGAGTTCACTAGCAGCTGATGCAGGAGGCCTGTCTGTGAGTGCACGAGCATGGCTGTGGACTGTACAAGTAGCAGCGGCAGCAGCTGCCTGTCAGCCTCTGCTGTGACCCAGAGTTCACTAGCAGCAGGTGCAGGAGGTCTGTCTGTGAGTGCACAAGCATGGCTGTGTAGACTGTACAAGTAGCAGCCGCAGCAGCTGCCTGTCAGCCTCTGCTGTGACCCAGGGTTCACTAGCAGCAGGTGTAGGAGGCCTGTCTGTGAGTGCACGAGCATGGCTGTGTGGACTGTACAAGTAGCAGCCTGCAGCTGCTGCCTGTCAGCCTCTGCTGTGACCCGGAGTTCACAGCAGCAGGTGCCTGGCCTGTCTGTGAGTGAGGAGCATGGCTGTGTGGACTGTACAAGTAGCAGCCGTCAGCAGCTGCCTGTCAGCATCTGCTGTGACCCAGGATTCACTAGCAGCAGGTGCAGGAGGTCTGTCTGTGAGTGCACAAGCATGGCTCTGTGGACTGTACAAGTAGCAGCCTGCAGCAGCTGCCTGTCAGCCCCTGCTGTGACCCGGAGTTCACTAGCAGCTGATGCAGGAGGCCTGTCTGTGAGTGCACGAGCATGGCTGTGGACTGTACAAGTAGCAGCGGCAGCAGCTGCCTGTCAGCCTCTGCTGTGACCCAGAGTTCACTAGCAGCAGGTGCAGGAGGCCTGTCTGTGAGTGCACAAGCATGGCTCTGTGGACTGTACAAGTAGCAGCCTGCAGCAGCTGCCTGTCAGCCCCTGCTGTGACCCGGAGTTCACTAGCAGCAGGTGCAGGAGGCCTGTCTGTGAGTGCACGAGCATGGCTGTGTCGACTGTACAAGTAGCTGCCTGCAGCAGCTGCCTGTCAGCCCCTGCTGTGACCCAGAGTTCACTAGCAGCAGGTGCAGGGGGCCTGTCTGTGAGTGCAGGAGCATGGCTGTGTGGACTGTACAAGTAGCAGCCTCAGCAGCTGTCTGTCAGCCTCTGCTGTGACCCGGAGTTCACTAGCAGCAGGTGCAGGAGGCCTGTCTGTGAGTGCACGAGCATGGCTGTGTGGACTGTACAAGTAGCAGCCGCAGCAGCTGCCTGTCAGCCTCTGCTGTGACCCAGAGTTCACTAGCAGCAGGTGCAGGAGGCCTGGCTGTGAGTGCACGAGCATGGCTGTGTGGACTGTACAAGTAGCAGCTCAGCAGCTGCCTGTCAGCCTCTGCTGTGACCCAGAGTTCACAGCAGCAGGTGCCTGGTCCTTCCTGTCTGTGAGTGCAGGAGCATGGCTGTGTGGACTGTACAAGTAGCAGCCGCAGCAGCTGCCTGTCAGCCTCTGCTGTGACCCAGGGTTCACTAGCAGCAGGTGTGGGAGGCCTGTCCGTGAGTGCAGGAGCATGGCTGTGTGGACTGTACAAGTAGCAGCCGTCAGCAGCTGCCTGTCAGCCTCTGCTGTGACCCAGGGTTCACAGCAGCGGGTGCAGGAGGCCTGTCTGTTGGTGCACGAGCATGGCTGTGTGGACTGTACAAGTAGCAGCCGCAGCAGCTGCCTGTCAGCCTCAGCTGTGACCCAGAGTTCACAGCAGCAGGTGCAGGAGGCCTGTCTGTGAGTGAGGAGCATGGCTGTGTGGACTGTGCAAGTAGCAGCCGCAGCAGCTGCCTGTCAGCCTCTGCTGTGACCCAGAGTTCACTAGCAGCAGGTGCCTGGCCTGTCTGTGAGTGCACGAGCATGGCTGTGTGGACTGTACAAGTTGCAGCCTGCAGCAGCTGCCTGTCATCCTCTACTGTGACCCCGAGTTCACTAGCAGCAGGTGCAGGAGGCCTGTCTGTGAGTGCACGAGCATGGCTGTGTGGACTGTACAAGTAGCAGCTGTCAGCAGCTGCCTTTCAGCCTCTGCTGTGACCCAGAGTTCACTAGCAGCAGGTGCCTGGCCTGTCTGTGAGTGCAGGAGCATGGCTGTGTGGACTGTACAAGTAGCAGCCTGCAGCAGCTGCCTGTCACCCTCTGCTGTGACCCAGAGTTCACTAGCAGCAGGTGCCTGGCCTGTCTGTGAGGGCACGAGCATGGCTGTGTGGACTGTACAAGTAGCAGCCGTCAGCAGCTGCCTGTCAGCCTCTGCTGTGACCCAGGGTTCACTAGCAGCAGGTGTGGGAGGCCTGTCTGTGAGTGCAGGAGCATGGCTGTGTGGACTGTACAAGTAGCAGCCGTCAGCAGCTGCCTGTCAGCCTCTGCTGTGACCCGGAGTTCACTAGCAGCAGGTGCCTGGCCTGTCTGTGAGTGCAGGAGCATGGCTGTGTGGACTGTACAAGCAGCAGCCTGCAGCAGCTGCCTGTCAGCCTCTGCTGTGACCCGGAGTTCACAAGCAGCAGGTGCCTGGCCTGTCTGTGAGTGAGGAGCATGGCTGTGTGGACTGTACAAGTAGCAGCCATCAGCAGCTGCCTGTCAGCCTCTGCTGTGACCCAGAGTTCACAGCAGCAGGTGCAGGAGGCCTGTCTGTGAGTGAGGAGCATGGCTGTGTGGACTGTGCAAGTCGCAGCCTGCAGCAGCTGCCTGTCAGCCTCTGCTGTGACCCAGAGTTCACTAGCAGCAGGTGCCTGGCCTGTCTGTGAGTGCACAAGCATGGCTGTGTGGACTGTACAAGTAGCAGCCGTCAGCAGCTGCCTGTCAGCATCTGCTGTGACCCAGGATTCACTAGCAGCAGGTGCAGGAGGTCTGTCTGTGAGTGCACAAGCATGGCTCTGTGGACTGTACAAGTAGCAGCCTGCAGCAGCTGCCTGTCAGCCCCTGCTGTGACCCGGAGTTCACTAGCAGCTGATGCAGGAGGCCTGTCTGTGAGTGCACGAGCATGGCTGTGGACTGTACAAGTAGCAGCCGCAGCAGCTGCCTGTCAGCCTCTGCTGTGACCCAGAGTTCACTAGCAGCAGGTGCCTGGCCTGTCTGTGAGTGAGGAGCATGGCTGTGTGGACTGTACAAGTAGCAGCCTGCAGCAGCTGCCTGTTAGCCTCTGCTGTGACCCAGGCCTCACAGCAGCAGGTGCAGGAGGCCTGTCTGTGAGTGCACGAGCATGGCTGTGTGGACTGTACAAGTAGCAGCCGTCAGCAGCTGCCTGTCAGCCTCTGCTGTGACCCGGAGTTCACTAGCAGCAGGTGCCTGGCCTGTCTGTGAGTGCACGAGCATGGCTGTGTAGACTGTACAAGTAGCAGCCGTCAGCAGCTGCCTGTCATCCTCTGCTGTGACCCGGAGTTCACTAGCAGCTGGTGCAGGAGGCCTGTCTGTGAGTGCACGAGCATGGCTGTGTGGACTGTACAAGTAGCAGCCTGCAGCAGTTGCCTGTCAGCCCCTGCTGTGACCCAGAGTTCACAGCAGCAGGTGCCTGTCGGACTCTGCTGTGACCCAGAGTTCACTAGCAGCAGGTGCAGGAGGCCTGTCTGTGAGTGAGGAGCATGGCTGTGTGGACTGTACAAGTAGCAGCCGCAGCAGCTGCCTGTCAGCCTCTGCTGTGACCCAGAGTTCACTAGCAGCAGGTGCCTGGCCTGTCTGTGAGTGCACGAGCATGGCTGTGTGGACTGTACAAGTAGCAGCCTGCAGCAGCTGCCTGTCAGCCTCTGCTGTGACCCAGAGTTCACTAGCAGCAGGTGCCTGGCCTGTCTGTGAGTGCACGAGCATGGATGTGTGGACTGTACAAGTAGCAGCCTGCAGCAGCTGCCTGTCAGCCTCAGCTGTGACCTAGAGTTCACTAGCAGCAGGTGCAGGAGGCCTGTCTGTGAGTGCACGAGCATGGCTGTGTGGACTGTACAAGTAGCAGCCTGCAGCAGCTGCCTGTCAGCCTCTGCTGTGACCCGGAGTTCACTAGCAGCAGGTGCAGGAGGCCTGTCTGTGAGTGCACGAGCATGGCTGTGTGGACTGTACAAGTAGCAGCCTGCAGCAGCTGCCTGTCAGCCTCTGCTGTGACCCGGAGTTCACAGCAGCAGGTGCAGGAGGCCTGTCTGTGAGTGAGGAGCATAGGTGTGCGGACTGTACAAGTAGCAGCCTGCAGCAGCTGCCTGTCAGCCTCTGCTGTGACCCAGAGTTCACTAGCAGCAGGTGCCGGGCCTGTCTGTGAGTGAGGAGCATGGCTGTGTGGACTGTACAAGTAGCAGCCTCAGCAGCTGTCTGTCAGCCTCTGCTGTGACCCGGAGTTCACTAGCAGCAGGTGCAGGAGGCCTGTCTGTGAGTGCACGAGCATGGCTGTGTGGACTGTACAAGTAGCAGCCGCAGCAGCTGCCTGTCAGCCTCTGCTGTGACCCAGAGTTCACTAGCAGCAGGTGCAGGAGGCCTGGCTGTGAGTGCACGAGCATGGCTGTGTGGACTGTACAAGTAGCAGCCTCAGCAGCTGCCTGTCAGCCTCTGCTGTGACCCAGAGTTCACAGCAGCAGGTGCCTGGTCCTTCCTGTCTGTGAGTGCAGGAGCATGGCTGTGTGGACTGTACAAGTAGCAGCCGCAGCAGCTGCCTGTCAGCCTCTGCTGTGACCCAGAGTTCACTAGCAGCAGGTGCAGGAGGCCTGGCTGTGAGTGCACGAGCATGGCTGTGTGGACTGTACAAGTAGCAGCCTGCAGCAGCTGCCTGTCAGCCTCTGCTGTGACCCGGAGTTCACAGCAGCAGGTGCAGGAGGCCTGTCTGTGAGTGAGGAGCATAGGTGTGCGGACTGTACAAGTAGCAGCCGCAGCAGCTGCCTGTCAGCCTCTGCTGTGACCCAGGGTTCACTAGCAGCAGGTGTGGGAGGCCTGTCCGTGAGTGCAGGAGCATGGCTGTGTGGACTGTACAAGTAGCAGCCGTCAGCAGCTGCCTGTCAGCCTCTGCTGTGACCCAGGGTTCACAGCAGCGGGTGCAGGAGGCCTGTCTGTTGGTGCACGAGCATGGCTGTGTGGACTGTACAAGTAGCAGCCGCAGCAGCTGCCTGTCAGCCTCAGCTGTGACCCAGAGTTCACAGCAGAAGGTGCAGGAGGCCTGTCTGTGAGTGAGGAGCATGGCTGTGTGGACTGTGCAAGTAGCAGCCGCAGCAGCTGCCTGTCAGCCTCTGCTGTGACCCAGAGTTCACTAGCAGCAGGTGCCTGGCCTGTCTGTGAGTGCACAAGCATGGCTGTGTGGACTGTACAAGTAGCAGCCTGCAGCAGCTGCCTGTCATCCTCTACTGTGACCCCGAGTTCACTAGCAGCAGGTGCAGGAGGCCTGTCTGTGAGTGCACGAGCATGGCTGTGTGGACTGTACAAGTAGCAGCTGTCAGCAGCTGCCTTTCAGCCTCTGCTGTGACCCAGAGTTCACTAGCAGCAGGTGCCTGGCCTGTCTGTGAGTGCAGGAGCATGGCTGTGTGGACTGTACAAGTAGCAGCCTGCAGCAGCTGCCTGTCACCCTCTGCTGTGACCCAGAGTTCACTAGCAGCAGGTGCCTGGCCTGTCTGTGAGGGCACGAGCATGGCTGTGTGGACTGTACAAGTAGCAGCCGTCAGCAGCTGCCTGTCAGCCTCTGCTGTGACCCAGGGTTCACTAGCAGCAGGTGTGGGAGGCCTGTCTGTGAGTGCAGGAGCATGGCTGTGTGGACTGTACAAGTAGCAGCCGTCAGCAGCTGCCTGTCAGCCTCTGCTGTGACCCGGAGTTCACTAGCAGCAGGTGCCTGGCCTGTCTGTGAGTGCAGGAGCATGGCTGTGTGGACTGTACAAGCAGCAGCCTGCAGCAGCTGCCTGTCAGCCTCTGCTGTGACCCGGAGTTCACAAGCAGCAGGTGCCTGGCCTGTCTGTGAGTGAGGAGCATGGCTGTGTGGACTGTACAAGTAGCAGCCATCAGCAGCTGCCTGTCAGCCTCTGCTGTGACCCAGAGTTCACAGCAGCAGGTGCAGGAGGCCTGTCTGTGAGTGAGGAGCATGGCTGTGTGGACTGTGCAAGTCGCAGCCTGCAGCAGCTGCCTGTCAGCCTCTGCTGTGACCCAGAGTTCACTAGCAGCAGGTGCCTGGCCTGTCTGTGAGTGCACAAGCATGGCTGTGTGGACTGTACAAGTAGCAGCCGTCAGCAGCTGCCTGTCAGCATCTGCTGTGACCCAGGATTCACTAGCAGCAGGTGCAGGAGGTCTGTCTGTGAGTGCACAAGCATGGCTCTGTGGACTGTACAAGTAGCAGCCTGCAGCAGCTGCCTGTCAGCCCCTGCTGTGACCCGGAGTTCACTAGCAGCTGATGCAGGAGGCCTGTCTGTGAGTGCACGAGCATGGCTGTGGACTGTACAAGTAGCAGCCGCAGCAGCTGCCTGTCAGCCTCTGCTGTGACCCAGAGTTCACTAGCAGCAGGTGCCTGGCCTGTCTGTGAGTGAGGAGCATGGCTGTGTGGACTGTACAAGTAGCAGCCTGCAGCAGCTGCCTGTCAGCCTCTGCTGTGACCCAGGCCTCACAGCAGCAGGTGCAGGAGGCCTGTCTGTGAGTGCACGAGCATGGCTGTGTGGACTGTACAAGTAGCAGCCGTCAGCAGCTGCCTGTCAGCCTCTGCTGTGACCCAGAGTTCACAGCAGAAGGTGCAGGAGGCCTGTCTGTGAGTGAGGAGCATGGCTGTGTGGACTGTACAAGTAGCAGCCGCAGCAGCTGCCTGTCAGCCTCAGCTGTGACCCAGAGTTCACAGCAGAAGGTGCAGGAGGCCTGTCTGTGAGTGAGGAGCATGGCTGTGTGGACTGTGCAAGTAGCAGCCGCAGCAGCTGCCTGTCAGCCTCTGCTGTGACCCAGAGTTCACTAGCAGCAGGTGCCTGGCCTGTCTGTGAGTGCACAAGCATGGCTGTGTGGACTGTACAAGTAGCAGCCTGCAGCAGCTGCCTGTCATCCTCTACTGTGACCCCGAGTTCACTAGCAGCAGGTGCAGGAGGCCTGTCTGTGAGTGCACGAGCATGGCTGTGTGGACTGTACAAGTAGCAGCTGTCAGCAGCTGCCTTTCAGCCTCTGCTGTGACCCAGAGTTCACTAGCAGCAGGTGCCTGGCCTGTCTGTGAGTGCAGGAGCATGGCTGTGTGGACTGTACAAGTAGCAGCCTGCAGCAGCTGCCTGTCACCCTCTGCTGTGACCCAGAGTTCACTAGCAGCAGGTGCCTGGCCTGTCTGTGAGGGCACGAGCATGGCTGTGTGGACTGTACAAGTAGCAGCCGTCAGCAGCTGCCTGTCAGCCTCTGCTGTGACCCAGGGTTCACTAGCAGCAGGTGTGGGAGGCCTGTCTGTGAGTGCAGGAGCATGGCTGTGTGGACTGTACAAGTAGCAGCCGTCAGCAGCTGCCTGTCAGCCTCTGCTGTGACCCGGAGTTCACTAGCAGCAGTTGCCTGGCCTGTCTGTGAGTGCAGGAGCATGGCTGTGTGGACTGTACAAGCAGCAGCCTGCAGCAGCTGCCTGTCAGCCTCTGCTGTGACCCGGAGTTCACAAGCAGCAGGTGCCTGGCCTGTCTGTGAGTGAGGAGCATGGCTGTGTGGACTGTACAAGTAGCAGCCATCAGCAGCTGCCTGTCAGCCTCTGCTGTGACCCAGAGTTCACAGCAGCAGGTGCAGGAGGCCTGTCTGTGAGTGAGGAGCATGGCTGTGTGGACTGTGCAAGTCGCAGCCTGCAGCAGCTGCCTGTCAGCCTCTGCTGTGACCCAGAGTTCACTAGCAGCAGGTGCCTGGCCTGTCTGTGAGTGCACAAGCATGGCTGTGTGGACTGTACAAGTAGCAGCCGTCAGCAGCTGCCTGTCAGCATCTGCTGTGACCCAGGATTCACTAGCAGCAGGTGCAGGAGGTCTGTCTGTGAGTGCACAAGCATGGCTCTGTGGACTGTACAAGTAGCAGCCTGCAGCAGCTGCCTGTCAGCCCCTGCTGTGACCCGGAGTTCACTAGCAGCTGATGCAGGAGGCCTGTCTGTGAGTGCACGAGCATGGCTGTGGACTGTACAAGTAGCAGCCGCAGCAGCTGCCTGTCAGCCTCTGCTGTGACCCAGAGTTCACTAGCAGCAGGTGCCTGGCCTGTCTGTGAGTGAGGAGCATGGCTGTGTGGACTGTACAAGTAGCAGCCTGCAGCAGCTGCCTGTCAGCCTCTGCTGTGACCCAGGCCTCACAGCAGCAGGTGCAGGAGGCCTGTCTGTGAGTGCACGAGCATGGCTGTGTGGACTGTACAAGTAGCAGCCGTCAGCAGCTGCCTGTCAGCCTCTGCTGTGACCCGGAGTTCACTAGCAGCAGGTGCCTGGCCTGTCTGTGAGTGCACGAGCATGGCTGTGTAGACTGTACAAGTAGCAGCCGTCAGCAGCTGCCTGTCATCCTCTGCTGTGACCCGGAGTTCACTAGCAGCTGGTGCAGGAGGCCTGTCTGTGAGTGCACGAGCATGGCTGTGTGGACTGTACAAGTAGCAGCCTGCAGCAGTTGCCTGTCATCCCCTGCTGTGACCCAGAGTTCACAGCAGCAGGTGCCTGTCGGACTCTGCTGTGACCCAGAGTTCACTAGCAGCAGGTGCAGGAGGCCTGTCTGTGAGTGAGGAGCATGGCTGTGTGGACTGTACAAGTAGCAGCCGCAGCAGCTGCCTGTCAGCCTCTGCTGTGACCCAGAGTTCACTAGCAGCAGGTGCCTGGCCTGTCTGTGAGTGCACGAGCATGGCTGTGTGGACTGTACAAGTAGCAGCCTGCAGCAGCTGCCTGTCAGCCTCTGCTGTGACCCAGAGTTCACTAGCAGCAGGTGCCTGGCCTGTCTGTGAGTGCACGAGCATGGCTGTGTGGACTGTACAAGTAGCAGCCTGCAGCAGCTGCCTGTCAGCCTCAGCTGTGACCTAGAGTTCACTAGCAGCAGGTGCAGGAGGCCTGTCTGTGAGTGCACGAGCATGGCTGTGTGGACTGTACAAGTAGCAGCCTGCAGCAGCTGCCTGTCAGCCTCTGCTGTGACCCGGAGTTCACTAGCAGCAGGTGCAGGAGGCCTGTCTGTGAGTGCACGAGCATGGCTGTGTGGACTGTACAAGTAGCAGCCTGCAGCAGCTGCCTGTCAGCCTCTGCTGTGACCCGGAGTTCACAGCAGCAGGTGCAGGAGGCCTGTCTGTGAGTGAGGAGCATAGGTGTGTGGACTGTACAAGTAGCAGCCTGCAGCAGCTGCCTGTCAGCCTCTGCTGTGACCCAGAGTTCACTAGCAGCAGGTGCCTGGCCTGTCTGTGAGTGAGGAGCATGGCTGTGTGGACTGTACAAGTAGCAGCCTGCAGCAGCTGCCTGTCAGCCTCTGCTGTGACCCAGGCCTCACAGCAGCAGGTGCCTGGCCTGTCTGTGAGTGCACGAGCATGGCTGTGTAGACTGTACAAGTAGCAGCCGTCAGCAGCTGCCTGTCATCCTCTGCTGTGACCCGGAGTTCACTAGCAGCTGGTGCAGGAGGCCTGTCTGTGAGTGCACGAGCATGGCTGTGTGGACTGTACAAGTAGCAGCCTGCAGCAGTTGCCTGTCAGCCCCTGCTGTGACCCGGAGTTCACTAGCAGCTGATGCAGGAGGCCTGTCTGTGAGTGCACGAGCATGGCTGTGGACTGTACAAGTAGCAGCCGCAGCAGCTGCCTGTCAGCCTCTGCTGTGACCCAGAGTTCACTAGCAGCAGGTGCCTGGCCTGTCTGTGAGTGAGGAGCATGGCTGTGTGGACTGTACAAGTAGCAGCCTGCAGCAGCTGCCTGTCAGCCTCTGCTGTGACCCAGGCCTCACAGCAGCAGGTGCAGGAGGCCTGTCTGTGAGTGCACGAGCATGGCTGTGTGGACTGTACAAGTAGCAGCCGTCAGCAGCTGCCTGTCAGCCTCTGCTGTGACCCGGAGTTCACTAGCAGCAGGTGCCTGGCCTGTCTGTGAGTGCACGAGCATGGCTGTGTAGACTGTACAAGTAGCAGCCGTCAGCAGCTGCCTGTCATCCTCTGCTGTGACCCGGAGTTCACTAGCAGCTGGTGCAGGAGGCCTGTCTGTGAGTGCACGAGCATGGCTGTGTGGACTGTACAAGTAGCAGCCTGCAGCAGTTGCCTGTCAGCCCCTGCTGTGACCCAGAGTTCACAGCAGCAGGTGCCTGTCGGACTCTGCTGTGACCCAGAGTTCACTAGCAGCAGGTGCAGGAGGCCTGTCTGTGAGTGAGGAGCATGGCTGTGTGGACTGTACAAGTAGCAGCCGCAGCAGCTGTCTGTCAGCCTCTGCTGTGACCCAGAGTTCACAAGCAGCAGGTGCCTGGCCTGTCTGTGAGTGCACGAGCATGGCTGTGTGGACTGTACAAGTAGCAGCCTGCAGCAGCTGCCTGTCAGCCTCTGCTGTGACCCAGAGTTCACTAGCAGCAGGTGCCTGGCCTGTCTGTGAGTGCACGAGCATGGCTGTGTGGACTGTACAAGTAGCAGCCTGCAGCAGCTGCCTGTCAGCCTCAGCTGTGACCTAGAGTTCACTAGCAGCAGGTGCAGGAGGCCTGTCTGTGAGTGCACGAGCATGGCTGTGTGGACTGTACAAGTAGCAGCCTGCAGCAGCTGCCTGTCAGCCTCTGCTGTGACCCGGAGTTCACTAGCAGCAGGTGCAGGAGGCCTGTCTGTGAGTGCACGAGCATGGCTGTGTGGACTGTACAAGTAGCAGCCTGCAGCAGCTGCCTGTCAGCCTCTGCTGTGACCCGGAGTTCACAGCAGCAGGTGCAGGAGGCCTGTCTGTGAGTGAGGAGCATAGGTGTGTGGACTGTACAAGTAGCAGCCTGCAGCAGCTGCCTGTCAGCCTCTGCTGTGACCCAGAGTTCACTAGCAGCAGGTGCCGGGCCTGTCTGTGAGTGAGGAGCATGGCTGTGTGGACTGTACAAGTAGCAGCCTCAGCAGCTGTCTGTCAGCCTCTGCTGTGACCCGGAGTTCACTAGCAGCAGGTGCAGGAGGCCTGTCTGTGAGTGCACGAGCATGGCTGTGTGGACTGTACAAGTAGCAGCCGCAGCAGCTGCCTGTCAGTCTCTGCTGTGACCCAGAGTTCACTAGCAGCAGGTGCAGGAGGCCTGGCTGTGAGTGCACGAGCATGGCTGTGTGGACTGTACAAGTAGCAGCCTCAGCAGCTGCCTGTCAGCCTCTGCTGTGACCCAGAGTTCACAGCAGCAGGTGCCTGGTCCTTCCTGTCTGTGAGTGCAGGAGCATGGCTGTGTGGACTGTACAAGTAGCAGCCGTCAGCAGCTGCCTGTCATCCTCTGCTGTGACCCGGAGTTCACTAGCAGCTGGTGCAGGAGGCCTGTCTGTGAGTGCACGAGCATGGCTGTGTGGACTGTACAAGTAGCAGCCTGCAGCAGCTGCCTGTCAGCCTTGGCTGTGACCCAGAGTTCACTAGCAGCAGGTGCCTGGCCTGTCTGTGAGTGCACGAGCATGGCTGTGTGGACTGTACAAGTAGCAGCCTGCAGCAGCTGCCTGTCAGCCTCAGCTGTGACCTAGAGTTCACTAGCAGCAGGTGCAGGAGGCCTGTCTGTGAGTGCACGAGCATGGCTGTGTGGACTGTACAAGTAGCAGCCTGCAGCAGCTGCCTGTCAGCCTCTGCTGTGACCCGGAGTTCACTAGCAGCAGGTGCAGGAGGCCTGTCTGTGAGTGCACGAGCATGGCTGTGTGGACTGTACAAGTAGCAGCCTGCAGCAGCTGCCTGTCAGCCTCTGCTGTGACCCGGAGTTCACTAGCAGCAGGTGCAGGAGGCCTGTCTGTGAGTGCACGAGCATGGCTGTGTGGACTGTACAAGTAGCAGCTGTCAGCAGCTGCCTTTCAGCCTCTGCTGTGACCCAGAGTTCACTAGCAGCAGGTGCCTGGCCTGTCTGTGAGTGCAGGAGCATGGCTGTGTGGACTGTACAAGTAGCAGCCTGCAGCAGCTGCCTGTCACCCTCTGCTGTGACCCAGAGTTCACTAGCAGCAGGTGCCTGGCCTGTCTGTGAGGGCACGAGCATGGCTGTGTGGACTGTACAAGTAGCAGCCGTCAGCAGCTGCCTGTCAGCCTCTGCTGTGACCCAGGGTTCACTAGCAGCAGGTGTGGGAGGCCTGTCTGTGAGTGCAGGAGCATGGCTGTGTGGACTGTACAAGTAGCAGCCGTCAGCAGCTGCCTGTCAGCCTCTGCTGTGACCCGGAGTTCACTAGCAGCAGGTGCCTGGCCTGTCTGTGAGTGCAGGAGCATGGCTGTGTGGACTGTACAAGCAGCAGCCTGCAGCAGCTGCCTGTCAGCCTCTGCTGTGACCCGGAGTTCACAAGCAGCAGGTGCCTGGCCTGTCTGTGAGTGAGGAGCATGGCTGTGTGGACTGTGCAAGTCGCAGCCTGCAGCAGCTGCCTGTCAGCCTCTGCTGTGACCCAGAGTTCACAGCAGCAGGTGCAGGAGGCCTGTCTGTGAGTGAGGAGCATGGCTGTGTGGACTGTGCAAGTCGCAGCCTGCAGCAGCTGCCTGTCAGCCTCTGCTGTGACCCAGAGTTCACTAGCAGCAGGTGCCTGGCCTGTCTGTGAGTGCACAAGCATGGCTGTGTGGACTGTACAAGTAGCAGCCGTCAGCAGCTGCCTGTCAGCATCTGCTGTGACCCAGGATTCACTAGCAGCAGGTGCAGGAGGTCTGTCTGTGAGTGCACAAGCATGGCTCTGTGGACTGTACAAGTAGCAGCCTGCAGCAGCTGCCTGTCAGCCCCTGCTGTGACCCGGAGTTCACTAGCAGCTGATGCAGGAGGCCTGTCTGTGAGTGCACGAGCATGGCTGTGGACTGTACAAGTAGCAGCCGCAGCAGCTGCCTGTCAGCCTCTGCTGTGACCCAGAGTTCACTAGCAGCAGGTGCCTGGCCTGTCTGTGAGTGAGGAGCATGGCTGTGTGGACTGTACAAGTAGCAGCCTGCAGCAGCTGCCTGTCAGCCTCTGCTGTGACCCAGGCCTCACAGCAGCAGGTGCAGGAGGCCTGTCTGTGAGTGCACGAGCATGGCTGTGTGGACTGTACAAGTAGCAGCCGTCAGCAGCTGCCTGTCAGCCTCTGCTGTGACCCGGAGTTCAGTAGCAGCAGGTGCCTGGCCTGTCTGTGAGTGCACGAGCATGGCTGTGTAGACTGTACAAGTAGCAGCCGTCAGCAGCTGCCTGTCATCCTCTGCTGTGACCCGGAGTTCACTAGCAGCTGGTGCAGGAGGCCTGTCTGTGAGTGCACGAGCATGGCTGTGTGGACTGTACAAGTAGCAGCCTGCAGCAGTTGCCTGTCAGCCCCTGCTGTGACCCAGAGTTCACTGCAGCAGGTGCCTGTCGGACTCTGCTGTGACCCAGAGTTCACTAGCAGCAGGTGCAGGAGGCCTGTCTGTGAGTGAGGAGCATGGCTGTGTGGACTGTACAAGTAGCAGCCGCAGCAGCTGCCTGTCAGCCTCTGCTGTGACCCGGAGTTCACTAGCAGCAGGTGCAGGAGGCCTGTCTGTGAGTGCACGAGCATGGCTGTGTGGACTGTACAAGTAGCAGCCTGCAGCAGCTGCCTGTCAGCCTCTGCTGTGACCCGGAGTTCACAGCAGCAGGTGCAGGAGGCCTGTCTGTGAGTGAGGAGCATAGGTGTGTGGACTGTACAAGTAGCAGCCTGCAGCAGCTGCCTGTCAGCCTCTGCTGTGACCCAGAGTTCACTAGCAGCAGGTGCCGGGCCTGTCTGTGAGTGAGGAGCATGGCTGTGTGGACTGTACAAGTAGCAGCCTCAGCAGCTGTCTGTCAGCCTCTGCTGTGACCCGGAGTTCACTAGCAGCAGGTGCAGGAGGCCTGACTGTGAGTGCACGAGCATGGCTGTGTGGACTGTACAAGTAGCAGCCGCAGCAGCTGCCTGTCAGCCTCTGCTGTGACCCAGAGTTCACTAGCAGCAGGTGCAGGAGGCCTGGCTGTGAGTGCACGAGCATGGCTGTGTGGACTGTACAAGTAGCAGCCTCAGCAGCTGCCTGTCAGCCTCTGCTGTGACCCAGAGTTCACAGCAGCAGGTGCCTGGTCCCTACTGTCTGTGAGTGCAGGAGCATGGCTGTGTGGACTGTACAAGTAGCAGCCGTCAGCAGCTGCCTGTCATCCTCTGCTGTGACCCGGAGTTCACTAGCAGCTGGTGCAGGAGGCCTGTCTGTGAGTGCACGAGCATGGCTGTGTGGACTGTACAAGTAGCAGCCTGCAGCAGCTGCCTGTCAGCCTTGGCTGTGACCCAGAGTTCACTAGCAGCAGGTGCCTGGCCTGTCTGTGAGTGCACGAGCACGGCTGTGTGGACTGTACAAGTAGCAGCCTGCAGCAGCTGCCTGTCAGCCTCAGCTGTGACCTAGAGTTCACTAGCAGCAGGTGCAGGAGGCCTGTCTGTGAGTGCACGAGCATGGCTGTGTGGACTGTACAAGTAGCAGCCTGCAGCAGCTGCCTGTCAGCCTCTGCTGTGACCCGGAGTTCACTAGCAGCAGGTGCAGGAGGCCTGTCTGTGAGTGCACGAGCATGGCTGTGTGGACTGTACAAGTAGCAGCCTGCAGCAGCTGCCTGTCAGCCTCTGCTGTGACCCGGAGTTCACTAGCAGCAGGTGCAGGAGGCCTGTCTGTGAGTGCACAAGCATGGCTGTGTGGACTGTACAAGTAGCAGCTGTCAGCAGCTGCCTTTCAGCCTCTGCTGTGACCCAGAGTTCACTAGCAGCAGGTGCCTGGCCTGTCTGTGAGTGCAGGAGCATGGCTGTGTGGACTGTACAAGTAGCAGCCTGCAGCAGCTGCCTGTCACCCTCTGCTGTGACCCAGAGTTCACTAGCAGCAGGTGCCTGGCCTGTCTGTGAGGGCACGAGCATGGCTGTGTGGACTGTACAAGTAGCAGCCGTCAGCAGCTGCCTGTCAGCCTCTGCTGTGACCCAGGGTTCACTAGCAGCAGGTGTGGGAGGCCTGTCTGTGAGTGCAGGAGCATGGCTGTGTGGACTGTACAAGTAGCAGCCGTCAGCAGCTGCCTGTCAGCCTCTGCTGTGACCCGGAGTTCACTAGCAGCAGGTGCCTGGCCTGTCTGTGAGTGCAGGAGCATGGCTGTGTGGACTGTACAAGCAGCAGCCTGCAGCAGCTGCCTGTCAGCCTCTGCTGTGACCCGGAGGTCACAAGCAGCAGGTGCCTGGCCTGTCTGTGAGTGAGGAGCATGGCTGTGTGGACTGTACAAGTAGCAGCCATCAGAAGCTGCCTGTCAGCCTCTGCTGTGACCCAGAGTTCACAGCAGCAGGTGCAGGAGGCCTGTCTGTGAGTGAGGAGCATGGCTGTGTGGACTGTGCAAGTCGCAGCCTGCAGCAGCTGCCTGTCAGCCTCTGCTGTGACCCAGAGTTCACTAGCAGCAGGTGCCTGGCCTGTCTGTGAGTGCACAAGCATGGCTGTGTGGACTGTACAAGTAGCAGCCGTCAGCAGCTGCCTGTCAGCATCTGCTGTGACCCAGGATTCACTAGCAGCAGGTGCAGGAGGTCTGTCTGTGAGTGCACAAGCATGGCTCTGTGGACTGTACAAGTAGCAGCCTGCAGCAGCTGCCTGTCAGCCCCTGCTGTGACCCGGAGTTCACTAGCAGCTGATGCAGGAGGCCTGTCTGTGAGTGCACGAGCATGGCTGTGGACTGTACAAGTAGCAGCCGCAGCAGCTGCCTGTCAGCCTCTGCTGTGACCCAGAGTTCACTAGCAGCAGGTGCCTGGCCTGTCTGTGAGTGAGGAGCATGGCTGTGTGGACTGTACAAGTAGCAGCCTGCAGCAGCTGCCTGTCAGCCTCTGCTGTGACCCAGGCCTCACAGCAGCAGGTGCAGGAGGCCTGTCTGTGAGTGCACGAGCATGGCTGTGTGGACTGTACAAGTAGCAGCCGTCAGCAGCTGCCTGTCAGCCTCTGCTGTGACCCGGAGTTCACTAGCAGCAGGTGCCTGGCCTGTCTGTGAGTGCACGAGCATGGCTGTGTAGACTGTACAAGTAGCAGCCGTCAGCAGCTGCCTGTCATCCTCTGCTGTGACCCGGAGTTCACTAGCAGCTGGTGCAGGAGGCCTGTCTGTGAGTGCACGAGCATGGCTGTGTGGACTGTACAAGTAGCAGCCTGCAGCAGTTGCCTGTCAGCCCCTGCTGTGACCCAGAGTTCACAGCAGCAGGTGCCTGTCGGACTCTGCTGTGACCCAGAGTTCACTAGCAGCAGGTGCAGGAGGCCTGTCTGTGAGTGAGGAGCATGGCTGTGTGGACTGTACAAGTAGCAGCCGCAGCAGCTGCCTGTCAGCCTCTGCTGTGACCCAGAGTTCACTAGCAGCAGGTGCCTGGCCTGTCTGTGAGTGCACGAGCATGGCTGTGTGGACTGTACAAGTAGCAGCCTGCAGCAGCTGCCTGTCAGCCTCAGCTGTGACCTAGAGTTCACTAGCAGCAGGTGCAGGAGGCCTGTCTGTGAGTGCACGAGCATGGCTGTGTGGACTGTACAAGTAGCAGCCTGCAGCAGCTGCCTGTCAGCCTCTGCTGTGACCCGGAGTTCACTAGCAGCAGGTGCAGGAGGCCTGTCTGTGAGTGCACGAGCATGGCTGTGTGGACTGTACAAGTAGCAGCCTGCAGCAGCTGCCTGTCAGCCTCTGCTGTGACCCGGAGTTCACAGCAGCAGGTGCAGGAGGCCTGTCTGTGAGTGAGGAGCATAGGTGTGTGGACTGTACAAGTAGCAGCCTGCAGCAGCTGCCTGTCAGCCTCTGCTGTGACCCAGAGTTCACTAGCAGCAGGTGCCTGGCCTGTCTGTGAGTGAGGAGCATGGCTGTGTGGACTGTACAAGTAGCAGCCTGCAGCAGCTGCCTGTCAGCCTCTGCTGTGACCCAGGCCTCACAGCAGCAGGTGCCTGGCCTGTCTGTGAGTGCACGAGCATGGCTGTGTAGACTGTACAAGTAGCAGCCGTCAGCAGCTGCCTGTCATCCTCTGCTGTGACCCGGAGTTCACTAGCAGCTGGTGCAGGAGGCCTGTCTGTGAGTGCACGAGCATGGCTGTGTGGACTGTACAAGTAGCAGCCTGCAGCAGTTGCCTGTCAGCCCCTGCTGTGACGCAGAGTTCACAGCAGCAGGTGCCTGTCGGACTCTGCTGTGACCCAGAGTTCACTAGCAGCAGGTGCAGGAGGCCTGTCTGTGAGTGAGGAGCATGGCTGTGTGGACTGTACAAGTAGCAGCCGCAGTAGCTGCCTGTCAGCCTCTGCTGTGACCCAGAGTTCACTAGCAGCAGGTGCCTGGCCTGTCTGTGAGTGCACGAGCATGGCTGTGTGGACTGTACAAGTAGCAGCCTGCAGCAGCTGCCTGTCAGCCTTTGCTGTGACCCAGAGTTCACTAGCAGCAGGTGCCTGGCCTGTCTGTGAGTGCACGAGCATGGCTGTGTGGACTGTACAAGTAGCAGCCTGCAGCAGCTGCCTGTCGGCCTCAGCTGTGACCTAGAGTTCACTAGCAGCAGGTGCAGGAGGCCTGTCTGTGAGTGCACGAGCATGGCTGTGTGGACTGTACAAGTAGCAGCCTGCAGCAGCTGCCTGTCAGCCTCTGCTGTGACCCGGAGTTCACTAGCAGCAGGTGCAGGAGGCCTGTCTGTGAGTGCACGAGCATGGCTGTGTGGACTGTACAAGTAGCAGCCTGCAGCAGCTGCCTGTCAGCCTCTGCTGTGACCCGGAGTTCACAGCAGCAGGTGCAGGAGGCCTGTCTGTGAGTGAGGAGCATGGCTGTGTGGACTGTACAAGTAGCAGCCGTCAGCAGCTGCCTGTCAGCCTCTGCTGTGACCCAGAGTTCACAGCAGCAGGTGCAGGAGGCCTGTCTGTGAGTGCACGAGCACGGCTGTGTGGATTGTACAAGTATCAGCCGCAGCAGCTCCCTGTCAGCCTCTGCTGTGACCCGGAGTTCACAGCAGCAGGTGCAGGAGGCCTGTCTGTGAGTACACAAGCATGGCTGTGTGGACTGTACAAGTAGCAGCCGCAGCAGCTGCCTGTCAGCCTCAGCTGTGACCCAGAGTTCACAGCAGCAGGTGCCTGGTCCTTCCTGTCTGTGAGTGCAGGAGCATGGCTGTGTGGACTGTACAAGTAGCAGCCGCAGCAGCTGCCTGTCAGCCTCTGCTTTGACCCAGGGTTCACTAGCAGCAGGTGTGGGAGGCCTGTCTGTGAGTGCAGGAGCATGGCTGTGTGGACTGTACAAGTAGCAGCCGTCAGCAGCTGCCTGTCAGCCTCTGCTGTGACCCAGAGTTCACTAGCAGCAGGTGCCTGGCCTGTCTGTGAGTGCACGAGCATGGCTGTGTGGACTGTACAAGTAGCAGCCTGCAGCAGCTGCCTGTCATCCTCTGCTGTGACCCGGAGTTCACTAGCAGCAGGTGCAGGAGGCCTGTCTGTGAGTGCACGAGCATGGCTGTGTGGACTGTACAAGTAGCAGCCGTCAGCAGCTGCCTGTCATCCTCTGCTGTGACCCGGAGTTCACTAGCAGCTGGTGCAGGAGGCCTGTCTGTGAGTGCACGAGCATGGCTGTGTGGACTGTACAAGTAGCAGCCTGCAGCAGTTGCCTGTCAGCCCCTGCTGTGACGCAGAGTTCACAGCAGCAGGTGCCTGTCGGACTCTGCTGTGACCCAGAGTTCACTAGCAGCAGGTGCAGGAGGCCTGTCTGTGAGTGAGGAGCATGGCTGTGTGGACTGTACAAGTAGCAGCCGCAGTAGCTGCCTGTCAGCCTCTGCTGTGACCCAGAGTTCACTAGCAGCAGGTGCCTGGCCTGTCTGTGAGTGCACGAGCATGGCTGTGTGGACTGTACAAGTAGCAGCCTGCAGCAGCTGCCTGTCAGCCTTTGCTGTGACCCAGAGTTCACTAGCAGCAGGTGCCTGGCCTGTCTGTGAGTGCACGAGCATGGCTGTGTGGACTGTACAAGTAGCAGCCTGCAGCAGCTGCCTGTCAGCCTCAGCTGTGACCTAGAGTTCACTAGCAGCAGGTGCAGGAGGCCTGTCTGTGAGTGCACGAGCATGGCTGTGTGGACTGTACAAGTAGCAGCCTGCAGCAGCTGCCTGTCAGCCTCTGCTGTGACCCGGAGTTCACTAGCAGCAGGTGCAGGAGGCCTGTCTGTGAGTGCACGAGCATGGCTGTGTGGACTGTACAAGTAGCAGCCTGCAGCAGCTGCCTGTCAGCCTCTGCTGTGACCCGGAGTTCACAGCAGCAGGTGCAGGAGGCCTGTCTGTGAGTGAGGAGCATGGCTGTGTGGACTGTACAAGTAGCAGCCGTCAGCAGCTGCCTGTCAGCCTCTGCTGTGACCCAGAGTTCACAGCAGCAGGTGCAGGAGGCCTGTCTGTGAGTGCACGAGCACGGCTGTGTGGATTGTACAAGTATCAGCCGCAGCAGCTCCCTGTCAGCCTCTGCTGTGACCCGGAGTTCACAGCAGCAGGTGCAGGAGGCCTGTCTGTGAGTGCACAAGCATGGCTGTGTGGACTGTACAAGTAGCAGCCGCAGCAGCTGCCTGTCAGCCTCTGCTTTGACCCAGGGTTCACTAGCAGCAGGTGTGGGAGGCCTGTCTGTGAGTGCAGGAGCATGGCTGTGTGGACTGTACAAGTAGCAGCCGTCAGCAGCTGCCTGTCAGCCTCTGCTGTGACCCAGAGTTCACTAGCAGCAGGTGCCTGGCCTGTCTGTGAGTGCACGAGCATGGCTGTGTGGACTGTACAAGTAGCAGCCTGCAGCAGCTGCCTGTCATCCTCTGCTGTGACCCGGAGTTCACTAGCAGCAGGTGCAGGAGGCCTGTCTGTGAGTGCACGAGCATGGCTGTGTGGACTGTACAAGTAGCAGCCGTCAGCAGCTGCCTGTCATCCTCTGCTGTGACCCGGAGTTCACTAGCAGCTGGTGCAGGAGGCCTGTCTGTGAGTGCACGAGCATGGCTGTGTGGACTGTACAAGTAGCAGCCTGCAGCAGTTGCCTGTCAGCCCCTGCTGTGACGCAGAGTTCACAGCAGCAGGTGCCTGTCGGACTCTGCTGTGACCCAGAGTTCACTAGCAGCAGGTGCAGGAGGCCTGTCTGTGAGTGAGGAGCATGGCTGTGTGGACTGTACAAGTAGCAGCCGCAGTAGCTGCCTGTCAGCCTCTGCTGTGACCCAGAGTTCACTAGCAGCAGGTGCCTGGCCTGTCTGTGAGTGCACGAGCATGGCTGTGTGGACTGTACAAGTAGCAGCCTGCAGCAGCTGCCTGTCAGCCTTTGCTGTGACCCAGAGTTCACTAGCAGCAGGTGCCTGGCCTGTCTGTGAGTGCACGAGCATGGCTGTGTGGACTGTACAAGTAGCAGCCTGCAGCAGCTGCCTGTCAGCCTCAGCTGTGACCTAGAGTTCACTAGCAGCAGGTGCAGGAGGCCTGTCTGTGAGTGCACGAGCATGGCTGTGTGGACTGTACAAGTAGCAGCCTGCAGCAGCTGCCTGTCAGCCTCTGCTGTGACCCGGAGTTCACTAGCAGCAGGTGCAGGAGGCCTGTCTGTGAGTGCACGAGCATGGCTGTGTGGACTGTACAAGTAGCAGCCTGCAGCAGCTGCCTGTCAGCCTCTGCTGTGACCCGGAGTTCACAGCAGCAGGTGCAGGAGGCCTGTCTGTGAGTGAGGAGCATGGCTGTGTGGACTGTACAAGTAGCAGCCGTCAGCAGCTGCCTGTCAGCCTCTGCTGTGACCCAGAGTTCACAGCAGCAGGTGCAGGAGGCCTGTCTGTGAGTGCACGAGCACGGCTGTGTGGATTGTACAAGTATCAGCCGCAGCAGCTCCCTGTCAGCCTCTGCTGTGACCCGGAGTTCACAGCAGCAGGTGCAGGAGGCCTGTCTGTGAGTGCACAAGCATGGCTGTGTGGACTGTACAAGTAGCAGCCGCAGCAGCTGCCTGTCAGCCTCAGCTGTGACCCAGAGTTCACAGCAGCAGGTGCCTGGTCCTTCCTGTCTGTGAGTGCAGGAGCATGGCTGTGTGGACTGTACAAGTAGCAGCCGCAGCAGCTGCCTGTCAGCCTCTGCTTTGACCCAGGGTTCACTAGCAGCAGGTGTGGGAGGCCTGTCTGTGAGTGCAGGAGCATGGCTGTGTGGACTGTACAAGTAGCAGCCGTCAGCAGCTGCCTGTCAGCCTCTGCTGTGACCCAGAGTTCACTAGCAGCAGGTGCCTGGCCTGTCTGTGAGTGCACGAGCATGGCTGTGTGGACTGTACAAGTAGCAGCCTGCAGCAGCTGCCTGTCATCCTCTGCTGTGACCCGGAGTTCACTAGCAGCAGGTGCAGGAGGCCTGTCTGTGAGTGCACGAGCATGGCTGTGTGGACTGTACAAGTAGCAGCCGTCAGCAGCTGCCTGTCATCCTCTGCTGTGACCCGGAGTTCACTAGCAGCTGGTGCAGGAGGCCTGTCTGTGAGTGCACGAGCATGGCTGTGTGGACTGTACAAGTAGCAGCCTGCAGCAGTTGCCTGTCAGCCCCTGCTGTGACGCAGAGTTCACAGCAGCAGGTGCCTGTCGGACTCTGCTGTGACCCAGAGTTCACTAGCAGCAGGTGCAGGAGGCCTGTCTGTGAGTGAGGAGCATGGCTGTGTGGACTGTACAAGTAGCAGCCGCAGTAGCTGCCTGTCAGCCTCTGCTGTGACCCAGAGTTCACTAGCAGCAGGTGCCTGGCCTGTCTGTGAGTGCACGAGCATGGCTGTGTGGACTGTACAAGTAGCAGCCTGCAGCAGCTGCCTGTCAGCCTTTGCTGTGACCCAGAGTTCACTAGCAGCAGGTGCCTGGCCTGTCTGTGAGTGCACGAGCATGGCTGTGTGGACTGTACAAGTAGCAGCCTGCAGCAGCTGCCTGTCAGCCTCAGCTGTGACCTAGAGTTCACTAGCAGCAGGTGCAGGAGGCCTGTCTGTGAGTGCACGAGCATGGCTGTGTGGACTGTACAAGTAGCAGCCTGCAGCAGCTGCCTGTCAGCCTCTGCTGTGACCCGGAGTTCACTAGCAGCAGGTGCAGGAGGCCTGTCTGTGAGTGCACGAGCATGGCTGTGTGGACTGTACAAGTAGCAGCCTGCAGCAGCTGCCTGTCAGCCTCTGCTGTGACCCGGAGTTCACAGCAGCAGGTGCAGGAGGCCTGTCTGTGAGTGAGGAGCATGGCTGTGTGGACTGTACAAGTAGCAGCCGTCAGCAGCTGCCTGTCAGCCTCTGCTGTGACCCAGAGTTCACAGCAGCAGGTGCAGGAGGCCTGTCTGTGAGTGCACGAGCACGGCTGTGTGGATTGTACAAGTATCAGCCGCAGCAGCTCCCTGTCAGCCTCTGCTGTGACCCGGAGTTCACAGCAGCAGGTGCAGGAGGCCTGTCTGTGAGTGCACAAGCATGGCTGTGTGGACTGTACAAGTAGCAGCCGCAGCAGCTGCCTGTCAGCCTCAGCTGTGACCCAGAGTTCACAGCAGCAGGTGCCTGGTCCTTCCTGTCTGTGAGTGCAGGAGCATGGCTGTGTGGACTGTACAAGTAGCAGCCGCAGCAGCTGCCTGTCAGCCTCTGCTTTGACCCAGGGTTCACTAGCAGCAGGTGTGGGAGGCCTGTCTGTGAGTGCAGGAGCATGGCTGTGTGGACTGTACAAGTAGCAGCCGTCAGCAGCTGCCTGTCAGCCTCTGCTGTGACCCAGAGTTCACTAGCAGCAGGTGCCTGGCCTGTCTGTGAGTGCACGAGCATGGCTGTGTGGACTGTACAAGTAGCAGCCTGCAGCAGCTGCCTGTCATCCTCTGCTGTGACCCGGAGTTCACTAGCAGCAGGTGCAGGAGGCCTGTCTGTGAGTGCACGAGCATGGCTGTGTGGACTGTACAAGTAGCAGCCTGCAGCAGCTGCCTGTCAGCCTCTGCTGTGACCCAGGGTTCACTAGCAGCAGGTGTGGGAGGCCTGTCTGTGAGTGCAGGAGCATGGCTGTGTGGACTGTACAAGTAGCAGCCGTCAGCAGCTGCCTGTCAGCCTCTGCTGTGACCCAGAGTTCACTAGCAGCAGGTGCCTGGCCTGTCTGTGAATGCAGGAGCATGGCTGTGTGAACTGTACAAGTAGCAGCCTGCAGCAGCGGCCTGTCAGCCTCTGCTGTGACCCAGGGTTCACCAGCAGCAGGTATGGGAGGCCTGTCTGTGAGTGCAGGAGCATGGCTGTGTGGACTGTACAAGTAGCAGCCGTCAGCACCTGCCTGTCAGCCTCTGCTGTGACCCAGAGTTCACTAGCAGCAGGTGCCTGGCCTGTCTGTGAGTGCAGGAGCATGGCTGTGTGGACTGTACAAGTAGCAGCCGCAGCAGCTGCCTGTCAGCCTCTGCTGTGACCCAGAGTTCACTAGCAGCAGGTGCCTGGCCTGTCTGTGAGTGCACGAGCATGGCTGTGTGGACTGTACAAGTAGCAGCCGCAGCAGCTGCCTGTCAGCCTCTGCTGTGACCCAGGGTTCACAGCAGCAGGTGCAGGAGGCCTGTCTGTGGGAGCACGAGCATGGCTGTGTGGACTGTACAAGTAGCAGCCTGCAGCAGCTGCCTGTCAGCCTCTGCTGTGACCCGGAGTTCACAGCAGCAGGTGCAGGAGGCATGTCTGTGAGTGAGGAGCACGGCTGTGTGGACTGTACAAGTATCAGCCGCAGCAGCTGCCTGTCAGCCTCTGCTGTGACCCAGAGTTCACTAGCAGCAGGTGCCTGGCCTGTCTGTGAGTGCAGGAGCATGGCTGTGTGGACGGTACAAGTAGCAGCCTGCAGCAGCTGCCTGTCAGCCCCTGCTGTGACCCAGAGTTCACTAGCAGCAGGTGCAGGGGGCCTGTCTGTGAGTGCACAAGCATGGCTGTGTGGACTGTACAAGTAGCAGCCGCAGCAGCTGCCTGTCAGCCTCAGCTGTGACCAAGAGTTCACAGCAGCAGGTGCCTGGTCCTTCCTGTCTGTGAGTGCAGGAGCATGGCTGTGTGGACTGTACAAGTAGCAGCCGCAGCAGCTGCCTGTCAGCCTCTGCTGTGACCCAGGTTCACAGCAGCAGGTGCAGGAGGCCTGTCTGTTGGTGCACGAGCATGGCTGTGTGGACTGTACAAGTAGCAGCCGCAGCAGCTGCCTGTCAGCCTCAGCTGTGACCCAGAGTTCACAGCAGCAGGTGCCTGGTCCTTCCTGTCTGTGAGTGCAGGAGCATGGCTGTGTGGACTGCACAAGTAGCAGCCGCAGCAGCTGCCTGTCAGCCTCTGCTGTGACCCAGAGTTCACTAGCAGCAGGTGCCTGGCCTGTCTGTGAGTGCACGAGCATGGCTGTGTGGACTGTACAAGTAGCAGCCTGCAGCAGCTGCCTGTCATCCTCTGCTGTGACCCGGAGTTCACTAGCAGCAGGTGCCTGGCCTGTCTGTGAGTGCACGAGCATGGCTGTGTGGACTGTACAAGTAGCAGCCTGCAGCAGCTGCCTGTCAGCCTCTGCTGTGACCCAGGGTCCACTAGCAGCAGGTGTGGGAGGCCTGTCTGTGAGTGCAGGAGCATGGCTGTGTGGACTGTACAAGTAGCAGCCGTCAGCAGCTGCCTGTCAGCCTCTGGTGTGACCCAGAGTTCACTAGCAGCAGGTGCCTGGCCTGTCTGTGAATGCAGGAGCATGGCTGTGTGGACTGTACAAGTAGCAGCCGTCAGCAGCTGCCTGTCAGCCTCTGCTGTGACCCAGGTTCACAGCAGCAGGTGCAGGAGGCCTGTCTGTTGGTGCACGAGCATGGCTGTGTGGACTGTACAAGTAGCAGCCGCAGCAGCTGCCTGTCAGCCTCAGCTGTGACCCAGAGTTCACAGCAGCAGGTGCCTGGTCCTTCCTGTCTGTGAGTGCAGGAGCATGGCTGTGTGGACTGCACAAGTAGCAGCCGCAGCAGCTGCCTGTCAGCCTCTGCTGTGACCCAGAGTTCACTAGCAGCAGGTGCCTGGCCTGTCTGTGAGTGCACGAGCATGGCTGTGTGGACTGTACAAGTAGCAGCCTGCAGCAGCTGCCTGTCATCCTCTGCTGTGACCCGGAGTTCACTAGCAGCAGGTGCCTGGCCTGTCTGTGAGTGCACGAGCATGGCTGTGTGGACTGTACAAGTAGCAGCCTGCAGCAGCTGCCTGTCAGCCTCTGCTGTGACCCAGGGTCCACTAGCAGCAGGTGTGGGAGGCCTGTCTGTGAGTGCAGGAGCATGGCTGTGTGGACTGTACAAGTAGCAGCCGTCAGCAGCTGCCTGTCAGCCTCTGCTGTGACCCAGAGTTCACTAGCAGCAGGTGCCTGGCCTGTCTGTGAATGCAGGAGCATGGCTGTGTGGACTGTACAAGTAGCAGCCTGCAGCAGCGGCCTGTCAGCCTCTGCTGTGACCCGGAGTTCACTAGCAGCAGGTGCCTGGCCTGTCTGTGAGGGCACGAGCATGGCTGTGTGGACTGTACAAGTAGCAGCCGTCAGCAGCTGCCTGTCAGCCTCTGCTGTGACCCAGGGTTCACCAGCAGCAGGTATGGGAGGCCTGTCTGTGAGTGCAGGAGCATGGCTGTGTGGACTGTACAAGTAGCAGCCATCAGCACCTGCCTGTCAGCCTCTGCTGTGACCCAGAGTTCACTAGCAGCAGGTGCCTGGCCTGTCTGTGAGTGCAGGAGCATGGCTGTGTGGACTGTACAAGTAGCAGCCGTCAACAGCTGCCTGTCAGCCTCTGCTGTGACCTGGAGTTCACTAGCAGCAGGTGCCTGGCCTGTCTGTGAGTGAGGAGCATGGCTGTGTGGACTGTACAAGTAGCAGCCGTCAGCAGCTGCCTGTCAGCCTCTGCTGTGACCCAGGGTTCACTAGCAGCAGGTGCCTGGCCTGTCTGTGAGTGAGGAGCATGGCTGTGTGGACTGTACAAGTAGCAGCCGCAGCAGCTGCCTGTCAGCCTCTGCTGTGACCCAGGGTTCACTAGCAGCAGGTGCAGGAGGCCTGTCTGTGAGTGCACGAGCATGGCTGTGTGGACTGTACAAGTAGCAGCCTGCAGCTGCTGCCTGTCAGCCTCTGCTGTGACCCGGAGTTCACTAGCAGCAGGTGCAGGAAGCCTGTCTGTGAGTGAGGAGCATGGCTGTGTGGACTGTACAAGTAGCAGCCGTCAGCAGCTGCCTGTCAGCCTCTGCTGTGACCCAGAGTTCACAGCAGCAGGTGCAGGAGGCCTGTCTGTGAGAGAGGAGCATGTCTGTGTGGACTGTACAAGTAGCAGCCTGCAGCAGCTGCCTGTCAGCTTCTGCTGTGACCCAGGGCTCACAGCAGCAGGTGCAGGAGGCCTGCCTGTGAGTGCACGAGCATGGCTGTGTGGACTGTACAAGTAGCAGCCGTCAGCAGCTGCATGTCAGCCTCTGCTGTGACCCGGAGTTCACTAGCAGCTGGTGCCTGGCCTGTCTGTGAGTGCATGAGCATGGCTGTGTGGACTGTACAAGTAGCAGCCGTCAGCAGCTGCCTGTAATTCTCTGCTGTGACCCGGAGTTCACTAGCAGCAGGTGCAGGAGACCTGTCTGTGAGTGCACGAGCATGGCTGTGTGGACTGTACAAGTAGCAGCCTGCAGCAGTTGCCTGTCAGCCTCTGCTGTGACCCAGAGTTCACAGCAGCAGGTGCAGGAGGCCTGTCTGTGAGTGCACGAGCATGGCTGTGTGGACTGTACAAGTAGCAGCCTGCAGCAGTTGCCTGTCAGCCTCTGCCCGGACCCAGGGTTCATAGCAGCAGGTGCAGGAGGCCTGTCTGTGAGTGAGGAGCATGTCTGTGTGGACTGTACAAGTAGCAGCCGCAGCAGCTGCCTGTCAGCCTCTGCTGTCACCCAGAGTTCACTAGCAGCAGGTGCCTGGCCTGTCTGTGAGTGCACGAGCATGGCTGTGTGGACTGTACAAGTAGCAGCCTGCAGCAGCTGCCTGTCAGCCTCTGCTGTGACCCGGAGTTCACAGCAGCAGGTGCAGGAAGCCTGTCTGTGAGTGAGGAGCATGGCTGTGTGGACTGTACAAGTAGCAGCCGTCAGCAGCTGCCTGTCAGCCTCTGCTGTGACCCAGAGTTCACAGCAGCAGGTGCAGGAGGCCTGTCTGTGAGTGCACGAGCACAGCTGTGTTGACTGTACAAGTATCAGCCGCAGCAGCTCTCTGTCAGCCTCTGCTGTGACCCAGAGTTCAGAGCAGCAGGTGCAGGAGGCCTGTCTGTGAGTGCACGAGCATGGCTGTGTGGACTGTACAAGTAGCAGCCGCAGCAGCTGCCTGTCAGCCTCAGCTGTGACCCAAAGTTCACAGCAGCAGGTGCCTGATCCTTCCTGTCTGTGAGTGCAGGAGCATGGCTGTGTGGACTGTACAAGTAGCAGCCGTCAGCAGCTGCCTGTCAGCCTCTGCTGTGACCCAGGGTTCACTAGCAGCAGGTGTGGGAGGCCTGTCCGTGAGTGCAGGAGCATGGCTGTGTGGACTGTACAAGTAGCAGCCGTCAGCAGCTGCCTGTCAGCCTCTGCTGTGACCCAGGGTTCACAGCAGCGGGTGCAGGAGGCCTGTCTGTTGGTGCACGCGCATGGCTGTGTGGACTGTACAAGTAGCAGCCGCAGCAGCTGCCTGTCAGCCTCAGCTGTGACCCAGAGTTCACAGCAGCAGGTGCAGGAGGCCTGTCTGTGAGTGAGGAGCATGGCTGTGTGGACTGTGCAAGTAGCAGCCGCAGCAGCTGCCTGTCAGCCTCTGCTGTGACCCAGAGTTCACTAGCAGCAGGTGCCTGGCCTGTCTGTGAGTGCACGAGCATGGCTGTGTGGACTGTACAAGTAGCAGCATGCAGCAGCTGCCTGTCATCCTCTACTGTGACCCCGAGTTCACTAGCAGCAGGTGCAGGAGGCCTGTCTGTGAGTGCACGAGCATGGCTGTGTGGACTGTACAAGTAGCAGCTGTCAGCAGCTGCCTGTCAGCCTCTGCTGTGACCCAGAGTTCACTAGCAGCAGGTGCCTGGCCTGTCTGTGAGTGCAGGAGCATGGCTGTGTGGACTGTACAAGTAGCAGCCTGCAGCAGCTGCCTGTCACCCTCTGCTGTGACCCAGAGTTCACTAGCAGCAGGTGCCTGGCCTGTCTGTGAGGGCACGAGCATGGCTGTGTGGACTGTACAAGTAGCAGCCGTCAGCAGCTGCCTGTCAGCCTCTGCTGTGACCCAGGGTTCACTAGCAGCAGGTGTGGGAGGCCTGTCTGTGAGTGCAGGAGCATGGCTGTGTGGACTGTACAAGTAGCAGCCGTCAGCAGCTGCCTGTCAGCCTCTGCTGTGACCCGGAGTTCACTAGCAGCAGGTGCCTGGCCTGTCTGTGAGTGCAGGAGCATGGCTGTGTGGACTGTACAAGCAGCAGCCTGCAGCAGCTGCCTGTCAGCCTCTGCTGTGACCCGGAGTTCACAAGCAGCAGGTGCCTGGCCTGTCTGTGATTGAGGAGCATGGCTGTGTGGACTGTACAAGTAGCAGCCATCAGCAGCTGCCTGTCAGCCTCTGCTGTGACCCAGAGTTCACAGCAGCAGGTGCAGGAGGCCTGTCTGTGAGTGAGGAGCATGGCTGTGTGGACTGTGCAAGTCGCAGCCTGCAGCAGCTGCCTGTCAGCCTCTGCTGTGACCCAGAGTTCACTAGCAGCAGGTGCCTGGCCTGTCTGTGAATGCACAAGCATGGCTGTGTGGACTGTACAAGTAGCAGCCGTCAGCAGCTGCCTGTCAGCATCTGCTGTGACCCAGGATTCACTAGCAGCAGGTGCAGGAGGTCTGTCTGTGAGTGCACAAGCATGGCTCTGTGGACTGTACAAGTAGCAGCCTGCAGCAGCTGCCTGTCAGCCCCTGCTGTGACCCGGAGTTCACTAGCAGCTGATGCAGGAGGCCTGTCTGTGAGTGCACGAGCATGGCTGTGGACTGTACAAGTAGCTGCCGCAGCAGCTGCCTGTCAGCCTCTGCTGTGACCCAGAGTTCACTAGCAGCAGGTGCAGGAGGTCTGTCTGTGAGTGCACAAGCATGGCTGTGTAGACTGTACAAGTAGCAGCCGCAGCAGCTGCCTGTCAGCCTCTGCTGTGACCCAGGGTTCACTAGCAGCAGGTGTAGGAGGCCTGTCTGTGAGTGAGGAGCATGGCTGTGTGGACTGTACAAGTAGCAGCCGTCAGCAGCTGCCTGTCAGCCTCTGCTGTGACCCAGAGTTCACAGCAGCAGGTGCAGGAGGCCTGTCTGTGAGTGCACGAGCACGGCTGTGTGGATTGTACAAGTATCAGCCGCAGCAGCTCCCTGTCAGCCTCTGCTGTGACCCGGAGTTCACAGCAGCAGGTGCAGGAGGCCTGTCTGTGAGTGCACAAGCATGGCTGTGTGGACTGTACAAGTAGCAGCCGCAGCAGCTGCCTGTCAGCCTCAGCTGTGACCCAGAGTTCACAGCAGCAGGTGCCTGGTCCTTCCTGTCTGTGAGTGCAGGAGCATGGCTGTGTGGACTGTACAAGTAGCAGCCGCAGCAGCTGCCTGTCAGCCTCTGCTTTGACCCAGGGTTCACTAGCAGCAGGTGTGGGAGGCCTGTCTGTGAGTGCAGGAGCATGGCTGTGTGGACTGTACAAGTAGCAGCCGTCAGCAGCTGCCTGTCAGCCTCTGCTGTGACCCAGAGTTCACTAGCAGCAGGTGCCTGGCCTGTCTGTGAGTGCACGAGCATGGCTGTGTGGACTGTACAAGTAGCAGCCTGCAGCAGCTGCCTGTCATCCTCTGCTGTGACCCGGAGTTCACTAGCAGCAGGTGCAGAAGGCCTGTCTGTGAGTGCGCGAGCATGGCTGTGTGGACTGTACAAGTAGCAGCCTGCAGCAGCTGCCTGTCAGCCTCTGCTGTGACCCAGGGTTCACTAGCAGCAGGTGTGGGAGGCCTGTCTGTGAGTGCAGGAGCATGGCTGTGTGGACTGTACAAGTAGCAGCCGTCAGCAGCTGCCTGTCAGCCTCTGCTGTGACCCAGAGTTCACTAGCATCAGGTGCCTGGCCTGTCTGTGAATGCAGGAGCATGGCTGTGTGGACTGTACAAGTAGCAGCCTGCAGCAGCGGCCTGTCAGCCTCTGCTGTGACCCAGGGTTCACCAGCAGCAGGTATGGGAGGCCTGTCTGTGAGTGCAGGAGCATGGCTGTGTGGACTGTACAAGTAGCAGCCGTCAGCACCTGCCTGTCAGCCTCTGCTGTGACCCAGAGTTCACTAGCAGCAGGTGCCTGGCCTGTCTGTGAGTGCAGGAGCATGGCTGTGTGGACTGTACAAGTAGCAGCCGCAGCAGCTGCCTGTCAGCCTCTGCTGTGACCCAGAGTTCACTAGCAGCAGGTGCCTGGCCTGTCTGTGAGTGCACGAGCATGGCTGTGTGGACTACTTTACAAGTAGCAGCCGCAGCAGCTGCCTGTCAGCCTCTGCTGTGACCCAGGGTTCACAGCAGCAGGTGCAGGAGGCCTGTCTGTGGGAGCACGAGCATGGCTGTGTGGACTGTACAAGTAGCAGCCTGCAGCAGCTGCCTGTCAGCCTCTGCTGTGACCCGGAGTTCACAGCAGCAGGTGCAGGAGGCATGTCTGTGAGTGAGGAGCACGGCTGTGTGGACTGTACAAGTATCAGCCGCAGCAGCTGCCTGTCAGCCTCTGCTGTGACCCAGAGTTCACTAGCAGCAGGTGCCTGGCCTGTCTGTGAGTGCAGGAGCATGGCTGTGTGGACGGTACAAGTAGCAGCCTGCAGCAGCTGCCTGTCAGCCCCTGCTGTGACCCAGAGTTCACTAGCAGCAGGTGCAGGGGGCCTGTCTGTGAGTGCACAAGCATGGCTGTGTGGACTGTACAAGTAGCAGCCGCAGCAGCTGCCTGTCAGCCTCAGCTGTGACCCAGAGTTCACAGCAGCAGGTGCCTGGTCCTTCCTGTCTGTGAGTGCAGGAGCATGGCTGTGTGGACTGTACAAGTAGCAGCCGCAGCAGCTGCCTGTCAGCCTCTGCTTTGACCCAGGGTTCACTAGCAGCAGGTGTGGGAGGCCTGTCTGTGAGTGCAGGAGCATGGCTGTGTGGACTGTACAAGTAGCAGCCGTCAGCAGCTGCCTGTCAGCCTCTGCTGTGACCCAGGTTCACAGCAGCAGGTGCAGGAGGCCTGTCTGTTGGTGCACGATCATGGCTGTGTGGACTGTACAAGTAGCAGCCGCAGCAGCTGCCTGTCAGCCTCAGCTGTGACCCAGAGTTCACAGCAGCAGGTGCCTGGTCCTTCCTGTCTGTGAGTGCAGGAGCATGGCTGTGTGGACTGCACAAGTAGCAGCCGCAGCAGCTGCCTGTCAGCCTCTGCTGTGACCCAGAGTTCACTAGCAGCAGGTGCCTGGCCTGTCTGTGAGTGCACGAGCATGGCTGTGTGGACTGTACAAGTAGCAGCCTGCAGCAGCTGCCTGTCATCCTCTGCTGTGACCCGGAGTTCACTAGCAGCAGGTGCCTGGCCTGTCTGTGAGTGCACGAGCATGGCTGTGTGGACTGTACAAGTAGCAGCCTGCAGCAGCTGCCTGTCAGCCTCTGCTGTGACCCAGGGTCCACTAGCAGCAGGTGTGGGAGGCCTGTCTGTGAGTGCAGGAGCATGGCTGTGTGGACTGTACAAGTAGCAGCCGTCAGCAGCTGCCTGTCAGCCTCTGCTGTGACCCAGAGTTCACTAGCAGCAGGTGCCTGGCCTGTCTGTGAATGCAGGAGCATGGCTGTGTGGACTGTACAAGTAGCAGCCTGCAGCAGCGGCCTGTCAGCCTCTGCTGTGACCCGGAGTTCACTAGCAGCAGGTGCCTGGCCTGTCTGTGAGGGCACGAGCATGGCTGTGTGGACTGTACAAGTAGCAGCCGTCAGCAGCTGCCTGTCAGCCTCTGCTGTGACCCAGGGTTCACCAGCAGCAGGTATGGGAGGCCTGTCTGTGAGTGCAGGAGCATGGCTGTGTGGACTGTACAAGTAGCAGCCATCAGCACCTGCCTGTCAGCCTCTGCTGTGACCCAGAGTTCACTAGCAGCAGGTGCCTGGCCTGTCTGTGAGTGCAGGAGCATGGCTGTGTGGACTGTACAAGTAGCAGCCGTCAACAGCTGCCTGTCAGCCTCTGCTGTGACCTGGAGTTCACTAGCAGCAGGTGCCTGGCCTGTCTGTGAGTGAGGAGCATGGCTGTGTGGACTGTACAAGTAGCAGCCGTCAGCAGCTGCCTGTCAGCCTCTGCTGTGACCCAGGGTTCACTAGCAGCAGGTGCCTGGCCTGTCTGTGAGTGAGGAGCATGGCTGTGTGGACTGTACAAGTAGCAGCCGCAGCAGCTGCCTGTCAGCCTCTGCTGTGACCCAGGGTTCACAAGCAGCAGGTGCAGGAGGCCTGTCTGTGAGTGCACGAGCATGGCTGTGTGGACTGTACAAGTAGCAGCCTGCAGCTGCTGCCTGTCAGCCTCTGCTGTGACCCGGAGTTCACTAGCAGCAGGTGCAGGAAGCCTGTCTGTGAGTGAGGAGCATGGCTGTGTGGACTGTACAAGTAGCAGCCGTCAGCAGCTGCCTGTCAGCCTCTGCTGTGACCCAGAGTTCACAGCAGCAGGTGCAGGAGGCCTGTCTGTGAGAGAGGAGCATGTCTGTGTGGACTGTACAAGTAGCAGCCTGCAGCAGCTGCCTGTCAGCTTCTGCTGTGACCCAGGGCTCACAGCAGCAGGTGCAGGAGGCCTGCCTGTGAGTGCACGAGCATGGCTGTGTGGACTGTACAAGTAGCAGCCGTCAGCAGCTGCATGTCAGCCTCTGCTGTGACCCGGAGTTCACTAGCAGCTGGTGCCTGGCCTGTCTGTGAGTGCTAGAGCATGGCTGTGTGGACTGTACAAGTAGCAGCCGTCAGCAGCTGCCTGTAATTCTCTGCTGTGACCCGGAGTTCACTAGCAGCAGGTGCAGGAGACCTGTCTGTGAGTGCACGAGCATGGCTGTGTGGACTGTACAAGTAGCAGCCTGCAGCAGTTGCCTGTCAGCCCCTGCTGTGACCCAGAGTTCACAGCAGCAGGTGCCTGTTGGACTCTGCTGTGACCCAGAGTTCACTAGCAGCAGGTGCAGGAGGCCTGTCTGTGAGTGCACGAGCATGGCTGTGTGGACTGTACAAGTAGCAGCCTGCAGCAGTTGCCTGTCAGCCTCTGCTGTGACCCAGAGTTCACAGCAGCAGGTGCAGGAGGCCTGTCTGTGAGTGCACGAGCATGGCTGTGTGGACTGTACAAGTAGCAGCCTGCAGCAGTTGCCTGTCAGCCTCTGCCCGGACCCAGGGTTCATAGCAGCAGGTGCAGGAGGCCTGTCTGTGAGTGAGGAGCATGTCTGTGTGGACTGTACAAGTAGCAGCCGCAGCAGCTGCCTGTCAGCCTCTGCTGTCACCCAGAGTTCACTAGCAGCAGGTGCCTGGCCTGTCTGTGAGTGCACGAGCATGGCTGTGTGGACTGTACAAGTAGCAGCCTGCAGCAGCTGCCTGTCAGCCTCTGCTGTGACCCGGAGTTCACAGCAGCAGGTGCAGGAAGCCTGTCTGTGAGTGAGGAGCATGGCTGTGTGGACTGTACAAGTAGCAGCCGTCAGCAGCTGCCTGTCAGCCTCTGCTGTGACCCAGAGTTCACAGCAGCAGGTGCAGGAGGCCTGTCTGTGAGTGCACGAGCACAGCTGTGTTGACTGTACAAGTATCAGCCGGAGCAGCTCTCTGTCAGCCTCTGCTGTGACCCAGAGTTCAGAGCAGCAGGTGCAGGAGGCCTGTCTGTGAGTGCACGAGCATGGCTGTGTGGACTGTACAAGTAGCAGCCGCAGCAGCTGCCTGTCAGCCTCAGCTGTGACCCAAAGTTCACAGCAGCAGGTGCCTGGTCCTTCCTGTCTGTGAGTGCAGGAGCATGGCTGTGTGGACTGTACAAGTAGCAGCCGTCAGCAGCTGCCTGTCAGCCTCTGCTGTGACCCAGGGTTCACTAGCAGCAGGTGTGGGAGGCCTGTCCGTGAGTGCAGGAGCATGGCTGTGTGGACTGTACAAGTAGCAGCCGTCAGCAGCTGCCTGTCAGCCTCTGCTGTGACCCAGGGTTCACAGCAGCGGGTGCAGGAGGCCTGTCTGTTGGTGCACGAGCATGGCTGTGTGGACTGTACAAGTAGCAGCCGCAGCAGCTGCCTGTCAGCCTCAGCTGTGACCCAGAGTTCACAGCAGCAGGTGCAGGAGGCCTGTCTGTGAGTGAGGAGCATGGCTGTGTGGACTGTGCAAGTAGCAGCCGCAGCAGCTGCCTGTCAGCCTCTGCTGTGACCCAGAGTTCACTAGCAGCAGGTGCCTGGCCTGTCTGTGAGTGCACGAGCATGGCTGTGTGGACTGTACAAGTAGCAGCCTGCAGCAGCTGCCTGTCATCCTCTACTGTGACCCCGAGTTCACTAGCAGCAGGTGCAGGAGGCCTGTCTGTGAGTGCACGAGCATGGCTGTGTGGACTGTACAAGTAGCAGCTGTCAGCAGCTGCCTGTCAGCCTCTGCTGTGACCCAGAGTTCACTAGCAGCAGGTGCCTGGCCTGTCTGTGAGTGCAGGAGCATGGCTGTGTGGACTGTACAAGTAGCAGCCTGCAGCAGCTGCCTGTCACCCTCTGCTGTGACCCAGAGTTCACTAGCAGCAGGTGCCTGGCCTGTCTGTGAGGGCACGAGCATGGCTGTGTGGACTGTACAAGTAGCAGCCGTCAGCAGCTGCCTGTCAGCCTCTGCTGTGACCCAGGGTTCACTAGCAGCAGGTGTGGGAGGCCTGTCTGTGAGTGCAGGAGCATGGCTGTGTGGACTGTACAAGTAGCAGCCGTCAGCAGCTGCCTGTCAGCCTCTGCTGTGACCCGGAGTTCACTAGCAGCAGGTGCCTGGCCTGTCTGTGAGTGCAGGAGCATGGCTGTGTGGACTGTACAAGCAGCAGCCTGCAGCAGCTGCCTGTCAGCCTCTGCTGTGACCCGGAGTTCACAAGCAGCAGGTGCCTGGCCTGTCTGTGAGTGAGGAGCATGGCTGTGTGGACTGTACAAGTAGCAGCCATCAGCAGCTGCCTGTCAGCCTCTGCTGTGACCCAGAGTTCACAGCAGCAGGTGCAGGAGGCCTGTCTGTGAGTGAGGAGCATGGCTGTGTGGACTGTGCAAGTCGCAGCCTGCAGCAGCTGCCTGTCAGCCTCTGCTGTGACCCAGAGTTCACTAGCAGCAGGTGCCAGGCCTGTCTGTGAATGCACAAGCATGGCTGTGTGGACTGTACAAGTAGCAGCCGTCAGCAGCTGCCTGTCAGCATCTGCTGTGACCCAGGATTCACTAGCAGCAGGTGCAGGAGGTCTGTCTGTGAGTGCACAAGCATGGCTCTGTGGACTGTACAAGTAGCAGCCTGCAGCAGCTGCCTGTCAGCCCCTGCTGTGACCCGGAGTTCACTAGCAGCTGATGCAGGAGGTCTGTCTGTGAGTGCACGAGCATGGCTGTGGACTGTACAAGTAGCAGCCGCAGCAGCTGCCTGTCAGCCTCTGCTGTGACCCAGAGTTCACTAGCAGCAGGTGCAGGAGGTCTGTCTGTGAGTGCACAAGCATGGCTGTGTAGACTGTACAAGTAGCAGCCGCAGCAGCTGCCTGTCAGCCTCTGCTGTGACCCAGGGTTCACTAGCAGCAGGTGTAGGAGGCCTGTCTGTGTGTGCACGAGCATGGCTGTGTGGACTGTACAAGTAGCAGCATGCAGCTGCTGCCTGTCAGCCTCTGCTGTGACCCGGAGTTCACAGCAGCAGGTGCCTGGCCTGTCTGTGAGTGAGGAGCATGGCTGTGTGGACTGTACAAGTAGCAGCCGTCAGCAGCTGCCTGTCAGCCTCTGCTGTGACCCAGAGTTCACTAGCAGCAGGTGCCTGGCCTGTCTGTGAATGCAGGAGCATGGCTGTGTGGACTGTACAAGTAGCAGCCTGCAGCAGCGGCCTGTCAGCCTCTGCTGTGACCCGGAGTTCACTAGCAGCAGGTGCCTGGCCTGTCTGTGAGGGCACGAGCATGGCTGTGTGGACTGTACAAGTAGCAGCCGTCAGCAGCTGCCTGTCAGCCTCTGCTGTGACCCAGGGTTCACCAGCAGCAGGTATGGGAGGCCTGTCTGTGAGTGCAGGAGCATGGCTGTGTGGACTGTACAAGTAGCAGCCATCAGCACCTGCCTGTCAGCCTCTGCTGTGACCCAGAGTTCACTAGCAGCAGGTGCCTGGCCTGTCTGTGAGTGCAGGAGCATGGCTGTGTGGACTGTACAAGTAGCAGCCGTCAACAGCTGCCTGTCAGCCTCTGCTGTGACCTGGAGTTCACTAGCAGCAGGTGCCTGGCCTGTCTGTGAGTGAGGAGCATGGCTGTGTGGACTGTACAAGTAGCAGCCGTCAGCAGCTGCCTGTCAGCCTCTGCTGTGACCCAGGGTTCACTAGCAGCAGGTGCCTGGCCTGTCTGTGAGTGAGGAGCATGGCTGTGTGGACTGTACAAGTAGCAGCCGCAGCAGCTGCCTGTCAGCCTCTGCTGTGACCCAGGGTTCACTAGCAGCAGGTGCAGGAGGCCTGTCTGTGAGTGCACGAGCATGGCTGTGTGGACTGTACAAGTAGCAGCCTGCAGCTGCTGCCTGTCAGCCTCTGCTGTGACCCGGAGTTCACTAGCAGCAGGTGCAGGAAGCCTGTCTGTGAGTGAGGAGCATGGCTGTGTGGACTGTACAAGTAGCAGCCGTCAGCAGCTGCCTGTCAGCCTCTGCTGTGACCCAGAGTTCACAGCAGCAGGTGCAGGAGGCCTGTCTGTGAGAGAGGAGCATGTCTGTGTGGACTGTACAAGTAGCAGCCTGCAGCAGCTGCCTGTCAGCTTCTGCTGTGACCCAGGGCTCACAGCAGCAGGTGCAGGAGGCCTGCCTGTGAGTGCACGAGCATGGCTGTGTGGACTGTACAAGTAGCAGCCGTCAGCAGCTGCATGTCAGCCTCTGCTGTGACCCGGAGTTCACTAGCAGCTGGTGCCTGGCCTGTCTGTGAGTGCATGAGCATGGCTGTGTGGACTGTACAAGTAGCAGCCGTCAGCAGCTGCCTGTAATTCTCTGCTGTGACCCGGAGTTCACTAGCAGCAGGTGCAGGAGACCTGTCTGTGAGTGCACGAGCATGGCTGTGTGGACTGTACAAGTAGCAGCCTGCAGCAGTTGCCTGTCAGCCCCTGCTGTGACCCAGAGTTCACAGCAGCAGGTGCCTGTTGGACTCTGCTGTGACCCAGAGTTCACTAGCAGCAGGTGCAGGAGGCCTGTCTGTGAGTGCACGAGCATGGCTGTGTGGACTGTACAAGTAGCAGCCTGCAGCAGTTGCCTGTCAGCCTCTGCTGTGACCCAGAGTTCACAGCAGCAGGTGCAGGAGGCCTGTCTGTGAGTGCACGAGCATGGCTGTGTGGACTGTACAAGTAGCAGCCTGCAGCAGTTGCCTGTCAGCCTCTGCCCGGACCCAGGGTTCATAGCAGCAGGTGCAGGAGGCCTGTCTGTGAGTGAGGAGCATGTCTGTGTGGACTGTACAAGTAGCAGCCGCAGCAGCTGCCTGTCAGCCTCTGCTGTCACCCAGAGTTCACTAGCAGCAGGTGCCTGGCCTGTCTGTGAGTGCACGAGCATGGCTGTGTGGACTGTACAAGTAGCAGCCTGCAGCAGCTGCCTGTCAGCCTCTGCTGTGACCCGGAGTTCACAGCAGCAGGTGCAGGAAGCCTGTCTGTGAGTGAGGAGCATGGCTGTGTGGACTGTACAAGTAGCAGCCGTCAGCAGCTGCCTGTCAGCCTCTGCTGTGACCCAGAGTTCACAGCAGCAGGTGCAGGAGGCCTGTCTGTGAGTGCACGAGCACAGCTGTGTTGACTGTACAAGTATCAGCCGGAGCAGCTCTCTGTCAGCCTCTGCTGTGACCCAGAGTTCAGAGCAGCAGGTGCAGGAGGCCTGTCTGTGAGTGCACGAGCATGGCTGTGTGGACTGTACAAGTAGCAGCCGCAGCAGCTGCCTGTCAGCCTCAGCTGTGACCCAAAGTTCACAGCAGCAGGTGCCTGGTCCTTCCTGTCTGTGAGTGCAGGAGCATGGCTGTGTGGACTGTACAAGTAGCAGCCGTCAGCAGCTGCCTGTCAGCCTCTGCTGTGACCCAGGGTTCACTAGCAGCAGGTGTGGGAGGCCTGTCCGTGAGTGCAGGAGCATGGCTGTGTGGACTGTACAAGTAGCAGCCGTCAGCAGCTGCCTGTCAGCCTCTGCTGTGACCCAGGGTTCACAGCAGCGGGTGCAGGAGGCCTGTCTGTTGGTGCACGAGCATGGCTGTGTGGACTGTACAAGTAGCAGCCGCAGCAGCTGCCTGTCAGCCTCAGCTGTGACCCAGAGTTCACAGCAGCAGGTGCAGGAGGCCTGTCTGTGAGTGAGGATAATGGCTGTGTGGACTGTGCAAGTAGCAGCCGCAGCAGCTGCCTGTCAGCCTCTGCTGTGACCCAGAGTTCACTAGCAGCAGGTGCCTGGCCTGTCTGTGAGTGCACGAGCATGGCTGTGTGGACTGTACAAGTAGCAGCCTGCAGCAGCTGCCTGTCATCCTCTACTGTGACCCCGAGTTCACTAGCAGCAGGTGCAGGAGGCCTGTCTGTGAGTGCACGAGCATGGCTGTGTGGACTGTACAAGTAGCAGCTGTCAGCAGCTGCCTGTCAGCCTCTGCTGTGACCCAGAGTTCACTAGCAGCAGGTGCCTGGCCTGTCTGTGAGTGCAGGAGCATGGCTGTGTGGACTGTACAAGTAGCAGCCTGCAGCAGCTGCCTGTCACCCTCTGCTGTGACCCAGAGTTCACTAGCAGCAGGTGCCTGGCCTGTCTGTGAGGGCACGAGCATGGCTGTGTGGACTGTACAAGTAGCAGCCGTCAGCAGCTGCCTGTCAGCCTCTGCTGTGACCCAGGGTTCACTAGCAGCAGGTGTGGGAGGCCTGTCTGTGAGTGCAGGAGCATGGCTGTGTGGACTGTACAAGTAGCAGCCGTCAGCAGCTGCCTGTCAGCCTCTGCTGTGACCCGGAGTTCACTAGCAGCAGGTGCCTGGCCTGTCTGTGAGTGCAGGAGCATGGCTGTGTGGACTGTACAAGCAGCAGCCTGCAGCAGCTGCCTGTCAGCCTCTGCTGTGACCCGGAGTTCACAAGCAGCAGGTGCCTGGCCTGTCTGTGAGTGAGGAGCATGGCTGTGTGGACTGTACAAGTAGCAGCCATCAGCAGCTGCCTGTCAGCCTCTGCTGTGACCCAGAGTTCACAGCAGCAGGTGCAGGAGGCCTGTCTGTGAGTGAGGAGCATGGCTGTGTGGACTGTGCAAGTCGCAGCCTGCAGCAGCTGCCTGTCAGCCTCTGCTGTGACCCAGAGTTCACTAGCAGCAGGTGCCAGGCCTGTCTGTGAATGCACAAGCATGGCTGTGTGGACTGTACAAGTAGCAGCCGTCAGCAGCTGCCTGTCAGCATCTGCTGTGACCCAGGATTCACTAGCAGCAGGTGCAGGAGGTCTGTCTGTGAGTGCACAAGCATGGCTCTGTGGACTGTACAAGTAGCAGCCTGCAGCAGCTGCCTGTCAGCCCCTGCTGTGACCCGGAGTTCACTAGCAGCTGATGCAGGAGGCCTGTCTGTGAGTGCACGAGCATGGCTGTGGACTGTACAAGTAGCAGCCGCAGCAGCTGCCTGTCAGCCTCTGCTGTGACCCAGAGTTCACTAGCAGCAGGTGCAGGAGGTCTGTCTGTGAGTGCACAAGCATGGCTGTGTAGACTGTACAAGTAGCAGCCGCAGCAGCTGCCTGTCAGCCTCTGCTGTGACCCAGGGTTCACTAGCAGCAGGTGTAGGAGGCCTGTCTGTGTGTGCACGAGCATGGCTGTGTGGACTGTACAAGTAGCAGCATGCAGCTGCTGCCTGTCAGCCTCTGCTGTGACCCGGAGTTCACAGCAGCAGGTGCCTGGCCTGTCTGTGAGTGAGGAGCATGGCTGTGTGGACTGTACAGCTGCCTGTCAGCCTCTGCTGTGACCCAGAGTTCACTAGCAGCAGGGGCAGGAGGTATGTCTGTGAGTGAGGAGCATGGCTGTGTGGACTGTACAAGTAGCAGCCGTCAACAGCTGCCTGTCAGCCTCTGCTGTGACCCAGAGTTCACTAGCAGCAGGGGCAGGAGGTATGTCTGTGAGTGAGGAGCATGGCAGTGTGGACTGTACAAGTAGCAGCCTGCAGCAGCTGCCTGTCAGCCTCTGCTGTGACACAGGGTTCACAGCAGCAGGTGCAGGAGGCCTGTCTGTGGGAGCACGAGCATGGCTGTGTGGACTGTACAAGTAGCAGCCTGCAGAAGCTGCCTGTCAGCCTCTGCTGTGACCCAGAGTTCACTAGCAGCAGGTGTGGGAGGCCTGTCTGTGAGTGCACGAGCATGGCTGTGTGGACTGTACAAGTAGCAGCCGTCAGCAGCTGCCTGTCAGCCTCTGCTGTGACCCGGAGCTCACTAGCAGCAGGTGCCTGGCCTGTCTGTGAGTGCACGAGCATGGCTGTGTGGACTGTACAAGTAGCAGCCTGCAGCCGCTGCCTCTCAGCCTCTGCTGTGACCCGGAGTTCACTAGCAGCAGGTGCAGGTTTGTCTGTGAGTGAGGAGCATGGCTGTGTGGGCTGTACATGTAGCAGCCTGCAGCAGCTGCCTGTCAGCCTCTGCTGTGACCCAGAGTTCACTAGCAGCAGGTGCCTGGCCTGTCTGTGAGTGCACGAGCATGGCTGTGTGGATTGTACAAGTAGCAGCCTGCAGCTGCTGCCTGTCAGCCTCTGCTGTGACCCGGAGTTCACAGCAGCAGGTGCAGGAAGCCTGTCTGTGAGTGAGGAGCATGGCTGTGTGGACTGTACAAGTAGCAGCCGTCAGCAGCTGCCTGTCAGCCTCTGCTGTGACCCAGAGTTCACAGCAGCAGGTGCAGGAGGCCTGTCTGTGAGTGAGGAGCATGGCTGTGTGGACTGTACAAGTAGCAGCCTGCAGCAGCTGCCTGTCAGCCTCTGCTGTGACCCAGGCCTCACAGCAGCAGGTGCAGGAGGCCTGTCTGTGAGTGCACGAGCATGGCTGTGTGGACTGTACAAGTAGCAGCCGTCAGCAGCTGCCTGTCAGCCTCTGCTGTGACCCGGAGTTCACTAGCAGCAGGTGCCTGGCCTGTCTGTGAGTGCACGAGCATGGCTGTGTGGACTGTACAAGTAGCAGCCGTCAGCAGCTGCCTGTCAGCCTCTGCTGTGACCCAGAGTTCACTAGCAGCTGGTGCAGGAGGTCTGTCTGTGAGTGCACGAGCATGGCTGTGTGGACTGTACAAGTAGCAGCCTGCAGCAGTTGCCTGTTAGTCCCTGCTGTGACCCAGAGTTCACAGCAGCAGGTGCCTGTCGGACTCTGCTCTGACCCAGAGTTCACTAGCAGCAGGTGCAGGAGGCCTGTCTGTGAGTGAGGAGCATGGCTGTGTGGACTGTACAAGTAGCCGCCGCAGCAGCTGCCTGTCAGCCTCTGCTGTGACCCAGGGTTCATAGCAGCAGGTGCAGGAGGCCTGTCTGTGAGTGAGGAGCATGGCTGTGTGGACTGTACAAGCAGCTGCCTGTCAGCCTCTGCTGTGACCCGGAGTTCACTAGCAGCAGGTGCAGGAGGCCTGTCTGTGAGTGAGGAGCATGGCTGTGTGGACTGTACAAGTAGCAGCCTGCAGCAGCTGCCTGTCAGCCTCTGCTGTGACCCGGAGTTCACTAGCAGCAGGTGCCTCGCCTGTCTGTGAGTGCATGAGCATGGCTGTGTGGACTGTACAAGTAGCAGCCGCAGCAGGTGCCTGTCAGCCTCTGCTGTGACCCGGAGTTCACTAGCAGCAGGTGCCTGGCCTGTCTGTGAGTGCACGAGCATGGCTGTGTGGACTGTACAAGTAGCAGCCTGCAGCAGTTGCCTGTCAGCCCCTGCTGTGACCCAGAGTTCACAGCAGCAGGTGTCTGCCCCTTCCTGTCTGTCTGCCTGTGTTTTCCCAGCTGCCTGCAGATCAGTGTGAGTCACTCCAGATGCAGCGCTGTGAAGCTCTCAACAGCAATAACAGCCAGCTGGAGACAGCTTCCGGGTCAGCTGCCAGGGTCACACCGAGGAATGTTCTTTGTGGCAGCAGGGGGACGTCTGTGTCTTCAGCAGCCGAGCTCTGCTGCAGAGGGTCGATAGCCTGGGCAGAGGAGGCTTGAGGCAGGAGGAGGCTCTTCCAGGCCGCCTCGCCCTCGCCTGGATGGATGTGATGCTCACACCCACTGCGCATGCCAGGAACATTCAGACTAAGAGGTTTTCACTTGTTTGTTTTTGTGATCAGGAACTTATATGCAGTGATCAGTTTACTAAACAAGCATTGGCAAAACCAATAGCTCTCGCCTTTGTGACTTATTTGCTTTGCCAATGGTTTTTAGATGGGGAATTTGAGATTCCCCCCCAACCCCAAATCTGAGGAAGCTGCGCCCCAGCTTGGTTTGTTTCCTTGTCTTTGGCTCACCTTCCTCGCGCACCTTAATACAAGGGATCCATCAGTGGTCGTCCATACAAGGTACAGTCCTGGGTAAGGCTCCCTCTGGGCACAGTTTGCTATACCGCCACTACATGTCCACTGCAGCCGCTTGCAGTTCCTATGCCCAGGTGTCCTTATGCGCCTTCTGCAGAGGTTCTAATGTGACCGCTGAGGGCCACAGGAGGCGGCAGCCAGAAGCACAAGGAGCATCTTCCGTCTAAGGAGCTCCATAGTCACATCAGGGCCACAGCACACCCCGCCCCCGTGATGCCCAAACCCGCAAATGACACACAAACACAAGTGTAAGTTTGGGAAAATTTGCTGCAGGTTTATTACATACAACATATGTAATGATGGTGAGTTATCTTACGGGCGATCCAAGGGCAGGCCGCATTCTCGCCACCTGCCCGCCTGTTGAGCCAATCAGCATAGTGGCGAACCACCCAACTGCTGCATAATTATTAGAATTATACTACACACGCCCTTGCAGGGCGTGACTAGGCAAACCCCCGGCTGCACAGGCCCACAACCGCCCGAAGGACTACTGGGGCGCCGACACGAGTTCCTGCACCTCCCATGAGGTGACAGGTTAGGCTCTGGCACCCCTATGTGCCCGCTGAAGTACAGTGTTTGCACCTCTCTTCTTCCGGATCGCCCAGTAACTCTGCCACAGCCCGCGCGGTGGTACCCGCTGCCGCACGGGCCCCCCACCACTGCTACTCCTCATTACCTGCAACCTTTGCTCACCAGTGCTTCTTTAAGGTCTAGGAGGAACAGGTCTAAACCCACTGGCGTGAGATGAACCCCATCAGCTTCAAAGTACCCCTTGACTTTGTCCTGAATCATCTCATGTTTGATGAAACCCAAGCCCCTCCGTTGAGTGAACCTCTTCATGGCACAGTTGATCCTTTTCCTGGACCTCTCAATTCCCTCCCTGGATTTAGCGCCACGCCAAATTCGCCTTGGGACAATTTCAGACCACCAAATCTCACATTCCCGCATGAGCCCGCAGATAACCCCCAGGTCCACTTGAGGTTCCGTGACAATTTTAAGTGATGTTTTCGACTCGCACGAATATGGTCGAGTCTGGTATCTAAGAACCGCAAATGACGAGTTTAGTAAGTGTGCGCAGTTTCGCTGTGCTAACTTAAACCGTTCGTTTGATATGTGGGTTTTTCATCTGTACCCACGGGTTCCATCTTAGATACGGCATCCATTTTGTCTCTTGCCCTCAAGTAGCCAGCGAACGGACACTGTCCGCTTCGTCACCCTGGGACTCTCAGGATATTTGTGGAAGACACATGTACTTTGTAAATATCTTTTACAATGAGGGGGATGATACTGTAAGGCAGATGGCCCCGCTCGAGGCTCATCTTGCCGTCCGGTTTATTGTCTCAGCCGTGCATCTCATTAGGCACGTCCCTTTGATGCCTGTATCTCGTGTTTCCCGATACCTCCCCTTTTACACTCTTTTCAATCCCCCACTGTCTCCATCTTCCTCTGCACCTGTCCTTGTCCCTATTTCGATCTGTTTTACTGCCGATTAGAATTCACTAATGTTGGGAAGATGGGTTTTTACAGTTGGGAACCGCCAAATGTTTCCGCACTTATGTTCCGGACCTTATGTGTACCAAAGTGACCAAAGCGACCCCTCTGGGGGATAATTATGGGAACCAGGTTGTAAACTTTTGTGTACCATGTTGTCCTATGAGTCAATTTTGTATAAAAGGAGCGATCCACAGAACCAATTTGAAGCAGTCTCCCCAAGTTACACGTGTTGTACTTGTCGTGACTTCTGTGTTCCCTGCAGTAATAAACCTTGAATCTTTGACGCCGAAGGAAGTGTCCCGTGTCTCTGTAGTTTGTGCGCCGAAACAGGTATCCCATGAAGGTTATAGGTGTTGTTCCCTGGCACCGCTGGTACTGTTAAAAAGTCCAGTCCTTCAGTTGGCGCCCAACGTGGGGCGACTTCAGCGGTACCGGTCCAAAGCCTGATGATCGTGAGGAACTTTGTGTGAAATCTCCGAGGGAAGGTGCACCCCGCTTCATCGATCCTGTTATCGAAATAAGTGGCCCGAAGTTTTTCCCTGCGAAGATTCCCGCCTCCTGACGGCTGCGACGGACCGATGCCCTGACTGTCGACCTGTCTTCGACGCCCGGCGTAGACCTTATGTACAAGCGAGACGATAGACGGGCCTTCCTGGTGACGCCATTGAAGTTCTGAGTTAAGTATTTGTGGGTCGCTCCCAGTCCTTAGTAGTGGTTCTAGCTTTTGAAAGCTTTGTTGTTAGCCTTTAAGGCTTTGTGGTAATAGCTCACTGAGCTTTGTAATAGCCTTCTCAGGCTTTGTGGTTAGCTCTCCGAGCTTTGTGATAGCCTTAAGGCTTTGTTGTATTGCATGGTTCCATTGCATTTGTGGTTCTTAGTATTGGTTCTTAGTATTATTTGACAGTTGCAATTGCCAAAAACCGAGGGTTTTTGACTTACACGAAGTTTCATTGCTTCGGTAATCCTTGAAGTTTGATACTAGGTTAGTGTGCACGATGCCTAGCCATAGTAATTTGTTTCGTATTTTCAAATGTTGCGCAATGGATTCCCGGTTGGAGGACTCATGTCCGATACCTCCAGTTGGAACTCCGATACATGATCTTTATAGTCGACATGGGGTGGGTCCTATAATATATAATGATTACTGGATTCGCTATACAAAGAAAGACGGTGACCTTAGATGGCCACCACACGGAACTTTTGAACTTTCGATTTTAGATAATCTTGAGGCTAAATTATTTTTAAAGAAAGCTAGGCCAGCTATGTTTGATTCCTTTCGGATATGGCGTAAAGAGGCCAAGCAGAAAGAAATCAAACAACTTAAAAAGGATAAAAAGCAAGAGTTTGTTCCGATAATGCAAGCTATAAAAGAATGTAGACAAGACAAAGAAGAAAAAGATATGGAAATCGCTACTAGATTGCATCACATGAAAATAGATAAATGTTACCCAGTTTTACCGAATAATCTAGAAAAGAAAGAAGAAGATTTGAAGGAAGATTCCTTGTTATCATACTTGATGAAATCACCACCTCCTTATGTACAGGGTGCTACTGCTCCTGTAGCTCCTGCTATAGCTCCTCCTGTTGTTCCTCTTGTTGCTCCAGCGGCTGCAAGTCAGCCCGCCGCTGTTAACCCTACGTTTGTTCCACCACCTGTTCTTGTTCCTACTGCTCCTGTACCTGTACCTTCGCAGACTGTTGTTTCTGCTACTCCGACTACCTTGTCCGTTCCTACTATGCCTTCCTTCACCTCCAGTGTTGTTGCCCCTGTTTTTCTTTCCCCTTCTGTTCGTAAGCGTGTTCCTAACTCTGTTGCTACCCTTTATTCACCTCTTTCTGGTCCGTTATTTTCGTCTGATTCATCTGAAACTCCTCAGAGACGGAGTCAGATCCCTAGTGGTAGGGAGAAAGAGACGTTAGTAACAATGGCACATAGGTGGATAAGACATCCTGCTAATTACACTCCACGTATAGTCTTTGATACGTTTTCTCAGTTTAATGAGCCTACGCAGAGATTCGTATTTGAGGAGATGTGTAACTTTTTGAGAGAAGAATGGTACAATAATGATGTAGATGATGTACCGTCCGACATAATTGAACTTCAGAGTCACTTTTCGAACGGTATGATTATAGGAGACGATGTACGACGTGCAGTGGAACGCTTATTAGCATTCAGATCCACAGCACATTCTCGGGTGACATTAGATGATACCACTGAGAATTGGAAAGCGGTTCCTGGTCAGTATCCTATGAGAGAAGTTCCGCCACTGTGGGTGCCTGGAGATCCGCAGGCTAACCCTGTGGTGCTACCGCATTTTCGAAGGGTGTGGATACATCTTCCATGGAAACGATCGGAAGTTTTGCAAGTGAAGCAATCCTTACCCGATCCGCGTAAAAATCCGGCTGGTTATTATAAGGAGTTATCACAACTGATAGAAGCTTCTATTATGAATATTGCCGACATCGACATGTTGTTTGGCAACGTTGTACCGCAACCAGTTTGGGCTAAAATTCGTCAAGCCGATCACGCAGTTGAATTAGGGGGTGATTGGGCTGCACTGCTAGCAGCTGATGCATTACAAGTCGGTGGGGCTAAACCTGAACAGTTGATCTTGGATTTGCCTCAGAAAATAATTACGCTCATGAAAACTCTCATGCCAGCGATGAAGGTGAACTGGGATAAATTATCAGCTTGTAAGCAAAAGAAAGATGAGAGTGTCTCAGATTTCTTTACAAGGTTTGAGGAAGCGTTTGTCGACCACAGCGGCCAGGACATGGGCGCTGAGGGAGGCCAGCGGTTATTCGTTGACAAATTCGTGTCGAATTTGTTGCCTGAACTAAGCAACAAACTAAAGAATTCAGAAAGTGCGTGGGCAGTTTCAACCCCTGCGCAAATACTAGCAACGGCTCAGTATTATGAGAATAGGGAAAAGGAAGAAAGTGATCGTGTAGAAAAGAAAACTAAGGAGCTCAAAACGAAGGTTTTGTTGCAGCAAGCATACCCTCCACGAGCAAACCAAAATGATGCACAACAGCAGTATCGGCCGCGAGCACAGCTCGATAGAACACAGCCGCGCTCTGACAACTTTGATTACAGATCTTCACTTGGGTATAATCAGTGCGCATATTGTAGGAAAGAGGGACACCTAAAATATGATTGTCTTGCCTTACGGGACCGTCTGAATGGTGTGTCAGCACGTGGAAATCGTGGCGGTGGTCCCCAACAGGCACCACGTGGTAGAGGTCGTGGTTCATCCCACAATCAGAGTGATCGCTATCAAAATCAATCGGATGCAAATAATTGTTTTGACCAGCGAAATGCGGGGTCAGTTCGATCTGCACAGTATAATGTGGATGACTATTACGTAGGGCACGAGACTGTTGTAAATGACCATTACTAGGACAGCCAACGACAAAGAGAGGGAGTAGTGTCAGTTCCGGTCGATCAGAGTGGGCCTTACGTTGCAGTGGCTACATCAGGTGTAGTTGAGCCTTTTCTGTTAGACACTGGTGCGACGAAAAGTTCCATAATGCATTCAAAACTCCCTGGCGCACCTTTGTCTGGCTTAACGAATGTTTCCGTTGGATTCTCTGGCGCCCCTGTTAGTAACCCAGTCTCTAATCCTTTGCCTCTTATGATTGGACCCCGTGAGCTAACCGCTCCACTGATTCTATCTACAGGTTGTGGTGAAAATCTTTTGGGCCTGGATTTGTTGAAACGATTATATGCAACGTTGTATTGTTCCCCCGAAGGAGTGGAACTTACATTGGGACGGAGAGTGATTTCTCCCATGTATTTATCGGTTGATAAATTCCCACCGGAATTGAGTTCCCTCCCTGCGTCTCTGTGGGCCACAGGTCCCAATGACGTGGGTCTGTTAGACATTCCACCCTATGTGATTCAATTGAAACCGAATGCGCGATTACCGCGTTTACCTCAATATCGTATTTCTCTTGAGGGCGAACGGGCACTGTTAGCAATCGTTCATGATCTCATTGGAAAAGGTGTTGTTGAAGAAACTCGTGGAAACGTGTGTAATAGCCCTGTATTACCAATTCTGAAACGAACTGACCCAACTAAACCTCCTGTGTATCGCTTTGTTATAGATTTGAGAGAGGTAAACAAAATAGTGGTTCCACAATTTCCCGTGGTCCCTGACATTACGGCTTTACTAACAATGATTCCGGCATCTGCCTCCTGGTTCACAGTGATCGATCTAAAGAATGCTTTCTTTAGCATCCCGATTGCAGAGGAAAGCAGAGACCTATTCGGATTTTCATTAGGAGGTCGCAGTTTTAGGCTAAAACGCGCTCCACAGGGCTACTGTGAGAGTCCATCAATCTACAGCCAAGCACTGAAAGGTCAACTTGATGCCTTTGTATTGCCTAAAGGTGCAGCTCTGATTCAATACGTAGACGATCTTTTAGTGGCAGCTGATACAGAAGCTATTTGCAAAACGACTACAGTATCATTATTGCACTATCTACATGACTTGCACCACAAGGTGTCGCCTTCAAAGCTACAGTATTGTTGTCAAGAAGTTACCTATCTAGGTCACTTATTGTCAAAAGAAGGGAGAAGGTTGACCCCAGAGAGAATTGCAGCGATTTCCCGAATGACTGTGCCAAAAACCCAAAGAGATGTTCGCGCCTTTTTAGGTATTACGTCCTACTGCAGACAATGGATTCCAAATTTTTCATTGTTGGCGAAACCATTGATAGCCCTTACGTGCAAGGATGTTTCATCCCCAGTACCTTGGTCTGAAGAATGTCAGAAAAGTTTTTTGAAATTACGTGATGCGCTGTGTTCGGCTCCTGTGTTGGGTACCCCTGACTACAGTAAGCCGTTTACACTATACGTTCACGAGAGGGATGGTTGCGCGTTGAGTGTTTTGACACAATCTTTTGGTGGTAAGCAACGCCCATGTGCCTACTTTTCTTCGACTTTAGACCCAGTAGCAAGAGCCTTGCCAAGTTGCTTAAGGGCAACAGCGGCAGCTGCGGCGTCCATTCGACAGTCCGCAGGTCTAGTAATGGATAATATGCTCACGGTAATGGTTCCGCATGCAGTTGACACTCTATTGAACCGAACGAAAACTCAACATCTGACAAGTGCAAGATTGTCTGGATATGAGTTGACATTGCTGGCCAGTCATATACGGATAAAACGATGTAATGTGTTGAATCCAGCAACATTGCTGCCGATCGACACAGAAATTGGTGAAGCAGTACATGACTGCTATCTCACAACTGAAGAGGAAACCAAGGGTCGCATTGACCTAAAAGATACTCCATTGACAGATCCCGATGGTACTTTGTATATGGATGGTTCTTGTTTCAAGTTACTGAATGGTGATGTGACAACTGCGTATGCTGTAGTTACATTGAGAACGATTGTGGAAAACGCAAGGTTAAGTCAGAATTCGGCTCAGGCTGCTGAGTTAATTGCTTTGACGAGAGCGTGTGTGTTGTCTAAAGATAAACGGGTGAATGTGTTTACGGATAGCCAGTACGCGTTTGGTGTGGCACATAGTTTTGGACGATTGTGGAGAGAGAGAGGATTCCTTACGTCACATGGTACGAAGATTCAACATGGTCAGCTTGTAAATGATCTTTTAGATGCACTCACATTGCCTAAACAGGTGGCCATAGTCAAATGTAGCGCACATCAGAAAGTAACGGACGAAGTGGGTCGTGGAAATGCGTTTGCGGATGAGACTGCTAAGGAAACTGCCCGGAACCTTAGCACTCGAATGTATGTGACGAGTTCGGTCAGGTGGCCTGCAGAATCAAGTATGTGTGAAAACACTATCGAGAGTGTGAAAGCAATTCAGAATGAGGCCACCGAGACTGAAAAGACGAAGTGGAAAGAAAGTACGGGAAAGTTGGATGCGAATGGTTGTTGGATTGACTTATCGGAACAGAAAAGATGGATGTTGCCTGATGCATATGTGTTGGCTGTTGTGACTATGGCACATGGGTTAGCACATATTAGCGCGAAAGGTATCTGTAAATTGCTGTTTCCTGTGTGGAGGAATGATGGTATTACGAAATGTGCTGAACGCTTGGTTAAGAATTGTATGGTATGCATGTTGTACAATCCTGGTAAGGGAACCCCAACTCCTCCTGGTAGTTTTGCTCCCCCTTCATGCCCCTTTGAGGTGATCCAATTGGACTTCATCCATATGGAACGATGCAATAACCTGAAATACGTTTTAGTTGTTGTTTGCGCATTTTCCCGATGGATTGAGGCCTATCCTCTCAAAGACAATACTGCTTTGTCCACTGCGAAAATCCTACTGAAGGAGTACTTCCCTCGGTATGGAATGCCGAGAATTGTGTGGTCAGATAACGGAAGTGAGTTTGTGGGGAGTGTGATGAAGAGTGTGTGCAAGGGCCTTGGAATTAATCAGAAATTCCATAGTGCCAATCATCCTCAGTCAGCTGGTTTGGTTGAGGGGTACAATGGCACCCTTAAACTAAAACTAGCAAAAATTCAGGCTACGACAGGTCTTTCGTGGCCTGACGCTTTACCCTTAGCATTACTGTCAACAAGGGCAACTGTACACTCCCGAGTAGGGCTCAGTCCCTATGAAATAGTGTTCGGTCGTCCTGCCAATGTTTGGGGGGTCCCTAGACCGAGTGCCTTTTGTGATCTTGAGTATCCAATGTTGATCGATTATCTTTATGACTTGACTGCTAAACTGAGGTTAATTCACCAACAGGTTCACGAAGCATTGCCGACGCAGACGGAGGGTCCAGGCCACCAGCTCCAGCCCGGAGATTGGGTGGTAACGCGAAATTTTTCGCGCAAGAACAATTTGGATCCCAGGTTTACTGGACCCTATCAGGTCCTCCTTGCCACGAGAACTGCAGTTCGTCTCGAGGGGCGGAAAAATTGGGTGCATGCCACCCATACCAAGAAAGTCCCCATTCCGTTGCCAGCAGACTCGTGGGTGAGGAAAGGCATTGCATCAACTGAAACCGAAAGATTGTCGGCGTTTGTACCTTTCAGCGACGCACAACCTGTCGGAGAATCCTCAGTGCAGCAAAAAGGCATTATTGAACACTTGTCATCAGAAGACTCAAGACCAGAACATTCAGCTGATCAACAGGGCGTTGTCCCTTCGACGGATCTTTTGTTTAACGAACAGACACGTCCTGGGAAAACCCGATATTTCTTGCGATCCAGCACTAAAGACTAATAAAAAAAACCCGTTCTGTCCCTTGACAAATGCATTATCCCGTTTTCCATGATCAGTTTGAACACTCATTCTATTGTAATTATTTTGTACATATTCATTGAGCTTTGTTCCTTACATTTTTGTTTCCACAGCTGAGAGACATTGTTTTCATATATATATATTTGTGAAATAAAGACCGTAGGGCCGCGCGTGTACTTCCTCCTGGTTAGTAGGTCTTGGCGCTAGGTTAAAGACCGTCGGTTCCTGGGAACTCCTAGGAATTGACTATTGCTACACAGAACGAAGTGCGTCAAGAAACGTTGCGGACGGTCATAGGAAATGGCATTTTCAAAGCTGATGGACTTGGAAAAAGCTCAAGCACAAAGATTCAAGCTGCAGCAACTCAGTCGTACCAAATGTTTTGTGTTCCAAATATTCGTACTGTTTGTGACTGTTTCTGCGTTATTGGCGGGTGGAGTGTATTACACAATGTCTTACTTCTTGCCTTCTACTATACCTACTCTTACCCCTGACCTTAAAATCACCTCCACTGTTTCTCCTCATTCTTTTCACATCTTACCTGAACACGAGCAGGCTAGACGTGCAGAATTCCGCAACAATTCCTTTATTCAGCTCCTTCATCAACATCAGTTAGTGGTTAACACTACTAATTGTTGGGTGTGTGGGTTGATGCCACATACTACGGATAAAGGAATTCCATATTTGGTGTTACCGTATAGCTCCCAAGGGTCTGCTCGAGCATTTCAAACAATGTTTCAAAGCGCACTGGGTTTCCACCCCATTCGAGAACCACGTTCCCCCTACTCTGGTCCTACCTCGTACCAAAAATCTTTGTCTATAGCAATAGAGGATTTAGATAGCGATATCTATGATCCTTCGCTTATCCCTGAAGAAGAGGTACAAGCCTATAGGGTCCTAAGTAGAGGCGAATATAGTGTGTTCACTGGTGAAAAACAGCTTAAAAGCTCGCCTCCGATATGGGTCGTACCCCACATTGGTAATTTTTGTTTAATAGGTCGCGGCCGTAGATCGAAAGCCCGACTTGGAGAGAGTGCTTGCACTGAAAATTATATATTGCCAATGGTCTCGTCCCCTGTGTTTTTGGCTGCCAAGGGTACATACTTTATTTGTCATGATCGTGCGTATGCATGGTTGCCCTCTGACTTCATGGGCTCATGTTTTATCGCAAACTTGTTGCCTCCGACATTTACTGTAGATGCAGATTATCACAAAACTAGAGTTGTGAGGGGCGTAATTAGCGAAGAGGATACTGCCGGTCAAGAGGCAGGAGACTTTTTCAAGGGTTTCCTCCCATTTTGGGGACCTATGGTTAATAGTAGGAACCTGAGACAGTTGACTCGAGTGGTAGAATCGACAGCAAATATTACTGCCAGTGCCCTTGGTAATATCACCACAGAACTTCAGGCGGATAGACTTATGACGTTACAAAACCGTATGGTTTTAGATGTGATCTTAGCAGATCGAGGTGGGGTATGTAAGGTGATCCATTCGAGCTGCTGTATTTTCATTCCTGATAACGCTCCGACTGTCTATCAAGCCATCTCGAAGTTGCATAAGATCTCCGAATCCATACACGTGGATGTAGGGGATTGGACGCTACTTGGATGGTTTTGGGGCCTGATGTCGACTTGGGGTTGGAAAATTCTGACGATCATTGGAGTCGTTGTAGCGTTCCTGTTCACGTGTTGCCTTTGCGTGCAGTGCGGTCCTGCCTTATGTGGCCTCTGTGCTACAACGTGTATGAGACAGCCACCTGTTACCAAAGGGTCTTGGTTGGACAGAGCTATGCTACAGCAACATCTCGAGGGTCTGATGAATATCGAATATGATTCCGACTAGTGCTTGCCTACATGAGGGCAAAAGGAGCGTCTGAGGTTCCGTGACAATTTTAAGTGATGTTTTCGACTCGCACGAATATGGTCGAGTCTGGTATCTAAGAACCGCAAATGACGAGTTTAGTAAGTGTGCGCAGTTTCGCTGTGCTAACTTAAACCGTTCGTTTGATATGTGGGTTTTTCATCTGTACCCACGGGTTCCATCTTAGATACGGCATCCATTTTGTCTCTTGCCCTCAAGTAGCCAGCGAACGGACACTGTCCGCTTCGTCACCCTGGGACTCTCAGGATATTTGTGGAAGACACATGTACTTTGTAAATATCTTTTACAATGAGGGGGATGATACTGTAAGGCAGATGGCCCCGCTCGAGGCTCATCTTGCCGTCCGGTTTATTGTCTCAGCCGTGCATCTCATTAGGCACGTCCCTTTGATGCCTGTATCTCGTGTTTCCCGATACCTCCCCTTTTACACTCTTTTCAATCCCCCACTGTCTCCATCTTCCTCTGCACCTGTCCTTGTCCCTATTTCGATCTGTTTTACTGCCGATTAGAATTCACTAATGTTGGGAAGATGGGTTTTTACAGTTGGGAACCGCCAAATGTTTCCACACTTATGTTCCGGACCTTATGTGTACCAAAGTGACCAAAGCGACCCCTCTGGGGGATAATTATGGGAACCAGGTTGTAAACTTTTGTGTACCATGTTGTCCTATGAGTCAATTTTGTATAAAAGGAGCGATCAACAGAACCAATTTGAAGCAGTCTCCCCAAGTTACACGTGTTGTACTTGTCGTGACTTCTGTGTTCCCTGCAGTAATAAACCTTGAATCTTTGACGCCGAAGGAAGTGTCCCGTGTCTCTGTAGTTTGTGCGCCGAAACAGGTATCCCATGAAGGTTATAGGTGTTGTTCCCTGGCACCGCTGGTACTGTTAAAAAATCCAGTCCTTCACACTTTCATTTTTTGCAACAAAGTAGATCTCCCCAAATTGGTCAGGTCATTGCCCCCCAAATGAATTACCAAATGCTGGGGGGGAGGCCCCGCGGAGGCAAGGGCTTCCTGTAAGCTGTGCAGCAAGCTGTTCCAACGCATCCCAGGAAGGCCCAGCCACACACATTCCAAGTTCTTGAAGCCCTGGGTCCAGTTCCTGATTGCTGCCCACCGTCCCAACCTGGCGACTGTGGAATGCCCCAAGACCCACACTCTTGACCCTGTCAAGAAAAAGGCACAATATGTTCAAGACTGTTTATTGAATAAATTGCACACAACAGCAAAATTGCCAAAAATCTCCAAATGGAGCACAGCAAGCAAATATACAAATTAAGGACCTGGCAAGATCCCTATTCAAGGGCGAATGTAACGTTTATAACAGGTGGACTCCCAACGCCCTACCAATTGCACCTTGTCTGGCTGCAAGCCAGCTTTGAAGGCTGAAGTTGCCGCGCCTATACGGAAGGAATGACTGGAGAACCTTTTACCCTGTTTTAACAAACCTGCCCGATCCAGGCAAGCTACCATGATTTTATCCATTTGGTATTTGGTCAGGGGGCTAAGATCCAGGTGAATGAAAAGGTAACCCAGCACCGCCGGACGGTGCGCCAGGTAGGATCGTAAAGCGGAGACCGGTCAGAAGCGGGGATCCCCGAGGGGGGCCAGCCGGATGACTGACCCTTTACCAGCCTGGTCAGTCTTGGACCGTCTGAGCGTGATAGACAGCTCATCTGAAAGGCAGACATCCGCCACACCGAGGGCGTCCCCAGAGCGGTCCGCCTTGGAGCGTGCTACTAACTCACTGCTCCTAAATGCCCCAAAAATTGCAAGAATGAAGGCCGCAGAAAAAAGGGAACCCTCGTAGTGAGAATGCACCACAGACTGTAGGACCCCCAACATGGCCTGCAACGTGGGGAACTCAATGGGGGACCTGTTATCGGGAGTCTTAGGTTCCTCCCGCGCCCAGCCTTTCAGGGCTGCCCTGATTGCAAAGGACTTAGCTGGGTCACCCACCCCGGATAACTTAGCTTCATGGCTGATGGCTGCCAGGTGACCGCAGACCCAAGAATGTGATTTGTTCTGTTTCTTGGCCCAGACTACGAAAGCCCGAACTCTATCTTCCAGTGGAAGGGCCACCACACCTAATTCAGCAGTAGTTTTGAGGAAAGTGGCCCGGTGGCTAGCATAACGTTTCCTAGTTCCTGGCGCTAAAGACTTCTCGCCTAACTCTCTCAATTCCTGTTCCACTGCAAGATGCGCCAAAGTTCCGGTGCGAAGGGGGTCATCTCCTTTCTCGCCTGTGGGCAGGCCGCCCGGAAACGTTCCCACTGCAAACGAGAAAGAGCGTCAGCCGCCACATTTTTGATGAATGTGCCTAGCCCTAAATTCCACATTGCAGCGCAGGCACCTGCTGGCCAATTCACGAAGTAAGCAAAGAACAAGGGGGCAGCTAGCTGTTAGACCATTGATGGCTTGGACCACCGCCATATTGTCTGACCAGAACAGGACAATCCTGTTGGACAAAATGGCCGGCCAGAGATGCAAGGAGACCACAATAGGAAAGAGTTCAAGGACCGTTATGTTGGAAGTGATCCCCCGCTTGCGCCAGGCATTGGGCCATTCCTGCGCGCACCACAGGTCCCCCAGAATTGCCCCGAATCCCTCCCGCCCAGAGGCATCGGTGAACATACTGATCTCGGGACTCTCCACCCACGGGGATCTCCAAATAACGGTCCCGTTGAAGTCTGACAGAAATTCATCCCACATCAATAAGTCTTTCTTCAGACCTGAAGACAGTTTAACAAAGTGGTGGCGTTTTGTGACTTTAGCAGTGGCCCTAGCTAACCGCCTAGCAAACACGCGACCCACTGGAATGACTCTAGCCGCAAAATTCAGTTTGCCTAGGAGACTTTGTATGACCCCTAGCGGTGCTTTGTCCCTTCCCAGCAAATCTTGAATGTCCTGTTTCAGCCCCTGAACCTTCTCGGCCGGGAGTCGAGACACACCTGTAAGTGTGTCCAATTCTATGCCCAGGAAAGTCAAGACCTGTGCCGGACCCTCCGTCTTGCCAGGAGCCAAAGGCACCCCCAGGTGGCTAGCCAAATCAATGAAGCAGTTCAAACCTTCCTGACATTCCTGCGTGCCCTCCCTCCCAATGAAAAGGAAGTCATCGAGGTAATGGGACACCGCCGTGACACCGTACTTCGCGGAGAGGGCCCATTGTAAGAAGGTGGTGAAAGCCTCAAAGAAAGCGCATGATATGGAACACCCCATTGGCATGCACTTGTCGACATAGTACTCCCCATTCCACTTGAAGCCAAGCAGATGCTGGCTGTCTGGGTGCACGGGCAATAAACGGAATGCTGCCTCAATATCCGCCTTTGCAAGCCAGGCCCCCTCCCCCGCTCTCCTCACTAGGTCAATAGCCATGTCCAGGGAACAGTAGGAGACAGAACAGGCCCCCTCTGGAATCCAGGAGTTCACAGAATTGCCCTCTGGGAAGGAAAGATTGTGAATTAACCTGTAAGCCCCTGGCTCTTTTTTGGGGACCACACCCAGCGGGGACACTACAAAATCAGGCAGAGGGGGGGACATAAATGGGCCCGCCACCCTCCCCAAGGACACTTCCTTGCAGATTTTCTTGTCTACGATCTCAGGGAGTTCCCTAACAGACTTCTGATTCTCTGCGTCTCTGCTGACCCTGGGACCCTGGTAGGGAATCTTGAAACCTTCTAGAAAACCTACAGTCAAAGCATCCCTGTCTTTCTCATTGGGGTAGGACCTCAGCAAGGCCAACAAGTTCGGGATGATGACAGGTGACGGGCCCTTAGCATGAAAGAGGGTGGAATTTCCGCCGGAGACAACAGAAGCAATGCGAGCAGGGAGGGCATGCAGGGTAGAATGCTGGGGTGGTGGCAATGTGGGCGGGGGGTCGCTAGGCGGCAGAACTCTGTAAGGGGGCTTATTTGTCTTTGCTAGCGGCACTGGTTGCGGCCTCACGTTTGTCACAATTTGATCCTGGATGGGCCGCACCACATTTGCTGCAGGAGTGTGCGAACCTACCTGCCTTACCCCAGGTGCAATTACCCGCATTGAACAATCTGCATGTTGCATTGAAGCCCTTCTTGTAGACATGTCTATTGGGCCCCCCTCCCCCTCTGCCCCCTCGAAAGGACTGTATGAAGTTGCCTTTTTTCTCTGAGGACCCTTTACTTGTTTCTGCCTTAGCTTGGGGACTAGCCTTGGCCACAGTTTCGGATTTCCCCTTCCCCATATGCTGAATCCAGAGTCTCACCTCAACCTGGTCCCAATCCAGCTCTGGACACACTGACATTTTCTTGCGAAACTCACAATCATACAAGTACCACCCCATACCAGTAGAGGATTCTGCTTCATCAGTGATGACACTGGCGTATTGGAACAAACCCTGTGCCTGTTCAGGAAAACGCTCTGTGATAACTGCAGCCAAAATTGAGAAAGCCTGTCTCCAGTTCTTGATCGTTTTCTCAGGCCAAGCTTTGAAACGGGCTTTCTTTTCCTCATCCTTACCACCCATGTTTCTAATGTCAACTCCATAGGCCCACCATCAGGAGGGAAAAGATGTCTATGAATTCTCTGCGCCAGATACCTTCTTTTGCCGCTTGTGGTATCTGCCAAGCGAGGGAACATTTACCCGACAGCAAAGGAGCCATGGTCATCAGCACTGCTGGTGGCGTAGGGGCCGCTCCCGTGACCGGCGTCAACGCAGCTGGCAGCGCAGGTACCACTAAGGGCTCAGGCGACAAAGTGGGTGCAACAGAGGCAAGTGTGATAACAGACGTGAGCGCAGGAGCAGCTACCTGCGCTGGGGAGGAGGGCAGCACTTGGGTAGGGGTGGTCGTGGATGAAGGAATCGGCCTATCCAACAGAGAAGCCTCTTGAACCAGGATGCCAGCAGGCGCTGCAGAGCTATCCCCACCTGGGACAGGGTACCCACCCCACACGCGAGCAACCGCCGCCTCCACCGGCAAAGGGAGGGGGACGACAGCCGCAGGCTCCACCAACCGGGGGGGTCACCGGAGGCGAAGACCGCGAGGGAGCGGCAAGCAAACCCGCTCTCACCTCAGACATAAAGACAGCTAAGGTGTCCGTGAGCTTACCCAAATCCTCCCGGGTGGCAAATTCCACAGCTGCAGCCACCGGGCGAGGGGGTGAGGGGGGGCTAGCCCGAAGCACAGCAGGAGGGGAGGCTGGTGCGTGCACAATAACATTTCTCACGGGTTCGGCCGCCCTGGTCTTGGGGGGGGGTTTCCGCTGGGAAGTCTTTCACTGTCGGTTTCCTCGCACGCTTGGGTCTCCCTGTGCCAGAATCCTCCACAATGTCTAATTCAGAGGCACTGATTGCGGGGACAATCCCAGGGTTTTTGGGGGGGTTGGCCGTCAGAAGTTCACTGGCCCACGCCACCCCATTGGCTTTGATCATGTCCAATAGCGCCTTCATCTGGGCATCCTGAGAGGGACCTGTTGCAATGTGGAAAAGATATTTTGTAAGGTAATAAGATCCAGAAGTCGTAGATATTCTTGAAAGGGTGTTTATTAGTTAAAATCTGGTAATTAAGTAAATAGGAGGAAGTAGGGAAGGAGGCCCCACCGGGAGCAGCATCCAGCTGCTCAGCCCACTCAACCAAACTGACCATACATTCAAACCATGCACACAGTAACATTCCAATGACATCACACACACTGGCTGAGCAGCAGGGAAGAGATGAACAGGATATAACAGGACCTATCCCTGAGTCATCAACCTGGGAGGTCTGCGTGAAAAGTGGTGGGGACCCCTGGCCGTCCATGATATCTTGTGGCTCTTTCCCTGAAAGAAAAATTACCGTGAGCCACAGACCAAGCTGAACGATGAGCACACAGTACAGGGCACCTACACATGGTGATGAGAAGACCCCAAAATAAGCAAAATGATATCTGCTGAAGAAGCCTACTACCGGAAACATTGTGTGAATAACTGCCAGTACACTTTCATCAACTACTGAACTCACAGCAATCATAAGGGGTGTAACTCTGTGCAGAACGACACCATGCCCATGTCGCCGAACCCCACTAGCGGCCATACAGAGCACCCACCAGAACATCCCGCGCTGCCACAGCGGTATACATACCTCCCCAACAGGGGGTGTTGAAGTAGCTCAAATCCACGCGGCGCCGGGCGTGCGCACAGGCAAAAGATGCGAAAGCAGTCTGAAAATGGGGAAAAGGTACAAATAAATAGATGCCACATATGCTACTTCCACTGTGTGCGGCCCACGGCAACACAACGAATGGCACTATAATACTCTTGCCAGATAACCGTGACATGAACCCGCGCCACACGTCCCGAGACAGGCGCGCCACGTTGTGAAGGAGGATGCAAGGGCAGCTGTCAGTATGGCTACCCTATGTCCGGCCCCCGCCCGCGAAGAGCCTTGCCCTAACAGCACACACATTCGGTACCTTAACCAGCCCCCAACGTGACAGGACGTACCTCACAAAGTAGCAGAAGCAGCAAGGACAACGTGTCACCGGGAGTGAGAGAGAAGGGCTGATGCGAGTACGGCCTGTAATTGGAAAAAGACACGGTTATAAACTTGGCCCCCACCGTTGACTCATCAACGAGGGCCCGGAGCAAGTCGTAATGCCCCTTGTAGCCGCCCCACACGACCAGCTACCTTACCATCCAACTCGGGCAGCTTCTTGAAAACCAGTGCAATAAGACCGCTTGATACCCGAGGCATTAAATGCAACGCCCTAAAACAGCATGGCCCTGACGTGACCTGCTGCAGGGCAACCCGATAGATCCATAGAGCCAGTCCTCCACAGCCCGAAGGGACCCACACCTAGCGGGTCTCGCTGCGCTTGCACTACAAACAAGGCCCAGATCTGAAAAACCCATGGGGCCTCGTAAGCAGCTTAGCAAACGCAGGCAGAACGCGGCGTGGCGCCGCGGCGCTAGGAAGGAAACAATGCATCACTGTATCCTGTTCCCCGGCATGCCACCATAGCAAGGCGGCGCACCAGAGACCTGCCCCATAAAAATGGCGGCACCCCCAGCACGTGGCGGCGCCCGGGGAGCATACGGCTACAAGAAAATGCCCGGGGGCTACCGCGTTACACCTGCTCCCCAAATTCCACAATGATACTGCTCCCCGACACAAGCCTTCCGCCCGCCACATTTGACCATGCCTGCAATTGAAATCGTGAACCAGCTTAACACAGCAAATATTAGACAAGCCTTGTTCCACATAAAATACACAATGCACAACATGACCAGATGCACTCGTGAGACGTGCACATGCCCCTTGTAATACTGCCCTACAGAATGGAGAACACAGAGGGAAGAATTAAACGCCGTTACGATTAAAAGCATGGCATGTGAGATAGCGTGTGAAGCCCACACATGACTACTACCCCCAAAATGATGACCCATGCATGAGCGATCACATGTAAGCCGGGGGCGCTGCAGGAATAAAGGTATCATGCCCGTGAGCGACATACCGGATGGCAACATACAAAACTGCGCTATCACGGAAGCCTACGGTGAATAAAGCTTTTACATAAAAATTTCACATTCACGTCGTTTAAAGCACGCAACCACATGAAAGCTGACCCCTTAACCCATACTCGAAAAGAAAACAACGATGCACATAGCAATGCCGTAATAACGGTCCCACATAGAGGCACGCAAGGTCAAAGATAGCGGGGGCAAGAGGCAATCGTACGCAATGTCATCAACCCTGCCCGGCCCGAGTGAAGGAATACAACAAATCTTCCACTCCGGGCCGAGTCCATATGATGCACTCCCACGGCCGTCCATGAGCTAGGTCACACAACAGGAGATTCACCTGAGAAGCTCACATGATCGATGATTTACAAATACGTTATTGAAACATCAACAAGGTACATTAATAAAAACAGCACATTGTCAAACTCCGGAGTCGAGCCGGCAGGTATGTGCGGCCCAGCAAAGCATCGGGCCACTTTATCGCCCCCAACTAAAGAAAAGGCACGGGGCGGGAAAAACTCTTTGCCGTCTAGCGTCCGAACGGGACACGGACCCCCAGTGCCGCTCCAACATACACGTGGGCAACAAGATAGCCCGCACCCCGAAGCAAGGGGCGGGACGGGGAGAGAATCTTTGTCGCATCCCGACCCCCGCCTCCACAGCGGCCCGACGCTAAGCAGGCCGCCTAGCCATGACTCGCGCCTCCGCAGGGAGGGAGTAGGCGAAGGGGGGGGGGCAAGGCCCGTAGGCCTCACTCACCGTTAGACTGTCCTCGGCGAGAAAGAGTGTCCCGACGCTGTCGCGCGACGTCCGGAGCGGCAAAGAGGCCTCCAAAATGGTGCACTGGGGTCATATACCCCCTGAGGCTCCTCCTAGCCGCCCGGACGTGCATCAGCGGCCCGCCCGCCTCCTACTGGGCGATTCCTGCCCAGGCGAGGAGTGGCTGGCCACAAGGGGGGGCGGGGCAGCCCTCCGTGACTAGGAGCCCGCCCTCCTGATGGCCTCGGGCAAGCGCAGATGTGAAGGCAGCTGTTGGACGTGGCCCTTTTTGCAGGGTCATCCCTGAACTTTTTGCCTTCCTTCTATATTTTTTCTGACCTGTTGTTGGCTGTTTTATGACTCTGGGCACTTTACCACTGCTCATCAGTGCTAAAGTGCATATGTTCTCCCTATTGTAAATAAATTGATGTATGAATTGGTGATTCCATAATTTACTGATTTGGTTTACTTGTCAGACCCTAGTACAGTGCACGGAGTGTGCCCAGGGCGTGTAAATCCAAATGGCACAGAGAGGGGGCGACCTCCAGTCTGTTCCCCTTGAATCTTACCATCACCAGGGTCTTAGAAATCTTGAGCTGTGGCTGAGAACAAATATATGAAATTTACAAATGAGGACTGCTGTCCCAGTATGCACCGCGCCGAGATCCTCAGACTGTGGACTCTGTTTCATCGGTGACCCATGGAGCTGCTGCAGCTTTGGGGTGATGCTCACCCCCTGAGGCTCAGCTTGAGGCAGCGCCTGGTGCAGTCGTGTGTCGAGGGGGCATATTACGAAGGTGGGCGATATGAGATTATCGCCGCTTTCGCTGCCGTTTTCGGCCGCTAAGCGGCGATAATTCTATCACCCTTTTAGCAAGCTGTCGCGAACAGCAGATAGCGACAGCTTGTAGGCGATAGCAAGCGGTTTGGGGCCCACTTTGCATGTCAGCGATATTTATCGCTAATGACGTTCAAAGTGGGCGTACCCAATCTGTTAGCGACTGAAAGCAGTCGCTAACATCGCCTATTAGCAACACAGGCGTAGCAATGGAAATATTCGCGCTAAGTGTGAATATCTCCAAAAGCTAACGCCTGCTCAGACCACTTCTTAGCCTGTATATCCAATGGGAGGTGGATATTCAGGCTAAGTCCCTATTAGCGATAATGCCTGAATATCGCTGGATTCCCAGTGATATTCATGCATTTCGCCACTATCGCAGGAAATGTTATCGCTTTAGAGATAAACGTTGCTAATAGCACGTTATCTCTGCGATAAAATCCGGTGATGCGTGGCGATAAAAAAATTATCGCTAAGCTTATTTAGCGATAAATATTGCTAGTTGTTGATAATATGACCCTTGCTGCTTTAGGTACCAGAGATACATTGGTTCCATGGTCCAGTCTTAAGGGTACAAAACCTGGACTGATCCTCATAACCTTCTTTGAGGGAATAAAAGAGGGAATATGATATTTTGGAGGAAAAAAGAGAGTATATCATTGGAAATCACTCACCAGGGAAGCCAGGGACAGCACAGACTACAAATAAAGCCTTTGCTCTTGACAGGTTACATTGGGCTGGCACACACTCATTCCAGTGGCCCATATTCAGGAGTCCTGGGTTCAACAAAGGCTGCCTCCACAGCTATCCCAGATTTTTCAGCCTTCATTGTTGCCTAGTGCTTTTTTACACACCCTCTGTGTTGAGGTGCTCTTTCGATCTCCACGAAGCGTTGAGGTCATAATGTCGGTCATAGCCTGCGAGGCTCTAGGTGAAGCCAAATAAAGACCAGCCGCCCCCGGTGACCAGTGGGCGGCTGTGGCTGCTGCCTACGAAGGATCACAGGATGACCCTGGACAACCCTACATGCCAGCGGAACAGAAGACTGAGTAATACCCTGGGTCTTGTGTAGCCCAGATGTGCAGCTCTTGGAGCAAGGCGTGGGTCTTCTCAGTCACTGCTAGCCGCTCAGGTGGACCACCCGACCGCGCAGGCGAAAAGCAGCCAACAGGTATCTTGTTCTTAGCTCACCAACACCACCATCATCCAACTCTGCATCCAAGTTATCAGAAGTGGCCCCAAGGTCTGATTCTGTCCTCCCAGAAGCTCTTAGGCCCACCTAGGCGAGGTGAAGCTGGTTGCGACGTCCCGCATGTACCAAAATGATCAGATGCCCATCCCCCCTCCTTGTAGTTCCACCAATGCATTATGGTCATGATACATACTACGATTTCGATGTTGGGGTATCATCAACCACTCATTGGCTGCTCTGAGACATCTACACCCATCCCAGGCACACCCTACCCTGGTGGAGGCTTCTGATGCATGCATGGCACTGCCAGGCAAGAGAAAAAGAACAACGGGGCATATTATCAAGGGGCTTTATCTCCGCATTTTTGGCTTTAAAAGCCAAGAAAGCGGGGATAAAATTATCTCCCTATTACCAAGCTGTCGCTAACACCAGTTAGCGACAGCTAGTAGGAGATAGCGACCATCTTGGGCCCCGCTTTGCATGTCAGTGATATTTATCACTAATGACATGCAAAGTGGGCGTGCCAAGATGTTAGCGACTGGAAACAGTCGCTAACATCGCTATCTCCTATTACCAACTTTTGGAGATATTCGCGCTAAGCGCGAATATCTCCAAAAGCCAACACCTGCCCTGAGCAGTTCTTAGCCATGTTATCCAATGGGAGGTGGATAACATGGCTAAGAGCATTTGCTCGATAATGCATGAATATCGCTGACTTTTCAGCGATATTCATGCATTGCGGCCGTTTTTTATCGCATTTGCGATAAACCTTGCTAATAGCAAGGTTTATCTGCGATAAAAATTGCCGATGTGCGGCGATAATTTTGGTCTCTAAACAAGTTAGAGACAAAAATTCTCTCTATTGGTTGGTAATATGCCCCAACATCCCCATGCCCTTGGAGGAAACTCTAGAAACTTGGAACAAGCGTTCACGCGGAACTCATTTCTGGAGAAACAATTTAGTAACGCAGGAAAATTCTGTGTATACGTACTCTGAAACATAAGCATGAAATTAGGATAGATAATGTTCTGTCTAGAATTAATCTACACATATCAGACAAAAACAATCAGTATTTCATTGTAATATTCAATTCGTCCAAATTGAAATGTATTTTTTAGACAAAAAAATATAATGACCAGACAATCACAATCAGGTGAGTAGTAGTCAGCCCCAAGTGAGAGAAACCAAAACCACACAAAGAGGGAAAGCGACACATTGAGTAAACATAAATGGTATGTAGGCATTGTTTCAGAAGACAACCAAATATGCTGCAAACATTTAGCCTCACAGGGTGGTGTTCCCAGAATGTAATTTACAAATGAAAGTTGGTGTCTTAAAGCTACAGGAACACAATAAGCAACAAGAAGCTGTTTCCTGCACTGCCCAGCTGACCAGTGGCAAATTTTATTTATTTATTTATTTAATTTGTATAGCGCGTTATAACCACCGGGGTCTCTAAGCGCTGTTTGTCCAGATTACGCAGTGGGGTTCAGTATTTACATGATCTTAACACCACACCTAAAGGCTGCTCCATGCTTGCTTGAACAGTGCAGTTTTTAACTTTTTTCTGAAAGATAGCAGATTGCATTCCTTCCTTAGCTCTGGGGCCAGTTTATTCCATAAAGCTGGAAGTGTATTGGAGAAAGCGCGTCCCCCCACCGTAGCCAGTTTGAAAATGCAAATGGACCAGGACTGGACCTTCCTACGGGCCTCAGCCTGACACCCTATGAGCCTCTAGCTGCCTCCCCTGAGGTCCTGAAGGGCTTTAAAAGTGAACTCCCGTGGTAGATTGGGACATGAAGGTCAAAGTCAGAAGGTCAAACCTTTGACCAGGATGAACCTGGCTGCGGTCAGCTTGAAACTGCGCCTAGGCCAAGTGCCTATCGTTGGTGCTTTGTGCTTTTGAGTGCAATTCTTACTTAAAACTTTTAAAACATATATCTCCGGTTCCACTTATTGTGTTTTTATTTTGGTGTCATTGTCTTTGTTAAATTTTACTCTATATTTTAAATTCTGTATTGTTTTGTATTTTGACTTTATTACTGGTTTGGTACTACATAAAAACGTTACACATTGCCCTAAGTAAAGCTTGTCCGCTGTGTGCCATAGCTACCAGGCGGTTCAGCTCAGGTTAATTTTGTGACTTTACCTGCTCACCCTGACAAAGGTTGTGATTATTCCTTGAGGTGGGGAGTCACCCACTCCAAATAATAATTCAGTTTCTTACACTTGCCACAAATCCATTAGTGAATTCCCTTTGGGTATAAAAAAAGTACATTTAGGTGTAAACTTATGTTTAGGAGTGAATCTACCTTAGTTATCACGACCCTGTATTTTTGTAGGTCAGAGGGACCTTAATTTTGCGCCATAAAACTGTACAGTTGAATGCAATACAATATCTTTAGGCCGAATGGAATTTATAACTCATTATTGTGGAAGAAGGCTCCGTAAACTTTTTCCAACCGTCCTATCACCTAGATGTAAATGAGGGGTTAAGTCTTCAACTGGAGTGCCATTCTGGTTGGGATTTTATAGGGCTGTGTCGAGTCATCCTGCCTCTCTTGGTATAACATCCATTGCTCTCCCCTTTCACGCTAAATGTAGCGTGAATGGGTGCCTTATTTACAAGGTGGCGTTAAGTCACGTTAAGTGGCTTAACGCTGCCTTGTAAATAAGGCGAAGCACCTATCGCCACTACAACATCCTTAAAAGGGACGTTGTGGTGATGATAGGGGCTTGAAAATATTAACCCTGGGCGTAGTTTGTGAAGTAGCGCTCCGCGTATCTACGCAAAGTGCACATCGCACTACCCGAGCTACGCGTAGCTTCGCAAACTGCGTAGTGCACTGTGCAAGATGCTGTTCGCACCCATTGCACAGTGCCGGATGCTTGTCCACACTGTGCAATCAGTGCAAACTGCATCTTGCACAGTGCAAGCGGTCGTTTTCTGCCGCTCGAGTAGATTTCTACTCGAGCGGTAGCTTTCTCAACGCGGACTGGTAGTTTCTAATTGCGAGCAGTCGCGAGCATATGCGACCACTCGCAATGAGAAACCTGCCCTCACCACGTTGAGAAGCTCGCCGGGAGGTTTATTTTCCATGCTCGCGATCCACAACTTGATGTTGCTGATCACGAACTAGGAAAAAGTCTCGCCAGGATGTCATTTTGCTTGCTCGTGGTCGCCAACTTGACGTTGAGGACCGCGAGCAAGCAAAAAATAACCGCTGCTCTACGCTACGCTACGCTACACGTGTTTGCACTGTGCTACGTGCAATTCACGTAGTGCGAAGTAGCGCAAACTTTGCAAACTACGCAGGCTTAGAAAATATGCCCCATAACTCCTTGATGTCCAAATTTTGACAATTTAGGGGCATATTTACAAGCTCCTTACGCTGCCGGTATGTCAGTTTTTCCAGTGGTAAAAATGAAGCACTGGTGGCGTAAGGGGCTTATAAATAAGCCCCTTAGTATTTACTCCCATTTTGAAAGGGGTCCCACAAATCTGCCTTTTGACCTGTAGTGTTTCCAACCTCCTCTGTCATTACGTCACTAGTTTTTGTAAGAACTGGACGCACTTTGATTGATTGAAGCGTAAAGGAGCCGAAAACCACCAGATTGTTGTTTCTCAGTCAATTAGGGAATTGTGAAGTGCGCTACTCACCCGCAAGGTTCTCAAGGTGCTGGCGGGAGGGGCCTGCGGCTCCGAGTCAGCTGAAGAGCCAGGTCTTGAGACTCTTCCTGAAGGTGTGCAGCATGGGGGAGCATCTGATATTGGGTGGGAGCTCGTTCCTGGGCCCTTGCCGCGATGTAGGTCTGCGGATGTGCGAGGTTTCTGCTAGGGCGAGGTGGCGAAGTGGAGGTTTCTCTTGGGTACGTGGAAGGAGACTCTTTTGTTGAGGTATTTGGGTCCGATGTTGTGGAGGGATTTGTAGGCGTGGATGAGAAGCCTGAAGGTTACTCTCTTCTCGACCGGGAGCCAGTGGAGGTCTACAGGTGTTGGGTGATGTGTTCATGTTGTGGGACACAGAGGACGGGTCTGGGTGAGGTGTTCTGGATGGTCTGGAGTTTACGCAGCAGGTCTTTGTTGATTCCAGCGTAGAAGGCATTCCCGTAGTCCAGACTGCTTGTTATGAGTGCGCGGGTGAAAGTCTTTCTGGATTCGGTGGGGGGTCCATTTGAAGGTCCTGCGAAGGATGCAGAGGGTGTTGAATCAGGTGGAGGTGACAGCGTTGATCTGGCGGGTCATGGTGAGGGAGGAGTGGAGTATGATGTCGAGGTTCCGGGCGTGGTCCGTTGGGTTGGGGGTGCTGAGGGCGGTGGACCACCAGGTGTTGTCCCAAGCTGAGGAGGTGGATCCAGGGACGAGGACTTCAGTCTTCTCTGAGTTGAGCTTCAGACAGCTGTTGCCCATCCAGGTTGCAACGTCTTTCATCCCTTCCTTGAAGCTGAGTCTGGTGGTGTTGGGTTCCTTCATGAGGGAAAGGATGACCTGGGTGTCGTCGGTGTAGGATACTATGATGAGTCCGTGCTTTCTGACGGTGGTGATGAGGGGGGCCATGTAGTTGTTCAAGTAGGAGGGGCTGAGCGATGATCCCTGGGGAACTTCACAGATGATCTCAGTGGGCTCGGAGAGGAAGGGTGGGAGTCTGATCCTTTGGGTTCGGCTGGCGAGGAAGGAGCAGAGCCAGTTGAGGGTGGATCCCTGAATGCCGGTGTCATGGAGTCTGGCTGCGAGAGTGTGGTTGGAGACGGTGTCGAAGGCTGCGGAGTGGTCTAGTAGGATGAGGACCAAGGTGTGGCCTTTGTCAAGGAGTGCGCGGATGTCGTCTGTGGAGGCGGGGTGGGTGATTTCGGCGCTGTGGAATCCAGATTGTGAGGAGCCGAGAATGGCATTTTCTTCGATGATGTTTGTCAGCTGGGTGTTGATGATCTTCTTGGTGACTTTGGCTGCAATGGAGAGCAGAGAGATGGGTCGGTAGTTTTTCAGGTCCGTCGGGTCTGCTGAGGGTTTCTTGAGGAGGGGCTTGACTTCTGCATGTTTCCAGTCATGAAGGAAGTTGCCGGTTCCGAAGGTGGCCTTGACAGTGTGTCGTAGCTCGGGTGCAATGGCGGCGGCGGCTCTGAGGAAGATGTGAGGCAGGCATGGGTCCGTGGGGGCTCCCGAGTGCGTGCCCTTAATGGTCGTGGCAGTATTGAAGGAATATAAAATCGATATTATATAATGTTGTCGTAATGTATCCAATATATCAATGCTACTTTGATAGAAACCCCTTGTAAATACACTCGACCCATGCATATCCTAAGAATCGGGCCCGAACTGAGCAAACCCCATCCTGGTTTCATTTCCCGGGGCCTCTGTCATTAGTTAGGAAAACACGTGACATGCTGATCAGAGGAGAGCCTGAAAGGTCGGCCTGGGCTATGAACAGACCATTGATTCTAACTTAGGAAACTCAAGGTCGCATCTGCCTTTCTTGTAGGATGAGCACATTCTTGCAGGCGCCATGCCTATACTCCCGTGCACCAGAATGAAAGGGAGGCACCTTCACTGACCTACCCCCGGAATAACTTGAGCTGATTTTCGAATCAATCAGTTGTGCCTTATATGGGTTTTCCTGTTGGTTTCTCATGAACTGGTACTTTTCCATGTACGGGGTTTCTATGAGGTATGCTGAAAGTATATATGCACTGTCTTGAATGTAATCCAGCAGTCTCCTCTGCACACCTTTGAGAGCTGTGGTGAGAAGGAGTCTCCCCTATATAGGGCGCTTTTGCAAAAAAAAACGATTGAACCTTCTCCATTGCCGGCTGACTTATTCTTGGTAAATAAGGTATATGGGCTATTGGTGAGTATAGATCTATGGTATAATTTTTTGGTACTTCAGTTGGTGACTCCGCCGGGACTCCGCGATAGGGTTGTCCCCTCCTGTAAACAGGAGAAGAGGAATGGGGAGGGGTTCTGGTCGAGGGGGAGGACTGAAAAAGGATCCTGATTGAGAAACCAGTTTGTGGTAGAAAAGGAAAATTCCACTCTTCAACCCAGTGACATTTCCAGCTGCTAAATAATCTTTCGTCGGAGTCCTTCGGGCTTAACCCGGGAACAGCTGACCGTGTTGGTCTATAAAAGAAGTCGGCAGTGGAGAACGCACAATCAGACCTGAGTGCACCAGGTGAGTGAACTGTATTGTAAGTCCTTTGTGGATTTTGGAACGAGCACTTTTGAGTGGTGGTTCAGAAGAACAGTTAACTGAGTATGGAATGTAGTGGTTAGTGAACCACAGGGAATCTGGGGGTCTGACGTGGCAGAGGTGTGACTGCACGGGCAGATGCTCCATAGACTTGTTTGGTGATTAGTTGGGACAACATTGGACAACTTAGTGTTGCACGGGGGTGCTAACTCGGCCGAATCCTCTCTGGAAAGACCCGCAGGAGCAACTGGGTAAGCGCGGGGTCTGGGGTTGCACCCATAATGCCCGGCCCAACCAGCACAGGACTGTGGGATAGTCTGTAAGAGGGTTCATGGTGCGTCTGTCTGATGATCCCAGGGCAGTCTTTGGACTGTCTCTTTTGTGAATTCTTTTAGTGGTCTGAAATCCAGGGTGATCGATTCCCCGAACAGGAGTCGACGGGGTCTGTTCGAGTATGAGACATGTCGTACGGAATTGTGAATTCATGACCGGAGTACTCTTAACGATCGAAACTTATGCACTTTAGGTATGTTATATGAATAGAGTCATTTTGAGTTGAATGGTGAAAGAGTGTGTGGAGAGTGGACGCGTCCATGAGTGTGACTTTAGTCGGAATGGTATGATTTGTTGAATTCATAAAAAAATGTTGTGTTTCAGTAAATTGTGTCTTGGATGCTGCCGCCAGAGAAGTGGACGGCTGGAAGAAAGACAGCCTGCTCCTCCGGAGGGCAGTCCTAGTTTTGACATGTATATTAAACATGGTATTTCTCCCATTTTGTTTAATACACTGTGAAACAAATATACTAAAGACAATGCAGAATTACAATGGTCTTTAACAGGGTCTTTTGATGAAAGAAACATTAATTACTTACAGAATAAATTGTTTTTAAGGAGGAGCCGTCAGACTATGTTTGACTCCTTGACCTTATGGTTAAAGGAGGCAAAGCGACGGCGAATACGAGAAGAAAAATTGGGAAAGATTAAAGCAGGACAGACTGTAACCCAAAAAGCGGTAGCATATGAGAAGGAAAAAGTGGAGAAAAATATTGAGCAATTGGATAGACAGTTTCGATTACAAACAGATAAAAGTTATGTGACCCGAACCGAGGCAGAGGACGAAATAGAGGAACTATTAGAGGTTCGCCCTCCGCCTCCATATGCCCCCCGGGGTTTGTACCCGGCGGTCCCAGTGGACCGGACAGGAAGGACGGGAGCAGCGGTGCCTACAGTTGCTACCACCCCGGTGGCCGTACACCCTCCTGCTCCGTTGCCCGCTCCTCCTACCCTTCGTTCAACTACCTCAGATTTGATTACTTTATTACCTGGGTCAGTTGCCGCCTCTCCCTTGTCCACAGTATTTTTAACACCCCCAGCTAGAGGAACAATGGTCACCCCTAAGGGGATGACCTCTGCCTTTTCAGATGTCACGCCACAACGCCCTATGGAAGGAATGGAAGGTCGACGAGTTTTTACTCGATCGTCCTTAGGAGATGAAGAAAGACGGGCTATAGTGATTCAGGCATCCCAATGGATGCGGAACCCGATTTATACTCTGGAAGACATTTGGAGTACTAGAAAGATTTTGAACCAGATACACAACAACCAGCATTAGAACATATGGCAATTAGACTGATTTCCTTATGGGAGCAATGTTTTCAGGAAGGACTGGCCCCCCAGATATTGTGTGATATCAAAGATCGAGCTTTTAAGTTCGAATTACAGGTTGAAGAAGTATTTCAAAATGTTGAAACTTTGATACAATATCGAGATCGAATGAATTGGAGATGCCCGGATGTAGGGACACAGTACCCTATGAGAGAAGTGCACCCTCTTTTCCATCCAGAAATTCCTGAAGTGTTAGATGGAGGGGGCCAAGTAACCAGAGCACGTGTAGAGGCGCGTTTCCAAGAGCAGTGGGTCTATACCCCTTGGAAGCGAAGCAAGGTTCTTACTTTAAAAGCCCAACTTCCTGACCCGCGAAAAAACCCCACAGCTTATTATAAAGAACTGACAGAAGCCGCGAACTCAGCCGTTGTGACTTTAGCTAACATCGAGTTATTTTTCGGTCTTTTGATCCCAGTAGATATATGGAGACAGGTGCATGATTCAGATCATGCTGCCGAACTGGGAGGGACCTAGGACCAAATAAAGACATGGGACAAACATCGAAAACCGGAAGAAAAGCCTAAAGACGAGATTTTAGCTATACCAGCTTGAATTATTACTTATATGCAAACCCTTATTCCTCCACGAAAGGTGGATTGGGATAAACTAACAGCCTGCAACCAAAAGAAGGATGAAAATGTCTCTGATTTCTTTACTCGGTTTGAGAAAGGGTTTATTGATTTCAGTGGACCAGATTTGTCTGGCATACGGCTATTTGTAAACAGATTTGTCACTAATTTGTTATCAGAAATAAAGACACGTTTACAGGCTGCCGAAAGTACTTGGACCACTTCAACCCCTTCAGTTATTCTTAGTATGGCCCAGTATTATGAACTTCGAGAAAATGAAAGCAAGGATAAGTCGGATGAAAAGGTTAAGGAATTAAAAACCAGAGTACTGCTGCAGCAAGTCAGCAGAGGGCAAAACAGTAGAAGGGGAGGAAGGGGCTCCTTCCCTAGAGGAGCAATGATGAGAGGAGGAGGAGGTCAAGGTCCTCCTATAAGGATTAACCAGTGTTCCAATTGCAGGCAGGAAGGACAATGGCGAGCCCAGTGTCCATTATTATATGAACGGCTTGGTTTTAATTGAGGACGAGGAAGGGGAGGTACTGATCGGAATAGTATGAGACGCAGTGACAGGTCCGGTGATGAGTCAGGAAAAAAATATTTCGATGATTTTCAAGGAAGGCAATACTATAATGAGGATTATTGGGAAGACGGCTACGATGGAAACAATTATGCATGAGACAGCCACGGACAGAGCAGGGGCCATATATCAGTACCAGTTGACCAGCAGGGGCCTTATGTACAGGGGCAATTGATGGGGACATCTGAGAAGTTTTTGGTGGATACTGGAGCAATGAATAGTTCTGTTGCTCATACATTGGTACCAGGGGCTGCTCTGTCTGGGCAAAATAACGTGTCGGTGGGATTTTCAGGAATCCCCGTAGTAAGCCCCATTTCAAAGCCACTACCCTTTACTATTGGCCTGTTACTGTAGACTCACCATTCTTGCTTGCTTCTAGTTGTGGCGAAAATTTGCTAGGATTGGATATACTAAAGAAGTTGCATGCTCGTATTTATTGTTCTCCTGATGGTGTGTATCTAACATTGCAGCCTCCTATTGAACGTATGTCGCAATGTTTAGTCAAAGATGCACCTCTCCCTCCTGAGTTTTCAGGTATACCCCACACTCTTTGGGCGAAAGGGGATACGGATGTCGGACTGTTGAAAATACCCCCTGTATCCATAACTTTAAAACCAAACGTGCATCTACCACGTATTCCTCAATATCGAATTTCGCCAGAAGGTGAACAGGCTTTATTACATGTTATCCATGATTTAATTAAGAAAGGAGTGCTAGAAGAAACGGCTGCAAACATCTGTAACAGCCCCATTTTACCAATTTTGAAAAAGGCCCCTCTAGATGGTGACCCTGATTATAAAGATACTTATCGCTTTGTGATTGACCTTAGAGAGGTTAATAAAATAGTGATTCCTCAATACCCTGTGGTCCCAGATATCACTGCCATTTTGACTATGATTCCCCCTACTGAACAGTATTTCCCAGTGATAGACCTGAAGAAAACTTTCTTCAGTATCCCAATGCATCCTGACAGCCGTCATATCTTCGGATTCTCATTATCTGGCCGAAGCTTCAGATTCTGCCGTGCACCTCAAGGCTATACTGAAAGTCCTAGTATTTATAGCCAAGCCCTAAAATTAGTATTAGATGAATTGGTCCTGCCCCCTGGTAATGTTCTCATCCAATATGTGGATGACATTCTAGTGGCATCAGATACAGCAGCCGGTTGTAAGGAAGCCACTGTTAAACTATTGCATCATTTGGCAGCGAATGGTAATAAAGTGTCCTTGTCCAAATTTCAATATTGTCAAACAGGAAGTGACCTATCTTGGTCATTTACTGTCGAAAGCGGGGAGAAGACTAACTCCTGAACGGATAACTGTTATTACTAACATGTCTGTGCCCCGTACTCAGCGTGATGTTCGTGCTTTTCTAGGCATAACCTCTTACTGTCACCAATGGATTCCTAATTTTTCTCTTCTGGCTAAACCTTTGTTGCATTTGGTTACCAAAGACGTGCATGAGCCCTTGCCCTGGATGGATGAATGTCAGGACGCTTTTAATTCTTTAAAATCTGCTCTTTGCTCTGCACCCGTTTTGGGTACTCCGAACTACCGAAAACCTTTTGTACTTTACGTGCATGAGGTGGACGGTTGTTCTCTTTCAGTGTTAACCCAGGGTTTTGGCGGAAAGCAACGACCTTCTGCATATTTTTCTGCAGTATTGGATAATGTTGCCAGGGCCCTTGTGGTAAATAAATAATTAATTACCGGTACTATTTTTGAATACATTAATAAAACAGATAGCTCAATAAATAAGAGGCAAGATCCGATGTATCTGAGTCGAACGGGCTTTATTCAGGCATAAGGGAAGGGACAGGATCGGGACAGCCTGAAATAGAATGGCATAGAAGGCAGCTGCAACGTTTCATCAACAGTACAAGGTATATATAGTAAAACATCACAATTACATTACATACAGTAGGCGTAACAAGTGACAAGCGTAAGATAAGAACACATGGGCGTGAAAAGAAGGCGTGCACGTAGACATGTGATGAGAACGTCACAGAAGTGTCATGAAGTGGGTGGATACATGGAGGGGGCTACCTGAGCAGCTGGAACCTTTAACCTAGTGGTGCGTGAAAACGGGCTTTGACGTGTGACTGGGAGAACTGGGGGCTATGACTTCTGCACTAGAAGAGGAGACGGAAGTCTGCGATGTCAGGACGACATGTACCTATAGCATATCTGGTATCTGGTGTTTTGGAGTACATGTTGATAGAATCTAAAAGTTATCAGGGCAAAGGCTACTGGACACTAAGACTGGTGCATGCATATATTCTTCATGTATTGCGTGTGCTATGAATCTTCTATGGATATTAATTAATTCTCTTACATGGAGACAGAAAGACTAGACTATAGCTGAAGCTGTTTATGTGGTTCAGTAGCTTAGGAATGTGAAGACGGAGAGCTGAACTGATAACTAGAGGCATAACATATTCTTGGCAGACAGGCAGGCAGAGCCAGGCCGGGCACCGCGCTGCGCGGCAGGAAGTAAGTGAAGGGTCAGGGATGCAGGTGGGGGCTGCATCGCTCCTCGGAGTGGGTTCAGGAGACTGGAGCTTGAATCTGGTGTCTGGGCCCTTTTGAGGCCTAGAAACGGGGACAATTCAATGAATTAACATGCATAATGTAAAACGTGGGCAAAATAAGCCTAATACTCGTTGCTTTCACAGGAACTGGAGACTGGCATACTAACGTTGGACACAACTATAATTGCGTCTTTAATCGATCATAGGGGAACATATGCATATCGATCATGCACATATAACATAGGATGGGGAACACGTAGGCACATATGACAAGGCAAAATTCAATTTTCCTCATTCCCTCCTTGTGCCCTACGTTTCCATCAGGAAACATCAATATTCATGATACCATCTATCTGTTCATAGAGCATCATTTGCTCGTCTCGAATTGTCTTGGAACGGGACTTAGGACTAGGAATACAAGAGGTAGCACACAAGCCGCAAATCGCAGGGCCACATTGTAAACAGAGGCAGCAACTGAATATGATCATTACTGCTATACCCAGGAATGACAATACTTTCCATCCCCAGGCAGATATTATACTCCAGAGCCAACCGGACCATGTCCAGGTGCCTGGATTCTGGTGTAACTGATGGGCAATTTTATGAAGTCTGGTTATAGCTGAATAAACAGACGGTGCGTTATTAGGAATAAAAATGCAGCAACTAGATCCGATGACTCTACAAGCTCCTCCCCTATCGGCCAGTATGACGTCAAGGACGAGACGATTTTGGAGCACGACAAATCTCATAGCAGATTGCTCTTCAGTCAAGTTACCTAGAGCGGAAGTAGTCTCATTCACTACTGCTTCAAGGGTTCTGGTTAGCCTACGTATTAACTTACTATTCTGAACAGGACCTATGAAGAAAAAGAAACCTTTATTGAAGTCTTGATACTGTTCTAAGGCAGTTTCAGTTTGATCGACAATTGGGGACTCAGTCTCCCTTCTATGTCTAACGTGTACTAGATGTGCGTTTCTGTGATAATCGGATGGGGCTAGGAAAACTGGTGGCAGTAGGAAGGCAAGGTAACATGTTCCATCCCAATCTTGGGGCAGACGTACATATGCGGTCTGGCCACATACAAAATAAGAATGACGTGAGGCTTTGAAAATAGATTTCCCACTGTCACTATACTCGACCACAGTAGTACAATCACTATGACCTACATGTGCGGAACCATTCTTTCTGACACAGAATTCGCCTTTTACTGGTAGGACTGTAATAGCAGGCAAATCTGGAGTAGTCTCGGACTGAACATTCAGGACCATGAAATTCGAGGAATAATTACCTAGATCATATACTTCGTTTTCTAGATCTAACCCTGTTCTATGGGAAGGACCTTCCTTGTCTGGAAAACATGTTCTATTCAGAAGGGACATATCATTTGAGGACGACGTTAACGTGGACCATGCTCCACACGAACCATTATGTGAAAATGGATAGGGAAAGAGTGGCAGAACTCCCTTCGGTGTCTGGAAAGGGGGGAGTCGACCACACACCCAACAATTAGTGGCATTGCTGGTCTGGTGTGAATAGTGTAACATACGGATAAAAGTATTGTTGCGCATGGCAAGACGATAGGATAACTCGTGAGGAGGCAGGTCACTAAAAGTGTGCTCTACTGTAGCATTAGAAAACATATGTACATGTGAATTAATAGGAAAACATAAATGTAAGGCATAACTTATGCAGGTAACCATAAGACTCAGAAATAACAAAAGCAATAAAGTAATAATACATCGACTTCGAAGATTCTTACAGTATCGTATTCTCTTAGAGTTTTGACTAACTCTCTCACTGTGTGGGTCTATCTCATACATGTCAGGAACCTGTCTAACCGTTTCACCCGAGAGGGACTTAGACAATTAAACTGGCTGACTTACTAGACCGAAGCTTATCTTTATACTCCTGCTGCGGAGTTTTCTCTAACAGGGGAAGTTTAGATTCAGTGTCTGGGCAGTCCTTGAGAACGGGGCAGTCCTTGAGAACGGGGCAGTCCTTGAAAACAGTCTTTGGTTTGAGTCCATGGAATCTCTTTACATGACTGGAGTGCAACCACCCTTTTCTTCCTTCAATCTTCACGGCGGTCCTTGTTGTTAGTAGGACAAGTCGGGGCTCCGTCCAGCGGGGCTCCAGCGGACTTGAACGATCAAAATTCCTCACGAGGACAAGGTCGCCTGGTATGACCTCGTGCGGTTTTACTTGAGTGTTGTCTGGAAAAGCAGCGGCAACCTGTGAACGACAAGAGTGTAGTGCAGACATCAAGGAGGCCAGGTAATCTGTCAGCATATTACTGTCAACATCTGTAATTGTACGTGGTCTAGGTGTACCCCACATGTTTGGGGGACGACCGAACACTACCTCGAAAGGGGACAGACCTGAACGGGAGTGAGCGACCATTCTCATATAGAAAAGGGCGACTGGCAGTGCTACCATCCAATCTACGCCTTTTTCTGCGCATACTTTGGCAATGCGGATTTTCAGAGTCTGATTATGTCTCTCTACGAGACCGGCTGCTTCAGGATGTCGTACACAATGGAACTTCCATTGGTACCCTAACAGAAGGGATACTTGTTTCATGAGCTCGGATGAGAATGGCTGGCCGTTATCTGAATACACGACCCTAGGCAATCCATAGCGGGGGAAAAACTCACGAACCAACTGCCTGGCAGTGGTCGCAGCTGTGTAATCTGGGACTGGATATGCTTCTGTCCACCTGGACAAAGCGCATACAACTACGAGGACATACTTGAAACCTCGACATCGCTCCATCTGAATATAATCCATCTGGAGGACTTCAAAAGGGTGGTCAGGAGGATGGAATCCACCTTGTTCCACCGGGACACCTTTACCTGGATTGAACTGACAACAGATCATGCAGGTACGCACTTTCTGCTTGGCTGCTGCTCGTAAATGCTTGTTAAACCAAAGGTTCTGAATACTGTCTAACATGGCCTTTTCTCCTAAGTGTGCTGGACTATGTGCGGTGTTAATAATGACTTGAACCATAGAGTCGGGGAGAAACCATGTGGCTTTTCCCTTCGTCAACCATCCTTGATCTGTCTGGACCCCTCCTTGTTCGGACCATTTCTTGATTTCATCTGGGGTAGCATGTAACTGTATATCTAGTACGTCTTGTGTAGGGTCCTTAACTGTCATACAAGTAGTCTGATCTGGAATGTCTGTCTGTGTCATGTTAACTGGAATGTCTGGAGTCTGAGCTGTAAGCTTGGCTGTTCGATCTGCCAGGTCGTTACCCTGGGAAATGATGTCAGTGACTTTCGTATGTGCTTTGCACTTCATGATAGCGATAGCTGTCGGTAAATGTATTGCATCTAACAGAGCTTGAATGAGGGGGCCATGCTGAATCTTGGTTCCATGAGAAGTCATAAAACCTCTTTCTTGCCAGAGCACTCCAAAGTCGTGTACAACTCCGAATGCATAACGTGAATCTGTGTATATGTTTACTTTCAGGTTCTTCGCTCGTATGCAGGCTTGGGTCAGAGCGACAAGCTCTGCTGCTTGAGCAGACAGGGTGTCAATACGATGTGTTTCTATAACTTCAGTTTCAGTAGTCACTGCATACGCGGCTACTAGTTCTCCTGTACTTATTCTCATACATGAACCATCCACATAAAGTGTCAGGTCGGGATTAGGTAATGCAATGTCTGTCAAGTCTTGTCTTGGTTTTGTCATGGTGTTAACAACTTCCACACAGTCATGTGTGGCAGGATTTGGGGTAACTGACGGTAACAGTGTAGCTGGATTTAAAATGTTGCAGCGTCTGATTTCTATGTGTGGCTGAAACAATGTCAGTTCATATCCTGTTAAACGTGCAATTGTCAAGTGCTGAGTCTGCGTTCGGTTTAAAAGAACTTCCACGGAGTGTGGAACCTGTACTGTCAGGGAATGTCCTAACACTATGGAATCACTTTGTCTGATAGCTAGAGCTGTGGCTGCAACTGACTTGAGGCACGCAGGCAGCGCCTGGGCCACTGGATCTAATGTGCTAGAGAAATAAGCACAGGGCTTGTATTGTCCTGCTTGATCTTGTGTGAGAACAGATAATGCAGTACCATCACGTTCAGTGACAAAAAGTGTAAAAGGCTTACTGTAGTTCGGTGTTGCTAGAACAGGTGCTTGGCATAAAACTTTTTTTAACTCATTGAAAACAAGTGTGTGTTCCTGGGTCCAAGGGAGGACAGTCGATACGGCTGCCTCCTGTGTCGTTAACTGTATCAGTGGCTTAGCTAGAAATGCATACTGAGGAATCCATTGTCTGCAATAAGAAGTGAGGCCGATAAAAGCTCGTACCTCCTTCTGAGTCTTGGGCTGTGGAAGATGTGCTATTAACAGGATACGGTCAGGTGTCAACTGCCTACCCCTCTTGGACAGTAAGTGTCCTAGGTAGACCACTTGCTGGACACAGAATTGCAATTTAGAAGGGGACACCTTGTGCCCATCTCGGCCAGAAAATACAAGACTGTAAGTGACGCACGTTCGCAGTCATGTTCAGAACGGGCTGTGATCAGTAGATCATCGACATACTGGAGCAGGGCAGTGTCAGTTGGCATGTGAATATTGTCTAGTTGTCTTTTAAGCACTTGACTGTAAATACTAGGACTTTCTGTGAAACCTTGAGGAGCTCGTGTAAATTTATAGCTCCTTCCATTTAAACAGAATCCGAAAAGGAATTGGCTGTCTGGATGAATGGGGACACTAAAGAATGCGTTCTTGAGATCAATAACAGTGAAGAACGTAGCTTCTGAATCAATAGCAGTTAATAGGGAAGAAATATCTGGAACCACTGGGTACTGGGGCATGATACATTTATTAAGTTCTCGAAGGTCAATCACTAATCGATAAACTGGAGGTGCATTTGGATCAGTACGTTTCAGAATCGGAATGATAGGAGAATTACATACATTGGAGTCAGTTTCTACAACTACTCCTTGAGCAATAAGCTCGTCAATAATTTTGGATAAGGCTGCTACAGCCTCAGGTGGCAATTTGTACTGTCGGATTCGTGGTAATACAACACCTTGTTTCAGAGTGACACGATAGGGTGTAATGTGCATACAACCTACATCAGTTGGACCTTGCGCCCATAAATGCTGAGGTACATTCAATAATCTTGGATCAAAATCACGTAATACATAATGACCTTTAAAATCTCGCAGAAACAGTCGCACCCCTTCAGGGGAGCAGCATATAACTGCTCCTAATTCTTTCAGAGTCTTTATACCAAGTAAGTTCTCTGGACAGGATTTCGTTAGTAACAAGTCTGTAGTTCGGGACAATGGACCAACTTCTAGAGTAACTGGTTTCGATATTTCATTAACAATAGGCTTTCCTGAAAATCCAAGGGAAACATTTCTAGAGCCTGAGAGCGGAGCCCCTGGAACCTCGTCATGACTGATGGTAGTCCTACTTGCCCCTGTATCAATCAGAAACTTTCTGTCTTTCCCTAATACTTGACTATGTACATAGGGACCCTCTTGATCTACAGGAATCTCGATGAGAGGCAAGCCAACCTCCCTCTCTAGGCTGTTTCATGAATACGGCTGATAATCTGGATACTCTGACTGTGCGTACTGGTACATCTGCTGTGTAACGTGCTGTGTGGCAGCTATAGGCTGCGGTACTGTAACTGACTGTTGTGCGTTCTGCGGTGTCTGGGAAGTCTGTGAAACTTGTTCTTGTCTAGGAGGACGTGGTCTCTCTTTTGTCTTACCAGTAGCTATGTTGTGTTTCAGAACTGCACATTCGTTTATATAATGACCTGGCTGTTTACAGTAATTGCATGTCCCTTTAACGGGAGTTGCAGGGTGACTAGCTTGATTCGGACCCCTCTTCTGACTGTCTTGCGGAACAGACTGTGCAACTAGTACTTTCATTTTCGTGTCTTTCATACGTCTCCTTTCATGTTCCTGCTCCTCCCTAATTCTGTTCTGGTGATACTGTAACATCTGGAGCATCTGTGACGGAGTATTAGCTTGCCAGGTACTTTCGACTTTCAGTACTCGATTTTTAACTTGTGGACTTGAATTCTCGACTAGCTTGGTAACAAAAAGATGTGGATACGATTCACTACTTGTTTTCAGACCACTATTAATAATGAAACATTTCTCAAATCTAGAATAAAAATCACTAGTGTCTTGTTTCTGTTTACAGGCTGAGATGGCATCCCAGTCTTCCTTTTTCGTGGCTAGTAATCTTGGCAAGACTTGTATCAGTAACTCGGGCAATGCTTTAGCTTTTTCCCCAAGACCGGTACCTGGAACTCGTGTATTATCTTCAGTCTCTAATGCGGTCCAATCTATCTTTTTCTCTCCCACCTCCCATTCTTTTTCTTTGAGTTTTTCATATATGCCCGCAGGCAACAGGACCTTTAACATTTTAATGATATCAGGATACGTGTATTCTCCCATACGGAGCATGTCCTTTAGTTCGCGGTGGAACCCTGCTGGGTCTTTATCGTGACAAGGTATTAACTTTTTCATTTCCAGAAGTTCTATTTTCGTGATAGGGGTGTAAACAAATACTCGTTCTAGATCACCCCCCTCTCCCTTAACTGGATGTACTTCTCGCAACGGATTCTGTCTATCTATGTAGAATGATTTCCTTACTGGGGGTGGAACAGGAACAAAATGTGGATTCAAGAACGTTCTGTATTTGTGGCGCTGTTCTAGTATGACACTAATTAAATCAGTACCTAGACCTTTCCATCTGTTTTGGAGTAACTCGTTCAGTACATCATGTAAAGGACCTGGATCAGAATACTGACCCTCATACAATGTAATGAGGTGTTGGATCATATACGTACCCACCAGACGCTGCTCGGCTGGGGGCAGTTTCAGAAACGTTTGGGCCACTATTTCATCTGGAAACGTGGTGGAATCACTAGTCCATCGTACTGCTGATCGGGCTAGTTCTTGTTCATGCATGGTACTAGGCTCGCTATAACCTATTCGTGATTTCAGAATTTGGTCGGTGGCCTGGAACACTTGTTCAAGAGAACACTGTTCTGGTACTGGAGGAGGAAAAACTTTCTTGTAATCTAGACATGAATGTCGGTCGGAAAGTCTAGTTCTACCTACATACGCTATTCTGGCGGGATTCTCGCTGTCTACCTCTTCACTGGAAGAGTCATTCTCTTTCTCGGTTGCTCTTTTTGCTTCCTCCTTCTGGTGTATACTTATAATTTCCTTACGAATTTTCTTGTACATACTTTCTATACTACCTAGTGTCTTGTGTTTTCCCTCGGCTATATTGTCACTCCACCTAGTTAGGCCTTTCATCTCGTCTTGATCTTTATCAGGATAATCTTGTTCTCTTATTAATCAGTTAATCAAGAACTGTAAAATCATATGTTGAATCTCGGCTTTTCTGTGTGCCATAGCTTCGTGAATACTTCCTGGATTCTCTCCTGTACGGACAAAACGATATATTCTGTCTAGATGATCCTTCATGTCGGGCAGGGTGACCAAAAAGTTGGCAACCCGTCTTAAACGTACTGAATATAATACCATGTGATCTTCGCCTGGGACTGGATCATATATACAGTCGGTAAGAAGTCTCTTGAGGTCTGCGTATGTAGCCACCTTTGGCGTACGCTGTAACGCTGCGTCTCGCGGCGTCAGTCGTCTTACTTGAGGCGGGGTGATAGGAGCACCTCCCCCCGCTCCTCCTGAACTGGAATCGTCAGTTAATACTGTACGTGTTGGCAGAGTGACTGGCAAAACGGGTACATTTAATGTGGGCTGGTCCGGGGGCACTGGCACATTAACTTGACCCCCGGGACCAGTGGCTGGAGGAACAGGAATTACATTATTTACAGGATGCTGAGCGTGAGCAGGCGGAATACGATTTACATATTCCGGGACTGTGTCGTCCAAATAGGACGAAAGAAAAATTTCAGCTGCAGTCGGTTTATGACGTAGCTTAATCGGGACCAATGGTGGCGGTAGATTACAGGGTGCTTCCGGGGTTGCCTTCGGCAAGCCCTCGGCAAGAAGAGGATACATACCTTTAATAAGGGCATTTCTCTGTCTGTCTGACTGTTCTGCTCTAACTCGTTCACCTTCTTCTAGAAGTTCCCTTTCTTGGGCTTTTTCTGAGGATTCCCTACTTAATTCTGCTTTTCTGAATTCTTTTTCGGTTCTTCTATGAGATTCTTTGCGCCATAACTCGATGGCATCTTTCTGGGACTGTCTGGCTTTCTTTTTCCATAATGCTTCTTCTACTCGTATGATGCACTCGGCATCCCATGTACCTGATACAGGCCATCTATATTTCTCTTCAAGATGTTTGGTGTAATCCACCCATAAGTCTAGATATAATATGGCATTTAAGCCATGCTTGTGATACATAAAATGTCCAGGACTGTCCCTAGGAGGGACAGGAACTGATTCTTCGAGTAACCCTTTTCTGGTTTTGATCTGACGTAATTTCGAAAACAGAGGCATGATCGGATCATACTAGTACTAAACACAATACACAATAATCACAGTAATGAAATGGCAAACAAATCACTCATACCACGACATAAAAAATACATTAATAACAGTTCGAACAGAATACCACCTGATACACTGAAAACATAATACTTGAATTTCTCGAGAACGGACTTACTAGAATTACTGGATGCACTGCTAAAACAGTACAGAACATACCGGTCTCGTAAAGAGACACGTCATACCGTATCCACCTAGGTGAATACTTCGAACTGGATCTGTGTACCCAAACCCATCGGACCAGGAACAAACTAATGAACCTGTCTAGATACTTCCCCCGCAACGGTACTCACCGGGAAGCAGAAACTGAAGGCCTCGGACTGGACTGGACTGCTACGACGTCGGACTACGAACTTCGGACTTCAGGAACAGGTGGGCCTCCGGATACCTCGGACCTTGCTCTCTCGGCTTGGGCTCTGGTCGGGACGAACCGCATTCCTCACCGCCTCGTCTGGATGCCGGACCGCAGTCTCCGTCTCCTCCGTGGGCCTGAGGGAGACTTGATGAAGCAGAAATATCTGCACGTGCACGGTAGAGTTCCGTCACGGCTGTAGAAGGGTCAGGGGGCCTGCGTTACATCGCCGGCGCGTGGGGAAAGGGCACGTCCCTGTTCGGGCGCCATTATGTGGTAAATAAATAATTAATTACCGGTACTATTTTTGAATACATTAATAAAACAGATAGCTCAATAAATAAGAGGCAAGATCCGATGTATCTGAGTCGAACGGGCTTTATTCAGGCATAAGGGAAGGGACAGGATCGGGACAGCCTGAAATAGAATGGCATAGAAGGCAGCTGCAACGTTTCATCAACAGTACAAGGTATATATAGTAAAACATCACAATTACATTACATACAGTAGGCGTAACAAGTGACAAGCGTAAGATAAGAACACATGGGCGTGAAAAGAAGGCGTGCACGTAGACATGTGATGAGAACGTCACAGAAGTGTCATGAAGTGGGTGGATACATGGAGGGGGCTACCTGAGCAGCTGGAACCTTTAACCTAGTGGTGCGCGAAAACGGGCTTTGACGTGTGACTGGGAGAACTGGGGGCTATGACTTCTGCACTAGAAGAGGAGACGGAAGTCTGCGATGTCAGGACGACATGTACCTATAGCATATCTGGTATCTGGTGCTTTGGAGTACATGTTGATAGAATCTAAAAGTTATCAGGGCAAAGGCTACTGGACACTAAGACTGGTGCATGCATATATTCTTCATGTATTGCGTGTGCTATGAATCTTCTATGGATATTAATTAATTCTCTTACATGGAGACAGAAAGACTAGACTATAGCTGAAGCTGTTTATGTGGTTCAGTAGCTTAGGAATGTGAAGACGGAGAGCTGAACTGATAACTAGAGGCATAACATATTCTTGGCAGACAGGCAGGCAGAGCCAGGCCGGGCACCGCGCTGCGCGGCAGGAAGTAAGTGAAGGGTCAGGGATGCAGGTGGGGGCTGCATCGCTCCTCGGAGTGGGTTCAGGAGACTGGAGCTTGAATCTGGTGTCCGGGCCCTTTTGAGGCCTAGAAACGGGGACAATTCAATGAATTAACGTGCATAATGTAAAACGTGGGCAACATAAGCCTAATACTCGTTGCTTTCACAGGAACTGGAGACTGGCATACTAACGTCGGACACAACTATAATTGCGTCTTTAATCGATCATATGGGAACATATGCATATCGATCATGCACATATAACATAGGATGGGGAACAGGTAGGCACATATGACAAGGCAAAATTCAATTTTCCTCACCCTTCCTAGCTGTTTAAGGGCCACTGCTGCCGTGGCGGTGGCCATTCGACAGTCGGAGGGGATTGTTTTAAATACTGATCTCACAGTGATGGTACCGCATGCTGTGGACATATTATTGAATCGAACAAAAACTCAGCACCTCACGAGTGCACGATTGACTGCTTATGAATTAACTCTATTTGCACCCCACATTAAAATTAAAAGATGTGCCACTCTGAATCCAGCCACGTTACTACCCCTCCCTTCGAGTGATCAAAAGGACGATGTCCATGATTGTATATTTCGAACTGAAGAAGAAACGAAGGGACGTGTAGACCTCACTGACTCTCCTTTATCTGACCCACAAGGGGAGTTGTATGTGGATGGGTCGTGTTTCAAGTTACAGATGGCACGACAACAGCTGCTTATGCTATAACTACCCTTAGAACAGTGGTAGAGATTGCTCGGGTTTCTCAGCATTCAGCGCATTATTAAGAGCATGTGAACCGAGCGAAGGTTTAAGAGTAAATATTTATATAGACAGCCAGTACGCCTCTGGCGTGGTCCATAGTTTCGAGCGGCTGTGGAGGTAACGAGGATTTCTTACCTCCCATGGTCAAAGAATACAACATGGCCCTTTGATTGAAAGATTGTTAAAAGCTCTAACCTTACCAGAGAAGGTGGCCATTATTAAGTGTAGTGCCCACAAGAGAATCATTGACACTACAGGAGAGGGAAATGCCTTTGCCGATCAAGTGCCGAAAGAAGCAGCTCAAATTAAAACGTCCACAATGTTCCCCAGTGTAGCAACCTGATGGGTGGCAGAGACTACAGTATTTGATAATACTATTGAAAGTGTTAGAGAATTGCTGAAAGAAGCCACCCCTGATGAATTATTAAAATGGGAACAGGAAATAGGGCAGTTAGACAAAAATGATTGCTGGATTGACTTGACTGACAGACAGATATGGCTATTGCCTAATGCCCTGGTGTATGCAGTAGTAGTGATGCCCTATGGCACTGCCCACATTGGAGCAAAATGTATTTGTGCATTATTGGACCCAGTGTGGAATAACTCAAATATCCCCAAGACTGCTGCTCATGTGGTTAAATACTGCATGGTCTGTTTACAGCATAACTTAGTGGAAATTTTGCACCCCCTTCTTTGCCGTTTGAAGTGCTACAGATGGATTATATTCAATTTGACAGAGTAAACAACCTGAAGTATGTGTTGGTGGTGGTCTGTGCGTTTAGCAAATGGGTTGAAGCATACCCCACCAAAGATAATACTGCCTTAGCCACTGTGAAAACCCTGATTAAAGAGTTTCTGCCTCGATTTGATCTCCCCCGAATTATATGAACAGACAATGGGGTACATTTCAATGCAGAACTCGTTAAATATGTTTGTAAAGGATTGCAAATAAAACCGAAATTTCATGCAGCACGACACCCGCAATCTGCAGGACTGGTTGAGTAATATAATGGCATATTGAAATTAAAGATGGCAAAGATACAGGAAAGTACGGGTTTGAGTTGGCCTGATGCACTGCCCCTAGCATTAATGTCAATAAGAGTAACCCCCCCCATTCTCGGACTGTGCTGTCACCTTATGAAGTTGTTTTTGGACGACCAGCCAATGTGTGGGGTGTCCCAAGGCCTAGATCCTTCTGCGACCTTGATTATCCTATGATGACAGATTATCTGTACGCTTTAACTAAAGATCTGCGTTCCATTCATCAACAGGTGTCAGCAGTACTGCAGCCGCTGGTCCCGGACATCACTTGGAACCAGGACAGTGGGTCCTTGTGTGAAATTACCAACGGAAATCGAATCTAGAACCTAAGTGGAGCCGCCCCTACCAGATTCTTCTGGCCACCCGAACAGCAGTAAAGGTTGATGGGAAGAAACACTGGATACACGTTTCGCATGTAAAAAAACTCCCCTACCGCTTCCTCCTGATCAGCAGAACAAAGATGGAGTTCTGACGCAAGAGAGAGAACGAAGGTTGAGTTTTGTGCCTTTCTCGGATGCCATTGAAATTGGGCAAGAGGAAGGGTTGTTGATGCCGCAAGGAGACGAATCAGCCTGTTTCTGAAACTTGTGATAAGGCTGATCCCCCTGAGGTTTCGGAAAAACGTGTTGCACCAAATGTCCCTGCTGCTGTGTTGTTCCATGACCGGGAGCAACCTGGCCATCTTCGATACAATTTACGGCCCCGAAAACAACACGATACCCCAGTTTTGGATTGTAGGCGACAGGGAAAGACTTGAGTTGTAGGGTTGAAGATAGTTCTTTTCTGGGGTATTGAGCAAGACACTGGACTGAACCCGTTGAGAGCTTGGAACTGACACATTGCTCTGTTCAGAAAGAAAGACTGTGTTACATAAAGGGCCTAAATTGCAACAATGGAATTACAGTGAAGATTGTTTCAGTGGATGAATAAAAAGAGCCTGCCTGTGAGGCTCTAGACGGACACAGGGAGAAGAAACCCTCTGGCAGTTGGCTTGCACCCTATTCCCGAGTTTAATTTGGACTTTTAGTTAGAATGTATCCCTTTGCCCGATTTGCCCTGGAAGACGAGAGACCTCTTGCTCCCAGACCTTTTCTTGAGAATGTCCCCATGTTTTCTGGTTGGGCTACCAGAGTGAAGATAGCCTTTGTAATAACTATTGCAGTAATAATGACAATATTAATGAGTGTGTTTGTGTATTTGGAATTTCAATACCCCATGCATGCGGTGTTGGGTACTACAGCAACCCCACCTGAACATATCTTTTTTTTTTTGTCCTCATTTCACCACTAGCGAGTGCAAATAAACCGTTATAGCTCCTCTCCATCCTGGGCGCCCTAGACTGAGGTTCTTGCTTTTGCCTGGGGCCGACCCGGCCTGCCCCTTTATACCGAGGCATGGTGTAATCATAGGACCCTTCAGAACTTTAAACCAACCTCATTTCTGTTCCCCATTCTATAAAAGATTCCCAAACCGTGATATTTACATGTGCCATAACAGATTCTAACCGTGCGATTCTCAATGTTGCTCGAAGCCAGTTTTCATAAAGAGGTGGGCTGGCATCCTTCCAGAGCTTACAGATCTCTCTTCCAGCAATTAGAATCAGACAAAAAAATAAAGCGACTTGTGTCCCCCTCAACCCACTAATAAGATCAGCATCCAAACCAAACATAACTCTAACTGTGTTCAGGCGCAATTTAATTTTAAAGATACTTTCCATAGCCTTCTCCACTGTAACCCAAAAAGGACCCACTACAGGGCAGTCATAAAAAACATGGATATCGTCTGCCTCAGCTAGTCCATATCTAGGGCAAAAGGGAGACGGGCTCACAAATTTTGCAATTTTTTGGGGCGTGTAGTATAGCCTATTTATGGTGTAGAAATGATTTTTCTTAAGAGAGGCAGACCTAACGTATTTGTATAAAAATTGAAGAGATGTATCATACAAGGTGACTGAGACAGCCTCGAGCCTAGAAGGGCTCCAGACATGATATAGTGGGGGTGACTGTAGTTCTTCTGCCTCCAGCATTTTTCTATACCATAGTCCAACTTCCCTCTTCCTAAAACCTGGGGGTTGGAGAGCATACTCAATATCCCAGTTACCACCGATGTTCTCCTTCTCGGCAGAAAACCAGGAACAGAGTTGGATGTATTTAAATCTGGAGAAGGAGTCCCCAATCTTAGATCTCAAAACCTCCCACGGGAGGACTCCCTCTGATGTTACCAGGTCCGACCAGATTGTTATTCCTGCTCTCCTTATAGGGAGGGACAGACTGTCCCTGAGGCATGATGGCAGACCCAGAGATTCCCAGATTGGGGCAAAATCAGAGTAGTATTTTATGCCCCACCTTCCTTTAACTCTATTCCATACAGAAAGAGCTAGTTTTAATGCCTTGAGGCGTACCTTTTTGTAAAACTTTGCTGCTCCAAATTTATACAGAAACCCATGCCCGCCTCCCTCTTGTTCCACCATTATATTCCAAATCCGCCCCCAGTTAGAATCATCGGGACTCGTAAGATGACTTTGAATGTTTTTCAGCTGAAAAGATAGGGCATACCAAAGAACATCCGGCAAAGCAAGTCCCCCTTTTAGCAATCTTCTTTTAAACGTTTTCCATGATAACCTAGAGTTTATATGGCCGTATCATCCTGGTCAAGATGGTAATCTTGCCTAAATTAACATACCTGTTCAATTTGATAACCCTGATTTTTCCTGATAAAATCTTGGGGAGAATTCAGGGGAAAATCGGTAGTTTCATTTGGGCTAATAAAAACTCTTAGGTTATCATGGAAAAAGCTGAACATTTCTTTTTAACCTTGCATCCCCATAAAGAGCGACATCCAGAAACGTATGCTAAAAATGTGTACATAGAAATGTTGCATGAAGCTCATAGTACTACGAATAAGACAAACTGTTGGGTATGTGGCCTTTTGCCACCTGTAATGCATCGCCATGATTTGTTCATTTCTTTGCCATTATCACATTTAGCGAGCTGTGAAGCCTGGTTTCAGTTGTTATATCTCATGTATCTGCATTATGTAACTCTCTGCCACTCTAGCAGACTGTATTACACTTTAAGACACTTTACCCAATCCCCTCTATGCTACTCCACCAGAGTTGACTTCACTCTACTCTATAACACACCACTCCACTCTACTCAGCGCTACTCCACGTACCCACTCTACGCAAATCCTCTCAATAGCACTGTATGTCACTCGAACCTATAGCACTCTTTGCCACTCCACTGTACCACACTCTACCATTCTCTACTCTACCTCTCTTCGCTCTATAACACTGTACTCCATTCTATGCCGCTCTACTTTACACCCCTTTACGACACTTTCCACACTCTACGTCACATGGTAGAGTGGTGAGTTATATTTAAGGTAGATGTGGCCAGTGATGCGACAAGACTGTGTACAGAGATGAGTGATATATAGAAAATTGAAGGTGGTGCAACAATTATAAATGTAAGTTATAACTGGTGAGGTGTAAGTTAGAAATGTAAGTTATAACTATAACTTAAGAATTTCTAAAGTATGTATAGTTAAAATTGGGTTTGTATAAAATAAATAAATAATGTTCTCCTAACCATAACTTAGCCTTAACCATTGTTTTTTCCATTAAGCATCTGTCTGTCTGTCTGTCCGTCCGTCCGTCCGTCCGTCCGTCCATCCATCCATCCATCCATCCATCCATCTATCTATCTATCTATCTATCTATCTATCTATCTATCTATCTATCTATCTATCTATCTATCTATCTATCTATCTATCTATCTATCTATCTATATATCTATCTATCTATCTATCTATCTATCTATCTATCTATCTATCTATCTATCTATCTATCTATCTATCTATCTATCTATCTATCTATCTATCTATCTATCTATCTATCTATCTACCTATCTATCTATCTATCTATCTATCTATCTATCTACCTATCTATCTATCTATCTATCTATCTATCTATCTATCTATCTATCATCCTCACTCTATCTATCTATCTATCTATCTATCTATCTATCTATCTATCTATCTATCTATCTATCTATCTATCTATCTATCTATCTACCTATCTATCTATTAATCTATCTATCTATCTATCTATCTATCTATCTATCTATCTATCTATCTATCTATCTATCTACCTATCATCCTCACTCTATCTATCTATCTATCTATCTATCTATCTATCTATCTATCTATCTATCTATCTATCTATCTATCTATCTATCTATCTATCTATCTATCTATCATCCTCACTCTATCTATCTATCTATCTATCTATCTATCTATCTATCTATCTATCTATCTATCTATCAGAGCAAAAGAACACAGAGTGTGCGGCTGATGGCTGCGGCTGGTCCTGTTCTCTTGCATTTAGTGCTATTTTCTTTGCACAAAAGGCACCCTTGCTCCATTTCGGATGCAAGGATGCATTTGTGTTAAGAAAATATCACTAAATGCAGGGTTACACTCTTGCATAATTTTGCTGTAATTATGCTACACGAAATTGCACGACTTACGCCCCTCTGGTCCTTTGGTTTGGTTTTCAATTTTCTCCTTTTATGGTTCTCTATTTATTTCTTTGCTTCTCTTTTATTTTCTTAAGAAGATATTCCAGCTCTCCAAGGCCACTTTCATGATCTACAGTGCAGTCACTTCCACTAAACCAGGCGACCATTATGGAATGTCGTTGTCCATAGTGTATTACTGTTTTACCATTCCAAGATGGCCAACACATTGGGTATAAAAGTGGCGTCCATGTTGGAATTTTGAGACAATGATAGACAACAGGAAATACCTCTCAAAGATGGACGCCCACTGCTATGTTTGGGTTTTTTATATTCTGTGTTTAGATGGCAGTCTACCTTTCTTTCTACTTTTCTTTTAATTTATTTTGCATATGTTGTTGAATTTGTGTGTGTTTCATTGTGGTTGTGTCAGAAGATGAATGCAAGAATGAATCTATAGATGGATAAATAGATGCATGAGTGTAAAGACAAGTGACGGGCTGCATGTATGATGCCTTATTGAGGCATCATACAGGTGCAGAATTCTGGCCGCTGCCAGGGGGTTAAGGAAGTCCTATTGGCATTGCCAATTCTTGTTAATTTAATCAAAATCAAGTTTTTTACGAATCACAGTCCAATGTCCCTATTTTTATGAGCTGTGTTACCACTTATGATTTTGCATTTTGATATAAAGTGATCAAACAGAGGCTGGTGCCCGGTGCAGGAGTGACCACAGGCCTGGGGCTTCACAATCTAGTAAACAGAGAAGACATTGAGAGAGGAGGGTTCTGGGTACAACTTTTCCGACAAGTCTGGGGGGCACTCAAGACAGCACCAGTGCCAAGGCTCCGGTAGATATTGTAAGAACGGTGCCAGCGAGCGATAAATAAATACAAACCTTTGTCCTCCTCTATCCTTCTGCTATCATTCCAAATCCAAATAACTGACTAACCTATCCACCACTTAAAATGTACTTGCGTGTTTCACTATACTAATTCAACACTAATCCTCTATGGGTCCCGGAGTAGCGTGCTACTCGCCGAAAAAGCGCTTCGACGCCTCGTCAGGGGTAGTAAGAGCTATATAAATGCAATTACAATACAATGCAATATTGTACTGTTATCTCCCCCCATTCACTCACTGCTCTGGTTCCACCATAGCCAGGACGGTTGTAGTGGCAGAGCCCTATCACTCTCCCCTGAGTGACTCCTTGGCCCCTCCCGTAATAAGAGCCCCCTCCCCCCCCAGCCTGGCTGTCCCTGCAGCTGTGATGAAGGCTTCACCAGCGGTGAGCTCAGGGCTCCTGAGCGATTCAAGCCTGCAGGTGCTCCCCCCCCCCCCCAGGGGTCTTTGAAGTACAGCTGAGCCCCCCCCTCATCCTCACCCCCCCCGGTCTTTGAAGTGTACTGCTGTCCAGAGAGGAGTGAGGGCTGGGTGCAGAATACAAGGTGCTTTATTTGGGAGAGAAACAGAGGTTCCAGTGAAATCTTGTAAGCCACTTTCAGGAGGCGTTCCTGTGACGTTGTAAATACCCCGCACCATGGTGCATCTTTTGCGCTGCCGCTGCGTCACAAAAGTGACGCAACTGTGGCGTAAAACAGGCACAAGGGGCTTGTAAATCTGCCCCTTTATCACCGCAAGGTTTGCACACGTATCGAAAGATGAAAATCGCACTTCATTATTGCCAATTTTGCACTTGTGAAATTGCACAGTATGTATTATCTTTATTGACCAATTTTGTACTACCCTTATTGATTGTTAGCATATGCCACTTTATTGCGAACTTTGCACATGCATTATGAAGGTAAATCGTACTTTACTATGTGTATTTTGCTCAAGAAGGAGTACTACTTGTCTGTACTTGTCATCTGATGACTTAGGATTTGATGTTGATTCCGTTGGGCTAAATACTTTTTTTCCCCACGCTGGTTCTTATTTTGTACATGTAATGTCATGTTTTATGCCTTGTTATTTTGTTGCTACATGGTTATATATATATATATACCGAATAAAGCATTTTGAACTGAAGAACCGGGTTTTTAGAACCCAGCGGCGCCAGGGGAAACGCCCGATGTCTCCGAGTTCACCTGTCTTGGCATACAGAGACACTGGATACTTCTTGGTGGCGTTAAAGATCGAATTTATTGGCTGCAACCAGAAACAGAGGTCCACGAAGTACAATGGCGTATATTCGTAGGAGACTGCTCAATTTTACAAAGCAAGTCATCCCTTTTTATGCCAAAAATCACATTCCAGACAAATACCTTACATTTACAAACTGTTCAATCACATGTGTCCAGATCAGAAGTATTGCATGACGGTAAAACCCACTTTTCAGTTGCCCAGCCCATGATCAATCATTGGTCAAACCCAACATTCTTCATCAGACAGGTCGAACGAACCCATAATAAAAAAAGGCACATCCCCATCGTAAATAGACCATAAAGAAAGGAGCAGAAACAGGTGAGAGTAAGATAAGGCATATTTGTGTGCAATAAAGTTTTATAATGTCCTGTGCTTTGATCCTCAATCTTGATCAGCTACTGGGAAAGGAACTGGTCTAACAAGTTTGGCTTCAGGCAAGAGGGTCAGTTTGCTCGGGTCATTCAGAAGTCAGCTAAAGGTGTACGTGTCCCAAGGATTCGTTCGGCCGTAGTCATCGGCCTATGTGAGGACAACCACAAAAAGGCTGCCGTACACAAAATGGAACCCAAAGGTTCAGAACGGAATCCCTAATTTCATGGTGAATCCATCACTCGAATATGACGAAAACACTCGTGCATACTACACTCGTCATTCTCGGTCTGCTGTCACCAAAATCGTCACGATACGACGACCTTTATGAAACGGGTTCAGAATCACGGAACCTCAGCCCCTCCTTTTGCCCTTACATAGGCAATCACCTAAACTCACGTTAGTCTGAATCCAGGTCTATATTCATCAGATCATCAAGGAGTTGCTGTAGCATCATCCTATTACTTAGCACGTCTCTTGATACAGGTCTCTTTGCACACAAGGTAGCACAAAAGCCACATATAGCAGGAGCACACTGTACACAAAGACAGAACAGGAAAAGAATGGCTAAGACTATCCCAATGATCATCAGAATCTTCCATCCCCAGGTGGATAACAATCCCTAAAACCATCCCATTAGTGACCAATCTCCTTCGTCCACATGAATAGACTCGGAGATCTTGTGCAGCTTGGAAATGGCTTGGTACACTGTCGGAGCATTATCTGGAATGAAAACACAGCAGCTCGATTGAATCAATTTACATACCCCTCCTCTATCAGCAAGTATGACATCTAACGCAACTCTGTTCTGGAGAGTCATAAGACGATCTGACTGGAGCTCAGCAGTCAAGTTACTAAGGGCACCGGCAGTTTCAATTACGGTGGACTCAACCACTCTCGTCAATTGCCGTATGTTCCTGCTGTTAACCATAGGTCCCCAAAACGGCAGAAAACCCTTCAAGAAATCACCTAATTCTTGTCCTGCAGTATCTTCCTTACTGAAGACACCTCTAACAACTCTCGTCTTGTGGTAATCTGCCGCAGCTGTATAGGTGGGAGGCAACAGGAACGAGACAAAACAGGTGCCCGAGAAATCAGGGGGCAACCATGTGTACGCTCTGTCGTAACAGACAAAATAGGTACCCTTAGCTGCTAGAAACGATGGGGAAGTCTGGGAGGCAAAAACATACGTCTCAGTGCAGATACTCTTCCCTAACTGAGCTCTCGGATTCTTGCCATTACCTTGCAGACAAAGATGACCCTTATGAGGTACAATCCAAATCGGAGAGGATCTTTTCGCTCGCTGGTTCTCACTCAGACTAGCTCCATATCCAGTCACGTTCCATCCAATATACGCTAGTGTCTCGACTTTCGGGATTGTCTCATAGGAATCTATTCCTCTAATCATATCAACTATTCCTTTAAACTAGAGCACTATTCTTTGGATTGTCTTTCACAGAACATAGGGGGTAGACTTCCCAAGCATAGATGAACATCGTTCTGTATGCCCACACAGAACCATTATAGCTGAATGGCAGGACCAGGTAAGGAATACCTTTATCAGTAGTATGAGGCATAAGGTCACACACCCAACAGTTTGTTGTGTTCACTACTAGCTGGTGTTGGTGCAAAAGCCGAACAAAGGAGTTATTAACAAATTCCAATCTCCTAATGGACTCATGTTCAGGTAGAGGATGAAAAGAATGCGAAGAAACAGTAGAAGAAGGTATGGGTTGTGTAGTGGGTGCAAACGTCACTTGAAAAGAGAATATAACATATCCCATTAAAAACATCCTTAAGCTAAGCAACATAAAAAGACACAATATTAAAAAACATTTTCTGCTCATAATTTTACACATTGTGCTCCTAAAACTCATTTCTTCAACAGATCTCTCCATCTCGAAAAACTCCATCCTCTAACCGTGCTGCTCGCGGCGGTTGGTTGTTCCGTGCTAAGGAATGCGTCTGTCAGTCCAGGGAACGCCCTAGGACCAACCAGAACCTCGACCTTGTGTCTTTGGCTTGCACTCCAAAGGCTTGACACCACGACCCTACAGCTGAACCCGGATGGCGGTTCGAAAAACAAAAATCGGTCAAAACAGTTTTTCAGATGGGAGAGCTGAACTTTCAAAAATAGCAAAGAAAAGAATCTTATTTTATTTGTCCAACAATTCTTGGTTGCAAATTATAACGGCCTTTACCAGGCAATGTCTGATCTCAGAACAAGAGTTCAGGCTCGGTAGTGTCCAGTCGAATTGACGGTGGCACAGCTTCTTGCAGAAGATCGTCGCTTTCACGCTCAGAATTCGTCCCCATTAAACGTGCATCGCTAAAAGGCAGAAAACGAGGCACAGTCTCAGTTTCAGAATCAGGAATACCCTCCTGGACCCACCGGTCGTACGGCAGAGGCAAAGGGGCCCTCTTACAATGTACGCCGTGGATCCAGTTTTTCTTTCCATGCACTCGCACTGCAGAACGCGTAGATAATAACACCAAGTAGGGACCAATCCAGCGGGGCTGATCGTTCTTTGTTGCTGGAAGTTCTTCACAAAAATCCAAGAACCAGGACTAATGGAATGTCCCGAATCTTCAGAAGCCTGAGGCAAAGTATTGTGAACCTGTTGGTGTAAGACACGCAATTTAGCTGTCAAATCATACAAGTAATCAAGTAGTACAGGGTGTTCGATCTCACTAAATTTCGTCGGCCTCAGCACTCCCCATATGTTTGCCGGGCGACCAAAAACTATCTCATAAGGACTAAGACCCACTCGAGAATGTACAGTCATCCTTGTCGACAGAAGTGCTAATGGCAAAGCATCAGGCCATTTATACCAGAGCTCGCTTGTATCTTGGCCAGTTTCAACTTAAGGGTGCCATTATAGCACTCCACTAAACCAGCTGATTGTGGGGTGATTTGCAGCATGGAATTTCTGGCGAATTCCTAAACCATCACACACTCTCTTCATCACTTGACCCACAAATTCACTCCCATTATCACTCCAGACCATTCTCGGCAAGCCATACCGAGGGAAAAACTCTTTAACAAGGGCTTTAGCTGTGGACAAGGCAGTGTTATCTTTCAGGGGATATGCTTCTACCCATCTTGAAAAGGCACAAACAACCACGAGTACATACTTCAGGTTGTTGCATCTCTCCATGTGGATGAAATCTGGCTGCAAAACCTCAAACGGGTACGTCGGAGGCGCAAAATGACCAGCTGGAGTTGGAGTTCCCTTACCAGGATTGTACGTCAGGCAAACCATACAATTCTTGACCTCATTCTCTGCACACTTAGGAATTCCAGCATTTTGCCATACTGGAGCCAACAACTTACAAATCCCTTTCACACTGATATGAGCCATTCCATGCGCCATCGTAACCACTGCAAGTACCTACGCATCGGGTAACAACCATCGCTGATGCTCTGACAATTCAACCCAACAACCATTCGAATCCAATTTACCCGTACTCTCTCTCCACATGCTCAACTCTTTCTCTGTGGCTTCAGCTTGAATTGACTTCACACTCTCTATCGTATCCTCATACATTCCTCTATCCGGAACCCATCTCGCCAGACCCGCAACATACATTCTACTCATTACATCTCTCGCCGTTTCTTTCGCAACTTTGTCTGCAAACGCATTACCATGACCAACATCATCGGTAACCTTCTTATGTGCGCTGCATTTCACGATCGCAACTTGCAACGGCAAGGTAAGTGACTCGAGAAGCTCATTCACCAACTGACCATGCTGTATCTTCGTTCCATGAGACGTGAGGAACCCACGTTCCTTCCACAAACGACCAAAACTATGAGCCACACCAAACGCATACTGGCTGTCGGTATACACAGTCACTCATTTCCCTTTCGACAACACACACGCTCTCGTTAATGCAATCAACTCTGCTGCTTGAGCTGAATGATGTGGGATACGTGCAGTTTCAACAGTCGTATGCAAAGTCGTAACAGCATATGCCGCAGTCGTATCACCATTCGGAAGTTTGAAGCACGAACCATCCACCCATAAGGTACCATCACACTTCACAAGAGGAGTGTCCCTAAGGTCTATTCTCCCTTTTGTTTCCTCCTCTGTCTTAAGAAAACAATCATGCTGTTCAGAAACATCTGTCTCTACTGTAGTTGGCAACAACGTAGCTGGATTCAATGTATTGCATCTCCTTATGTGCACATGACTCGCTAGGAGTGTCAATTCATAACCTGACAATCGAGCACTAGTTAAGTGCTGTGTCTTAGTCCTGTTCAACAAGATATCCACTGCATGTGGAACCATCACAATCAACGTATTATCCATCACCAAACCAGCAGACTGTCGAATAGAGACAGCCGCTGCCGCTGTAGCTCTTAAACAACTCGGCAACGCTCTAGCTACCGGATCCAAAGTCGACGAGAAATACGCGCATGGACGTTGCTTATCGCCAAACTGCTGTGTCAAGACTGACAATGCACATCCCTCTCTCTCGTGGACATAGAGTGTGAATGGCTTACTGTAGTCGGGAGTACCCAACACAGGAGCTGAACACAACGCATCGCGCAATTCAGAAAAGCTTTTCTGGCATTCGTCAGTCCAAGGAATAAGATTCGGAGTATCCTTAACAGTAAGAACTATCAAAGGTTTCGCAAGAAGCAAAAAATTTGGAATCCACTGTCTACAGTATGACGTAATACCCAAGAAAGCACACACTTCTCTCTGCGTAGTTGGCACACTCATTTTTGCAATCGCTTGAATTCGTTCTGGGTCAATCTTCTTCCCTCCTTCGATAAGAGATGACCTAAGTAGGTCACTTCTTGTCGACAATACTGCAACTTCGAAAGTGACACTTTATGATGGAAGTTAGACAAATGACGCAACAATGACAAAGTAGCTTCTTTACAAATCTCCTCACTATTGGCAGCTATTAACAAATTGTCGAAATACTGAACAAGAGCAGCACCATCAGGTAAGACAATTGTATCAAGCTGTGTCTTCAAAACCTGACTATAGATTGATGGACTCTCACAGTAACCTTGAGGAGCGCGTTTGAACCGGAAGCTTCGACCTCCTAAAGAGAAGCCGAAAATATCTCTACTCTCCTCTGCAATCGGGATGCTGAAGAAAGCATTCTTCAGATCAATCACCAAAAACCAGGTAGCCGAAGCTGGAATCACGGTCAGTAAAGCAGTAATATCTGGAACAACAGGAAATTGCGGAATTACGATCTTATTCACCTCTCGAAGATCAATCACAAACCTATACACAGGCGGCTGGGAAGAATCAGTACGTTTCAGAATAGGTAAAACCGGACTGTTGCACACATTCCCTCTCGTTTCTTCTGTGAGAAGTTGGCCTGATATGCAGTGCTCACTATTCTAGTGATCACTATGTATCAGTCCAAACAACCCTTATTGATGATTGGTTGTAAGTCAACCTTATAGACCAGCTATCCTAGTAGCATGGATACGAGCAGTCTAAGGCTAAACTCTAGAGGGCGTGTTAAGCCAGCTGTTTTACCATCACATTACCCCTTGAACACCAAGTGAAAGGACACCACACAAGTTGTTATAATAAAATAAAGTATATTTATTTATAACAAGACTACCCTGGCTCTTTATGAGACAGGGAGCTAAGCACACAACAAAACTCTTAAAGAAATACTGAAAGTCGCACAATTTACACAAATACCCGAGGGGCACGAAAAACCATATACACAAGAAGTGGAATGCGAAGTTACTAGCAGGTAAGTAATACTTTTCTAGACTGTAGAAACGCTAGGCCTACAATGCTGAACCCTTAGATTAGAAGCAGGAGGCCTAGGGACGCCGTGTGCAGAGTGGGAACTCTCACGCGTAATGCGGGAACAAGTCTATGGATACTAGCAATTGCAAAGTTACTGTTCTCGGGCGAACCCGACTAGGTGGGTCGAAAACAAGAGTGGATCCGAACACTTAGGGTGTTGGACTATGCTGGAGCACCGGAGTACTCAGTTTACCTAGCCCAGGGGCTGCGGCTGCATAGGGTTCAAGTTGCGTCGGAAACCCTCGTTGAAGAACCAGGAGCCTGAAGAAAGAAGTTGCTGGCAGGCGGCCAGTGAAGAAGTTCGTGGTGATCCAAGCCTGGATCAGGGAAGAAGAAGACCTGTAAGCAGAGGGGACCAAGTTCTGAATCACTAGCCAGTGATTTAGGGGGGCACCAGAGTGGCACCGGACGAAGTCACCTCGACCAGGTGAGTGGGCGCTGCTGGGCTCTGCAGTCTCTCGGACCAGGAGGCGTTGTCGGCGACCAGGATGGAGGTGCGAGCTGTCCCGCGAAGGTATCTGCTTCTGACGTCGCTGAACCCAGGATTGGGCAACAAGTCTTGGCAAATGCAAGGCCCACGCGGTGGACCTAAAATGGCGTCTTGAGTGGACCAGGAGGGTCCAAGGTGCTCCTCGGTCGGAGGGGAGCAAGGGCTAGTCTGGAGCAACCAGACCAGCGGTGTTTGTCATCGTGGAGCGTCGTAAGAGGGCCACTAGCCAACGGGCAAGCGACCTGGACAACGCGGAGAGCAGCAAAGAGCAGAAGGGCCCCACGCAGATCTCGTGGATGCAGGGGGGCTGAACTTCGGTGCTTGAGCTGCTCAGGGTCGGGGCTTCTCTTACCCCAAAGCACTCAGTCAAGGGTCACTCGGTGGTCGTGCTGGACAAGCGTCGTGCAGTCTTTAAAGATGGCCGGTCCCTCGAGGTCTCGTCACACCCACGGATCACAGCTGGGCTGATGATGCAGGTTGAGGTCAGAGGTGCCAGGGAAGCCGGTTCTCGTCGTGCTGGGCAGTCTTGATCCGGAGGAGAGACTTAAAGCAGACCGCGATGCTTGGTTGGTGCCTGCTGCTGCAGGGTGACTACTCCTTAGTCACAAGGGAGAAATCTTGAGAAGAAGTCGAGAGTTCCTTTCGTAGAAAGTAGTTTCAGGATTCAAAGATGATCTACTTTGGAAAGGGGCCAGTTCCTACCTTTATCCTGAAAAAGGGGGCTGGCACACGACTAAGTCCTGCCCTATGGGTGGGACTAGGAGGGGGGTGGTTACACCCCTCTCCTTTGGCGGGCTTTTCCCCAGCTCAGGGTCTGGTGTGCCCCTGGAACTGGTTCAAGCCGGCCTATGCACAGTGAGCACCGGGGTGCCACTTGCAGTCACCTTCCTCTAAAGCCCTGCCTACCTAGGATACACGAAATCCTGTCTGGGACGGTGCTGTCACCGCCCCTGACAGGAAACCCTTTGTCCTTGCCTCCTGCGCTGGGAGGACTCCCAGCAACAGGAGGGCAGACTTGTGTCTCGGTGGCAGCATCCATTTTGTGGAGCTAAGGCTCTGTCTGACTTTAACCGAGGCTACAGGTTACCAACATGTCGTGTCCCTCTAGAAGGGTGGAATGCTAACCCCGTCGCCAGAATTGGCGAGGGGTTAGTATTCCAATTCGTATGACACCTTACTCGACATGTTTTGATAAAGCGATACCAGAGTTGGCATATAACCGTGAGGATTATAATGCACTTAAGAGTATATGGTATGCGATATCATGGAAACGGCTAAGGGATGGATCCCGAAAGCCGCAGACAGGCTCAGCTCATGCCAGAGCAGTATCTCACACGATTCCAAGCACTCTGCCTTCAGGATTGTCAAGGCCTGCCATAGGAGTGACTGATAGGAGATCTGTGCGTCCATTTTTAGGGTTAGATATAGGTATACTATATCTAAAGCAAAGGGTGATTACACCACCTTGCCCCAGCTGTCAAGCAGCCAGTTGTGTCAGATTTGGATGGCCAGCCAGGGGTGGCATAATACATGCTGCAGCCCCTGGTAGGCCCTGGGTACACCTATGCCCTGGGTACCTAAGGTACACTGTACAGGGACTGATAAGGTGACTCAGTATCCAATTAGATATGTACCTAAGGTACATGGAATCCATTTTACAGAGAGAGCAGTAGGCCTGGGGCCCTGAATAGAAGGGCCCCAGGTCAACTAAGTCAGAAAACCAGCAAAACACCAGGCAAAAAGTTGGGGGCAACCATAGTCAGGGATCTACCTTCCTACATCTTCAATCACATCTTTCTCAATCAGATCATAAATGATCGCTAGCAACGCTCTTTCACCATCACTAGAGATCCTATATTGGGGAATACGAGGCAATTTAGCATTCCCTTTCAACGTCACAACATATGGTGGTATCTCCAAGAGACCCACATCATTAGGACCAGTAGCCCAAAGAATATCAGGAAGAGAAGACAATTCGGCCTCTCGACAAATACATCGGAGAGATCACTCTCTTACCTAATGTAAGTTGTACTCCAGAAGGAGAACACTGCAGTGTCGCATACAATCTTTTCAACAGATCTAATCCCAACAAATTCTCACTACAACCTGTCGTCAAAATGAGGGGTGCTTCTAATTTACAAGGTCCAACAGAAAGAGACAAAGGACTAGAAATTGGATTCCTAACCGGGGTGCCTGGAAAAACCTACTGAAACGTTCGTTAAGCCAGACAAAGGTGCGCCAGGGAGTTTAGAGTGCATGATAGAACTCTTCGCAGCACCAGTATCCAACAGAAAAGGCTCTGACACACCTGATGTAATCACCTCAACATAAGGTCCACTCTGATCTACTGGAACTGAAACAACTCCCTCTCTTTGTCCATGGCTGTCCTAGCAATCATTACCATCCACATGCTCACCTTCGACTTAGTAGTCGTCAGCATAGTACTGAGTCATCCTACCAGATGCACCATTCTGCTGATCAAAACAATTCATTGAGTTTTGTGGAGGAAAGGAACGCGCATTCTGGGGAAACACACCACGTCCTCTACCTCTAGGAGCTTGCTGAATACCTCGACCTCTCACACCAGAAGCACCATTCGTACGCTGTAACAGAACCGGGCAAGCACCTTTAAAATGACCTTCTTCTTTACAATATGCACACTGATTAGGACCCACAGGAAACCGCTGTTGAGGAGACTCAAACCTTTGCTGGTTTCTCTGAAACTGCTGAGGTTGCTGATAATCACGCTGACCACTACGAGGCGGATACGCTTGCTGTAAAAGAACCTTCGTCTTCAAATCTTTAGTCTTTTTGTCTGCTCTATCCTTCTCATCCTTATCCCTATTTTCGTAATACTGCACAGTAGCCAATATCTGTGCTGAAGAGGAAACGGCCCAAGAACTCTCTGAATCCTTCAACTTCTTACATAGCTCGGGAAGTAAATTATGCAAAAACTTGTCAACAAACAACCGTTGACCACCTTCCGTACTCATATCTTGACCACTATGGTCAATAAACGTCTCTTTAAACCTAGTGAAGAAATCACACACGCTTTCATCTTTCTTCTGCTTACACGCGGACAATTTATCCCTATTTACCCGCATAGCCGGCATTAAAGTCTTCATATAAGTGACAATCCTACCAGGAAGTTCTGCGACTAAAGGCTCAGGTTTAGCGCCACCAACTTGTCGACCATCGCGGCAGCAATATTAACCCAGGTATCACCTATCTCTTACGCATGATCAGTATGACGAATCAATCCCCATAAAGGTTGTGGGATCACATTTCCAAACAACATGTCTATATCAGCTAGATTCATAACACATGAGTCTGCAGTCTGTGATAATTCCTTATAGTACCCTGCAGGGTTTTTACGGGGGTCAGGTAAAGTCTGCTTAAGAGCCAAAACTTCAGCTCGCTTCCACGGAACATGTACCCAAACACGCTGAAAATGTGCCGGTGCAGCTAAAATACCAAGACCTACATCAGCCTGGACTGCTTCCTTCCATACAGGAGGAACTTCTCTCATTGGATATTGTCGCACCTTCCTCCTAACAGAGGGATCAGGCTCAAACAACGACTGAGAAGGAGACTCGCTCCTAAACGACAACAATGTCGCAACTGCTCTCTCAACATCGGAACCCACTATAGTTCCCTTTCCAAACTCGTACTATACACGGAACAACTCAGACGGAGTGTGTCCCAAATCACCATCTTCCCATTCTTCACGAAGGAAAGCACACATCTTATCGAAAACATATCTCTGCTTCCGTGCTTCCCATTGACGGAAAACATCCATAACAGATTCTACATCATATCTTAAAGGACGAGTGACCCATTTACACGCTAAATGATCCAATACTTCCCTCTCTTGGGAATCAGGCAGTTGGCTACGCAACTGTTTACGCGCTGAAACAGGGGTCATACTCAATGACCCAAAGAGAGGAGATAAGAGACTAGTAACAGTATCAGTCATTCTCTGTCGAACAGAAGGAGAAGTCGACGAAAGAACAGGAGGAAAAACAGGATGAGTCAAAGCAGACGTAGAGGCAGTATCAGAAGGAATATCGGAAGAAGTGGACAACACAGGAGACAAAGTCGCAGGAATTAGAGACGAAGCAGGTAGCAGAGTCGGCGGCCCTTGAGAAGGCTGCGCCAAAACAATAGGAGCCAACTGAAGAGGAGCTGGCGGCTGTGGAATAACAGGAGGCAAAGCAACCGGAGGTTGCGGAGGTGCTGTAGCACTCTGCATATAAGGGGGTGGCGAACTCAACAAATGTGACATCAACGGATCTTTCTCAAGTTCCTTCGCTGCATCTTGCTGAAGAAGTGGCAAAGCTGGATAGCACTTATCAATCGCCATTTTATGTTGCCTGTGCAACTGCTCACTTACTTGCTCTTCTTCGTTATCTTTAAACTGTATAGCAGCTTGCATTATCGAGATACCCTTCTCTCTTTTATTTCTTTTCGCTAATTTAATTTCTTTCTGTTTGGCTTCCTTTCGCCATAGGCGGAAAGAGTCAAACATCGCCGGCCGGGCTTTCTTCTTAAAGAGTTTAACCTCAAGATTATCTAAAATTTCCGTGTCATAAATACCATATTGGGGCCACACTTCATTATACGTGATGGGGCCCACGCCATGTTTCAAATAAAGCTCATAGGTTGGAGTTCCAATCGGAGGAACCGGATACGAATCCTCCAATCGGGAATCCCTATTACAACCACAACAAAATATCTTACCAAGTCTGCTTAGACCAGGCATCTTCACTCACTAGTCTAGCTTCAAACTTCAAGGGAATATCGAACACGATATTCTCGTGAATACACAAGTCCCTCGGCTTGGGTACTTGCAAGTCCCAAATCAAAGATCCCAAGGGGATACCCAAAAACTAAGGACTGGGAGACGCTCCACTCATACTTAACTGAGGTATCGATGACGTCACCAGAAGACCCGTCTATCGTCTCGCTTTACAAATCGTCTAAGGGCTCCAAGACAGGGCGACAGTCAGGGCAGCAGTCCTTCTTAGCCATCGGAAAGCGGGGAACCTCGCAGCAAAGACTTTAAGACCACGACGACATTCAGGGGTCGATGAAGTGGCTGGCCTTCCTCCAGAATTTTCACATGAAGCTCCTCACGATCTTCACGCTTGGACCGGTACCGCTGAAGTCGCCCTACGTTGGGCGCCAATTGAAGAACCGGGTTTTTAGAACCCAGCGGCGCCAGGGGAACGCCCAATGTCTCCGAGTTCACCTGTCTTGGCATACAGAGACAAGGGATACTTCTTGGTGGCGACAAAGATCGAATTTATTGGCTGCAACCAGAAACAGAGGTCCACGAAGTACAATGGCGTATATTCGTAGGAGACTGCTCAATTTTACAAAGCAACTCATCCCTTTTTATGCCAAAAATCACATTCCAAACAAATACCTTACATTTACAAACTGTCCAATCACATGTGTCCAGATCAGAGGTATCGCATGACGGTAAAACCCACTTTTCAGTTGCCCAGCCCATGATCAATCATTGGTCAAACCCAACATTCTTCATCAGACAGGTCAAACGAACCCATAATAAAAAAAGGCACATCCCCATCGTAAATAGACCATAAAGAAAGGAGCAGAAACAGGTGAGAGTAAGATAAGGCATATTTGTGTGCAATAAAGTTTTACGATGTCCTGTGCTTTGATCCTCAATCTTGATCAGCTACTGGGAAAGGAACTGGCCTAACAAGTTTGGCTTCAGGCAAAAGGGTCAGTTTGCTCAGGTCATTCAGAAGTCAGCTAAAGGTGTACGTGTCCCAAGGATTCGTTCGGCCGTAGTCATCGGCCTATGTGAGGGCAACCACAAAATGGCTGCCGTACACAAAATGGAACCCAAAGGTTCAGAACGGAATCCCTAATTTCATGGTGAATCCATCACTCGAATATGACGAAAACACTCGTGCATACTACACTCGTCATTCTCGGTCTGCTGTCACCAAAATCGTCACGATACGACGACCTTTATGAAACGGGTTCAGATTCACGGTACCTCAGAACGAGTATTTGTTTTTTGAAAGGTGTGCGCGTCTACTCCTATAACTAATTACAAGAGAAGCATAATCCAGCGTTTAACACTGTTTGGTTAGTACAAAAAACACCTTTGCGTCCAAAATGGGCCAGAGGAATCATTTTGTGCTAAGAAAATAGTACGAAAAGCTTCAGGACACGAATAGCAGTAGCCAAAAGCCACTCCGTGTCGTTTAGCTCATTGTTCCCGGGCTCCTGGGGTAGCATTTTTCCATCAAATTACTTTAGTTACTCAACCTTTCATAGTTGAATATTTTTTGTAGTTTCCATCACATGACTAATCCGTAGTTACTGAGATTACTCTGATTACTCCACGTAATAAAAAGTGTAGACCTAGTTGAGGGTAGAGGTAAAGTAAAGAAATATATACCCCCCTTCTGCCGCACTGCATCCGTTGAAAAATCCTTTAGAATAAAGAACTCCTCGCCTCCAAAACTATGCACCAGTACCTCACTGTCAATCTTTAAAAAGAGCTGAAAGCCCTTCTCCTACGAAGAAACTTCTGCTAAATATCCCCAAAGTTGACCTCCCTCTACAAATGTGTTCTCGCATCTAACCTCTGGTGGAAATGTGCTCTGACATCTAACCTCCTGTGGAAATGTGCTCTTGAATCTAACGTCTAGTGGAAATGTGCTCTTGCATCTAACGTCTGGTGGAAATGTGCTCTTGCATCTAACCTCCAGTGGAAATGTGCTCTTGCATCTAACCTCCAGTGGAAATGTGCTCTCTCATCTAACCTCTGGTGGAAATGTGCTCTCACATCTAACCTCTGGTGGAAATGGGCTCTTGAATCTAACCTCTGGTGGAAATGTGCTCTCACACCTAACCTCTGGTGGAAATGGGCTCTTGCATCTAACCTCTGGTGGAAATGGGCTCTTGCATCTAACGTCTAGTGGAAATGTGCTCTGACATCTAACCTCCTGTGGAAATGTGCTCTTGCATCTAACCTCCTGTGGAAATGTGCGCTTGCATCTAACCTCCTGTGGAAATGTGCTCTCGCATCTAACGTCTGGTGGAAATGTGCTCTTGCATCTAACGTCTGGTGGAAATGTGTTCTCGCATCTAACCTCCTGTGGAAATGTGCTCTTGCATCTAACCTCCGGTGGAAATGTGCTCTTGCACCTAACCTCCAGTGGAAATGTGCTTTTGCATCTAACCTCCGGTGGAAATGTGCTCCTGCATCTAACCTCTGGTGGAAATGTGCTCTTCCATCTAACCTCTGGTGGAAATGTGTTCTCGCATCTAACCTCCTGTGGAAATGTGCTCTTGCATCTAACCTCCGGTGGAAATGTGCTCTTGCACCTAACCTCCAGTGGAAATGTGCTTTTGCATCTAACCTCCGGTGGAAATGTGCTTTTGCATCTAACCTCTGGTGGAAATGTGCTCTTGCATCTAACCTCTGGTGGAAATGTGCTCTTGCATCTAACCTCTGGTGGAAATGTGCTCTTGCATCTAACCTCCGGTGGAAATGTGCTTTTGCATCTAACCTCTGGTGGAAATGTGCTTTTGCATCTAACCTCTGGTGGAAATGTGCTCTTGCATCTAACCTCTGGTGGAAATGTGCTTTTGCATCTAACCTCCGGTGGAAATGTGCTCTTGCATCTAACCTCCAGTGGAAATGTGCTTTTGCATCTAACCTCCGGTGGAAATGTGCTCTTGCATCTAACGTCTGGTGGAAATGTGCTTTTGCATCTAACCTCTGGTGGAAATGTGCTCTTGCATCTAACCTCTGGTGGAAATGTGCTCTTGCATCTAACCTCTGGTGGAAATGTGCTCCTGCATCTAACCTCCGGTGGAAATGTGCTCTTGCATCTAACCTCTGGTGGAAATGTGCTCCTGCATCTAACGTCTGGTGGAAATGTGCTCTTGCATCTAACCTCTGGTTGAAATGTGCTCTTGCATCTAACCTCTGGTGGAAATGTGCTCTTGCATCTAACCTCTGGTTGAAATGTGCTCTTGCATCTAACCTCTTGTGGAAATGTGCTCTTGCATCTAACCTCCGGTGGAAATGTGCTCCTGCATCTAACCTCTGGTGGAAATGTGCTCTTGCATCTAACCTCTGGTGGAAATGTGCTCTTGCATCTAACCTCTGGTGGAAATGTGCTCTTGCATCTAACCTCTGGTGGAAATGTGCTCTTCCATCTAACCTCTGGTGGAAATGTGCTCCTGCATCTAACCTCTGGTGGAAATGTGCTTTTGCATCTAACCTCCGGTGGAAATGTGCTCTTGCATCTAACCTCTGGTGGAAATGTGCTCTTCCATCTAACCTCTGGTGGAAATGTGCTCCTGCATCTAACCTCTGGTGGAAATGTGCTTTTGCATCTAACCTCCGGTGGAAATGTGCTCTTGCATCTAACCTCTGGTTGAAATGTGCTCTTGCATCTAACCTCTGGTGGAAATGTGCTCTTGCATCTAACCTCTGGTGGAAATGTGCTCTTGCATCTAACCTCTGGTGGAAATGTGCTCCTGCATCTAACCTCCAGTGGAAATGTGCTCTTGCATCTAACCTCTGGTGGAAATGTGCTCTGGCATCTAACCTCCAGTGGAAATGTGCTTTTGCATCTAACCTCTGGTGGAAATGTGCTCTTGCATCTAACCTCTGGTGGAAATGTGCTCTTGCATCTAACCTCTGGTGGAAATGTGCTCCTGCATCTAACCTCTGGTGGAAATGTGCTCTTGCATCTAACCTCTGGTGGAAATGTGCTCTTGCATCTAACCTCTGGTGGAAATGTGCTCTTGCATCTAACCTCTGGTGGAAATGTGCTCTTGCATCTAACCTCTGGTGGAAATGTGCTCTTGCATCTAACCTCTGGTGGAAATGTGCTCCTGCATCTAACCTCCAGTGGAAATGTGCTCTTGCATCTAACCTCTGGTGGAAATGTGCTCTGGCATCTAACCTCCAGTGGAAATGTGCTTTTGCATTTAAACTCTGGTGGAAATGTGCTCTTGCATCTAACCTCTGGTGGAAATGTGCTCTTGCATCTAACCTCTGGTGGAAATGTGCTCTTGCATCTAACCTCCAGTGGAAATGTGCTTTTGCATTTAAACTCTGGTGGAAATGTGCTCTTGCATCTAACCTCTGGTGGAAATGTGCTCTTGCATCTAACCTCTGGTGGAAATGTGCTCTGGCATCTGACCTCCAGTGGAAATGTGCTTTTGCATTTAAACTCTGGTGGAAATGTGCTCTTGCATCTAACCTCTGGTGGAAATGTGCTCCTGCATCTAACCTCCGGTGGAAATGTGCTCTTGCATCTAACCTCTGGTAGAAATGTGCTCACACATCTAACCTCTGGTGGAAATGTGCTCTTGCATCTAACCTCCGGTGGAAATGTGCTCACACATCTAACCTCCGGTGGAAATGTGCTCTTGCATCTAACCTCTGGTGGAAATGTGCTCTTGCATCTAACCTCCGGTGGAAATGTGCTCACACATCTAACCTCCGGTGGAAATGTGCTCCTGCAGATAACCTCCAGTGGAAACGTGCTCTTGTATCTAACCTCTGGTGGAAACGTGCTCTCACATCTAACCTCCAGTGGAAATGTGCTCTTGCATCTAACCTCCAGTGGAAACGTGCTCTTGCATCTAACCTCTGGTGGAAACGTGCTCTCACATCTAACCTCCAGTGGAAATGTGCTTTTGCATCTAACCTCTGGTGGAAATGTGCTCTTGCATCTAACCTCTGGTGGAAATGTGCTCCTGCATCTAACCTCCAGTGGAAATGTGCTTTTGCATCTAACCTCCGGTGGAAATGTGCTTTTGTATCTAACCTCTGGTGGAAATGTGCTCTTGAATTTATCGTCTGGTGGAAATATGCTCTTGAATCTAACCTCTGGTGGAAATGTGCTCTCGCATCTAGCCTCTAGTGGAAATGTGCTCTTGAATCTAACCTCTGGTGGAAATGTGCTCTCGCATCTAATCTCTGGTGGAAATGTGATCTCGCATCTAACCTCCAGTGGAAATGTGCTCTTGCATCTAACGTCTGGTGGAAATGTGCTCTTGCATCTAACCTCTGGTGGAAATGTGCTCTTGCATCTAACCTCTGGTGGAAATGTGCTCTTGCATCTAACCTCTGGTGGAAATGTGCTCCTGCATCTAACCTCCAGTGGAAATGTGCTCTTGCATCTAACCTCTTGTGGAAATGTGCTCTGGCATCTAACCTCCAGTGGAAATGTGCTTTTGCATCTAACCTCTAGTGGAAATGTGCTCTTGCATCTAACCTCTGGTGGAAATGTGCTCTTGCATCTAACCTCTGGTGGAAATGTGCTCCTGCATCTAACCTCTGGTGGAAATGTGCTCTTGCATCTAACCTCTGGTGGAAATGTGCTCTTGCATCTAACCTCTGGTGGAAATGTGCTCTTGCATCTAACCTCTGGTGGAAATGTGCTCTTGCATCTAACCTCTGGTGGAAATGTGCTCCTGCATCTAACCTCCAGTGGAAATGTGCTCTTGCATCTAACCTCTGGTGGAAATGTGCTCTGGCATCTAACCTCCAGTGGAAATGTGCTTTTGCATTTAAACTCTGGTGGAAATGTGCTCTTGCATCTAACCTCTGGTGGAAATGTGCTCTTGCATCTAACCTCTGGTGGAAATGTGCTCTTGCATCTAACCTCCAGTGGAAATGTGCTTTTGCATTTAAACTCTGGTGGAAATGTGCTCTTGCATCTAACCTCCAGTGGAAATGTGCTTTTGCATTTAAACTCTGGTGGAAATGTGCTCTTGCATCTAACCTCTGGTGGAAATGTGCTCCTGCATCTAACCTCCGGTGGAAATGTGCTCTTGCATCTAACCTCTGGTAGAAATGTGCTCACACATCTAACCTCTGGTGGAAATGTGCTCTTGCATCTAACCTCCGGTGGAAATGTGCTCACACATCTAACCTCCGGTGGAAATGTGCTCTTGCATCTAACCTCTGGTGGAAATGTGCTCACACATCTAACCTCCGGTGGAAATGTGCTCCTGCATCTAACCTCCAGTGGAAACGTGCTCTTGCATCTAACCTCTGGTGGAAACGTGCTCTCACATCTAACCTCCAGTGGAAATGTGCTCTTGCATCTAACCTCCAGTGGAAACGTGCTCTTGCATCTAACCTCTGGTGGAAACGTGCTCTCACATCTAACCTCCAGTGGAAATGTGCTTTTGCATCTAACCTCTGGTGGAAATGTGCTCTTGCATCTAACCTCTGGTGGAAATGTGCTCCTGCATCTAACCTCCAGTGGAAATGTGCTTTTGCATCTAACCTCCGGTGGAAATGTGCTTTTGTATCTAACCTCTGGTGGAAATGTGCTCTTGAATTTATCGTCTGGTGGAAATATGCTCTTGAATCTAACCTCTGGTGGAAATGTGCTCTCGCATCTAGCCTCTGGTGGAAATGTGCTCTTGAATCTAACCTCTGGTGGAAATGTGCTCTCGCATCTAACCTCTGGTGGAAATGTGCTCTCGCATCTAACCTCTGGTGGAAATGTGCTCTTGAATCTAACCTCTGGTGGAAATGTGCTCTCGCATCTAACCTCTGGTGGAAATGTGATCTCGCATCTAACCCCTGGTGGAAATGTGCTCTCGCATCTAACCTCTGGTGGAAATGTGCTCTCGCATCTAACCTCTGGTGGAAATGTGATCTAGCATCTAACCCCTGGTGGAAATGTGATCTTGCATCTAACCCCTGGTGGAAATGTGCTCTCGCATGTAACCTCTGGTGGAAATTTGCTCTCACATTGAACATCCAGTGGAAACGTGCTCTTGAACGTGCTCTCGACTCTAACATCCAGTGGAAATGTGCTCTTGAATGTGCTCTCGTATCTAACATCTGGTGGAAATGTGCTCTTGCATCTAGCATCTGGGATAAATGTGCTCTCGCAGAGACCACGTGCGGAGACCTAATACTGCCCTATATACGCACTCGTCAGTGACCCCCACTGAGCCCGAACACTGCCCTAAATATACTCTAATCTTAGACCCCACTGACAACTCAAGCACGCGGCCACTTGGCCATGAGCCCCAAAACCAATAGCACAAAATAAGCCCGAGCCGGCTGCCGGCGTTAAACAGCCGCAGTTTTACTCCAGTTATTTACACCTACCATCTGTTGGCGGGCGCGGCAGATACCGCAGCATATTACCATTAATAATGCATTGATGGTTTCCTTTCTCTGCAATTATCATTCATAAAACCATCCGTTAATGTGAAAGGGCTCTCTTGGCGTGAATCCATCTTTGGCGTCGGCCCTGCAGGGTCAGGGCTGGACTCAATAACCACTCGGTTCTCCTCACTAGCCGTCCTTGGTCTGTGAGCTCTGTCTGCCGTGGGCTATCGCCATCCTTTCCCTTCCCCCTGTTCCCCTGTTCCAGCTAGCCCAGCCCTCTGGCATCTCTGGGGAGAGGAGTTGGCTAAGAAATGAGGAGAGGCGCTAGTGTGTAGAGGGAGGTCTCAAGAAGTGAGAGGAGGCTCTGGTGTGTAGAGGGAGGTCTCAAGAAGTGAGGAGGAGGCTCTGATGTGTTGAGGGAGGTCTCAAGAAGTGAGAGGAGGCTCTGGTGTGTTGAGGGATGTCTCAAGAAGTGAGATTAGACTCTAGTGTGTAGAGGGAGGTCTCAAGAAGTGAGGAGGAGGCTCTGGTGTGTATAGGGAGGTCTCAAGAAGTGAGGAGGAGGCTCTGGTGTGTAGAGGGAGGTCTCAAGAAGTGAGAGGAGGCTCTGGTGTGTTGAGGGAGGTCTCAAGAAGTGAGAGGAGGCTCTGGTGTGTAGAAGGAGCTCTCAATAAGTGAGGAGGAGGCTCTGATGTGTTGAGGGAGGTCTCAAGAAGTGAGAGGAGGCTCTGGTGTGTTGAGGGAGGTCTCAAGAAGTGAGAGGAGACTCTAGTGTGTAGAGGGAGGTCTCAAGAAGTGAGAGGAGGCTCTGGTGTGTTGAGGGAGGTCTCAAGAAGTGAGAGGAGGCTCTGGTGTGTAGAAGGAGCTCTCAATAAGTGAGGAGGAGGCTCTGATGTGTTGAGGGAGGTCTCAAGAAGTGAGAGGAGGCTCTGGTGTGTATAGGGAGGTCTCAAGAAGTGAGGAGGAGGCTCTGGTGTGTAGAGGGAGGTCTCAAGAAGTGAGGAGGAGGCTCTGGTGTGTTGAGGGAGGTCTCAAGAAGTGAGAGGAGGCTCTGGTGTGTAGAGGGAGGTCTCAAGAAGTGAGGAGGAGGCTCTGATGAGGTCTAAAGAAGTGAGAGGAGGCTCTGGTGTGTTGAAGGAGGTCTCAAGAAGTGAGAGGAGGCTCTGGTGTGTAGAAGGAGGTCTCAAGAAGTGAGAGGAGGCTCTGGTGTGTAGAGGGAGGTCTCAAGAAGTGAGGAGGAGTCATTCCATGTCTTGGTCATTATGTTGGAGAATGAGCGGCCTCCAGTTTTGCTTTTACCGGTGCGTTGAGTGTGTGTGAGTTAGAGTCAGGCAGAGCATAGGTGTCTGGTGGGTCGGTGAAAGTGTATGCAGCTGTTCAGGTATTCTGGTCTTGTGTTGTGTATGGCTTTATATATGTGTGTGAGAAGTTTAAATTGGCTGAGTGTGTGAACGGGGAACCAGTGAAGCTCCCTGAGGAGGGGTGTGTTGAGGGTGCGGTGTGGGTGATCAAGTATAAGTCTTGCAGCTATCTTCTAGATGGTCTGTTGCTGTAGTCCAGTTTGGTGGTGATGAGTGCTTGCGTGACAGTTCATCTCCTCTTCCTGGGCTCTCAGATCAGGATTCACTGACGCACCTCCCCTTCCTGTGCTCTCAGATTAGGATTCACTGACGCACCTCCCCTTCCTGTGCTCTCAGATGAGGATTCACTGAAGCACCGCCCCTTCCTGTGCTCTCCAATGAGGATTTACTGAAGCACCTCCCCTTCCTGGGCGCTCATGTGAGGATTCATGGAAGCACCTCCCCTTCCTGTGCTCTCAGATGAGGATTCACTGAAGCACCTCCCCTTCCTGTGCTCTCAGATGAGGATTCACTGATGCACCTCTCCTTCTTGTGCTCTCAGATGAGGATTCATGGAAGCTCCTCCCCTTCCTGGGCTCTCAGATTAAGATTCACTGAAGCACCTCCCCTTCCTGTGCTCTCAGATGAGGATTCACTGAAGCACCTCCCCTTCCTGGGCTCTCGGATTAGGATTCACTGATGCACCTCCCCTTCCTGTGCTCTCAGATGAGGATTCGTAGAAGCACCTCCCCTTCCTGGGCTCTCAGATTAAGATTCACTGAAGCACCTCCCCTTCCTCTGCTCTCAGGTGAGTATTCGTGGAAGCACCTTCCCTTCCTGTGGTCTCAGATGAGGATTCACAGGAGCCCCTCCCCCTCCTGTGCTCTCAGATGAGGATTCATGGAAGCTCCTCCCCTTCCTCTGCTCTCAGATGAGGATTCATGGAAGCACCTCCCCTTCCTGTGCTCTCAGATTAGGATTCACTGATGCACCTCTCCTTCCTGTCCTCTCAGATGAGGATTCATGGAAGCTCCTCCCCTTCCTGGGCTCTCAGATTAAGATTCACTGAAGCACCTCCCCTTCCTGTGCTCTCAGATTAGGATTCACTGATGCACCTCTCCTTTCTGGGCTCTCAGATTAGGATTCACTGAAGCACCTCCCCTTCCTGTGCTCTCAGATGAGGATTCATGGAAGCACCTCCCCTTCCTGTGCTCTCCGATGAGTATTCATGGAAGCACCTCTCCTTTCTGGGCTTTCAGATTAGGATTCACTGAAGCACCTCCCCTTCCTGTGCTATCAGATGAGGATTCACAGGAGCACCTCCCCTTCCTGGGCTCTCAGATAAGGATTCACTGAAGCACCTCCCCTTCCTGTGCTCTCAGATGAGGATTCACAGGAGCACCTCCCCTTCCTATGCTCTCAGATGAGGATTCACTGAAGCACCTCCCCTTCCTGTGCTCTCAGATGAGGATTCACGGAAGCACCTCCCCTTCCTGGGCTCTCAGATTAGGATTCACTGAAGCACTTCCCCTTCCTGGGCTCTCAGATGAGGATGCACAGGAGCCCCTCCCCTTCCTGTGCTCTCACATGAGGACTCATGGAAGCACCTCCCCTTCCTGGGCTCTCAGATGAGGATTCAAGGAAGCACCTCCCCTTCCTGTTCTCTCAGATGAGATTTCACTGAAGCACCTCCCCTTCCTGTGCTCTCAGATGAGGATTCACTGAAGCACCTCCCCTTCCTGTGCTCTCAGATGAGGATTCAAGGAAGCACCTCCCCTTCCTGTGCTCTCAGATGAGATTTCACTGAAGCACCTCCCCTTCCCGGGCTCTCAGATTAGGATTCAATGATGCACCTCCCCTTCCTGGGCTCTCAGATGAGATTTCACTGAAGCACCTCCCCTTCCTGGGCTCTCTGATTAGGATTCACTGAAGCACCTCCCCTTCTCGGGCTCTCAGATTAGGATTCAATGATGCATCTCCCCTTCCTGGGCTCTCATGTGAGGATTCGTGGAAGCACCTCCCCTTCCTGTGCTCTCACATGAGGATTCATGGAAGCACCTCCCCTTCCTGTGCTCTCTGATGAGGATTCACTGATGCACCTCCCCTTCCCGGGGTCTCAGATTAGGATTCAATGATGCACCTCCCCTTCCTGGGCTCTTATATGAGGATTCATGGAAGCTCCTCCCCTTCCTGTGCTCTCTAATGAGGATTCACTGATGCACCCCCTTCCTGTTCTCACAGATTAGGATTCACTGATGCACCTCTCCTTCCTGTGCTCTCAGATGAGGATTCGTAGAAGCACCTCCCCTTCCTGGGCTCTCAGATTAAGATTCACTGAAGCACCTCCCCTTCCTGTGCTCTCAGATAAGGATTCACTGATGCACCTCCCCTTCCTGTGCCCTATGAGAATATTCACTGAAGCACCTCCCCTTCCTGTGCTCTCAGAGTATTCACTGAAGCACCTCCCCTTCCCGGGCTCTCAGATTAGGATTCACTGAAGCACCTCCCCTTCCCGGGCTCTCAGATTATGATTCACTGAAGCACCTCCCTTTCCTGTGATCTCCGATGAGGATTCATGGAAGCACCTCCCCTTCCTCTGCTCTCAGATGAGGATTCACTGATGCACCTCTCCTTCCTGTGCTCTCAGATGAGGAGTCATTGAAGCACCTCCCCTTCCTGTGCTCTCAGATGAGGATTCATGGAAGCACCTCTCCTTCCTGTGCTCTCAGATGAGGAGTCATTGAAGCACCTCCCCTTCCTGTGCTCTCAGATGAGGATTCATGGAAGCACCTCCCCATCCTGTGCTCTCAGATGAGGATTCGTGGAAGCACCTCCCCTTCCTGTGCTCTCAGATGAGGCTTCATGGAAGCACCTCTCTTCCTGTGCTCTCAGATGAGGATTCATGGAAGCACCTCCCCTTCCTGTGCATCCCTTTCCTGTGATCTCAGATGAGGATTCGTGGAAGCACCTCCCCTTCCTGTGCTCTCAGATGAGGATTCACTGAAGCACCTCCCTTTCCTGTGATCTCCAATGAGGATTCGTGGAAGCACCTCCCCTTCCTGTGCTCTCAGATGAGGATTCACTGAAGCACCTCCCTTTCCTGTGATCTCAGAAGAGGATTCATTGAAGCACCTCCCCTTCCTGTGCTCTCAGATGAGGATTCATTGAAGCACCTCCCCTTCCTGTGCTCTCAGATGAGGATTCATAGAAGCACCTCCCCTTCCTGTGCTCTCAGATGAGGATTCATGGAAGCACCTCCCCTTCCTGTGCTCTCAGATGAGGATTCATGGAAGCCCCTCCCCATCCTGTGCTCTCAGATGAGGATTCGTGGAAGCACCTCCCCTTCCTGTGCTCTCAGATGAGGATTCACTGATGCACCTCCCCTTTCTGGGCTCTCAGATTAGGATTCACTGAAGCACCTCCCCTTCCTGTGCTCTCAGATTAGGATTCACTGAAGCACCTCCCCTTCCTGGGCTCTCAGATGAGGATTCACTGAAGCACCTCCCCTTTCTGTGCTCTCAGATGAGGATTCATGGAAGCACCTCCCCTTCCTGTGCTCTCCGATGAGGATTCATGGAAGCACCTCCCCTTCCTGTGCTCTCAGATTAGGATTCACTGATGCACCTCCCCTTCCTCTGCTCTCAGATGAGGATTCATGGAAGCACCTCCCCTTCCTGCGCTCTCAGATGAGGATTCATGGAAGCACCTCCCCTTCCTGTGCTCTCAGATTAGGATTCACTGATGCACCTGTCCTTTCTGGGCTCTCAGATTAGGATTCACTGAAGCACCTCCCCTTCCTGTGCACTCAGATTAGGATTCACTGAAGCACCTCCCCTTCCTGGGCTCTCAGATGAGGATTCACTGAAGCACCTCCCCTTCCTGTGCTCTCCGATGAGGATTCATGGAAGCACCTCCCCTTCCTGTGCTCTCAGATTAGGATTCACTGATGCACCTCCCCTTCCAGTTCTCTCAGATGAGGATTCATGGTAGCACCTCCCCTTCCTGTGCTCTCAGATGAAGATTCATGGAAGCCCCTCCCCATCCTGTGCTCTCAGATGAGGATTCGTGGAAGCACCTCGCCTTCCTATGCTCTCAGATGAGGATTCATGGAAGCACCTCTCTTCCTGTGCTCTCAGATGAGGATTCATGGAAGCACCTCCCCTTCCTGTGCTCTCAGATGAGATTTCACTGAAGCACCTCCCCTTCCTGTGCTCTCAGATGAGATTTCACTGAAGCACCTCCCCTTCCTGTGCTCTCAGAGGAGGATTCACTGAAGCACCTCACTTTCCTGTGATCTCCGATGAGGATTCGTGGAAGCACCTCCCCTTCCTGTGCTCTCAGATGAGGATTCACTGAAGCACCTCCCTTTCCTGTGATCTCAGATGAGGATTCATTGAAGCACCTCCCCTTCCTGTGCTCTCAGATGAGGATTCATGGAAGCACCTCCCCTTCCTGTGCTCTCAGATGAGGATTCATGGAAGCACCTCCCCTTCCTGTGCTCTCAGATGAGGATTCGTGGAAGCACCTCCCCTTCCTGTGCTCTCAGATGAGGATTCACTGATGCACCTCCCCTTTCTGGGCTCTCAGATTAGGATTCACTGAAGCACTTCCCCTTCCTGTGCTCTCAGATTAGGATTCACTGAAGCACCTCCCCATCCTGGGCTCTCAGATGAGGATTCACTGAAGCACCTCCCCTTCCTGTGCTCTCAGACGAGGATTCATGGAAGCACCTCCCCTTCCTGTGCTCTCAGATGAGGATTCATGGAAGCACCTCCCCTTCCTGTGCTCTCAGATTAGGATTCACTGATGCACCTCCCCTTCCTCTGCTCTCAGATGAGGATTCATGGAAGCAACTCCCCTTCCTGTGCTCTCAGATGAGGATTCATGGAAGCACCTCCCCTTCCTGTGATCTAAGATTAGGATTCACTGATGCACCTGTCCTTTCTGGGCTCTCAGATTAGGATTCACTGAAGCACCTCCCCTTCCTGCGCTCTCAGATTAGGATTCACTGAAGCACCTCCCCTTCCTGGGCTCTCAGATGAGGATTCACTGAAGCACCTCCCCTTCCTGTGCTCTCAGATGAGGATTCATGGAAGCACCTCCCCTTCCTGTGCTCTCCGATGAGGATTCATGGAAGCACCTCCCCTTCCGGTGCTCTCAGATTAGGATTCACTGATGCACCTCCCCTTCCAGTTCTCTCAGATGAGGATTCATGGTAGCACCTCCCCTTCCTGTGCTCTCAGATGAGGATTCATGGAAGCACCTCCCCTTCCTGTGCTCTCCGATGAGGATTCATGGAAGCACCTCCCCTTCCTGTGCTCTCAGATTAAGATTCACTGAAGCACCTCCCCTTCCTGTGCTCTCCGATGAGGATTCATGGAAGCACCTCCCCTTCCTGTGCTCTCAGATTAGGATTCACTGATGCACCTCCCCTTCCTCTGCTCTCAGATGAGGATTCATGGAAGCACCTCCCCTTCCTGTGCTCTCAGATGAGGATTCATGGAAGCACCTCCCCTTCCTGTGCTCTCCGATGAGGATTCATGGAAGCACCTCTCCTTTCTGGGCTTTCAGATTAGGATTCACTGAAGCACCTCCCCTTCCTGTGCTCTCAGATTAGGATTCACTGATGCACCTCCCCTTCCTCTGCTCTCAGATGAGGATTCATGGAAGCACCTCCCCTTCCTGTGCTCTCAGATGAGGATTCATGGAAGCACCTCCCCTTCCTGTGCTCTCCGATGAGGATTCATGGAAGCACCTCTCCTTTCTGGGCTTTCAGATTGGGATTCACTGAAGCACCTCCCCTTCCTGTGCTATCAGATGAGGATTCACAGGAGCACCTCCCCTTCCTGGGCTCTCAGATAAGGATTCACTGAAGCACCTCCCCTTCCTGTGCTCTCAGATGAGGATTCACAGGAGCACCTCCCCTTCCTGGGCTCTCCGATGAGGATTCATGGAAGCCCCTCCCCTTCCTGTGCTCTCAGATGAGGATTCACTGAAGCACCTCCCCTTCCTGTGCTCTCAGATGAGGATTCATGGAAGCACCTCCCCTTCCTGTGCTCTCCGATGAGGATTCATGGAAGCACCTCCCCTTCCTGTGCTCTCAGATGAGGATTCATAGAAGCACCTCCCCTTCCTGGGCTCTCAGATTAAGATTCACTGAAGCACCTCCCCTTCCTGTGCTCTCAGATAAGGATTCACTGATGCACCTCCCCTTCCTGTGCCCTATGAGAATATTCACTGAAGCACCTCCCCTTCCTGTGCTCTCAGAGTATTCACTGAAGCACCTCCCCTTCCCGGGCTCTCAGATTAGGATTCACTGAAGCACCTCCCCTTCCCGGGCTCTCAGATTATGATTCACTGAAGCACCTCCCTTTCCTGTGATCTCCGATGAGGATTCATGGAAGCACCTCCCCTTCCTCTGCTCTCAGATGAGGATTCACTGATGCACCTCTCCTTCCTGTGCTCTCAGATGAGGAGTCATTGAAGCACCTCCCCTTCCTGTGCTCTCAGATGAGGATTCATGGAAGCACCTCTCCTTCCTGTGCTCTCAGATGAGGAGTCATTGAAGCACCTCCCCTTCCTGTGCTCTCAGATGAGGATTCATGGAAGCACCTCCCCATCCTGTGCTCTCAGATGAGGATTCGTGGAAGCACCTCCCCTTCCTGTGCTCTCAGATGAGGCTTCATGGAAGCACCTCTCTTCCTGTGCTCTCAGATGAGGATTCATGGAAGCACCTCCCCTTCCTGTGCATCCCTTTCCTGTGATCTCAGATGAGGATTCGTGGAAGCACCTCCCCTTCCTGTGCTCTCAGATGAGGATTCACTGAAGCACCTCCCTTTCCTGTGATCTCCAATGAGGATTCGTGGAAGCACCTCCCCTTCCTGTGCTCTCAGATGAGGATTCACTGAAGCACCTCCCTTTCCTGTGATCTCAGAAGAGGATTCATTGAAGCACCTCCCCTTCCTGTGCTCTCAGATGAGGATTCATTGAAGCACCTCCCCTTCCTGTGCTCTCAGATGAGGATTCATAGAAGCACCTCCCCTTCCTGTGCTCTCAGATGAGGATTCATGGAAGCACCTCCCCTTCCTGTGCTCTCAGATGAGGATTCATGGAAGCCCCTCCCCATCCTGTGCTCTCAGATGAGGATTCGTGGAAGCACCTCCCCTTCCTGTGCTCTCAGATGAGGATTCACTGATGCACCTCCCCTTTCTGGGCTCTCAGATTAGGATTCACTGAAGCACCTCCCCTTCCTGTGCTCTCAGATTAGGATTCACTGAAGCACCTCCCCTTCCTGGGCTCTCAGATGAGGATTCACTGAAGCACCTCCCCTTTCTGTGCTCTCAGATGAGGATTCATGGAAGCACCTCCCCTTCCTGTGCTCTCCGATGAGGATTCATGGAAGCACCTCCCCTTCCTGTGCTCTCAGATTAGGATTCACTGATGCACCTCCCCTTCCTCTGCTCTCAGATGAGGATTCATGGAAGCACCTCCCCTTCCTGCGCTCTCAGATGAGGATTCATGGAAGCACCTCCCCTTCCTGTGCTCTCAGATTAGGATTCACTGATGCACCTGTCCTTTCTGGGCTCTCAGATTAGGATTCACTGAAGCACCTCCCCTTCCTGTGCACTCAGATTAGGATTCACTGAAGCACCTCCCCTTCCTGGGCTCTCAGATGAGGATTCACTGAAGCACCTCCCCTTCCTGTGCTCTCCGATGAGGATTCATGGAAGCACCTCCCCTTCCTGTGCTCTCAGATTAGGATTCACTGATGCACCTCCCCTTCCAGTTCTCTCAGATGAGGATTCATGGTAGCACCTCCCCTTCCTGTGCTCTCAGATGAAGATTCATGGAAGCCCCTCCCCATCCTGTGCTCTCAGATGAGGATTCGTGGAAGCACCTCGCCTTCCTATGCTCTCAGATGAGGATTCATGGAAGCACCTCTCTTCCTGTGCTCTCAGATGAGGATTCATGGAAGCACCTCCCCTTCCTGTGCTCTCAGATGAGATTTCACTGAAGCACCTCCCCTTCCTGTGCTCTCAGATGAGATTTCACTGAAGCACCTCCCCTTCCTGTGCTCTCAGAGGAGGATTCACTGAAGCACCTCACTTTCCTGTGATCTCCGATGAGGATTCGTGGAAGCACCTCCCCTTCCTGTGCTCTCAGATGAGGATTCACTGAAGCACCTCCCTTTCCTGTGATCTCAGATGAGGATTCATTGAAGCACCTCCCCTTCCTGTGCTCTCAGATGAGGATTCATGGAAGCACCTCCCCTTCCTGTGCTCTCAGATGAGGATTCATGGAAGCACCTCCCCTTCCTGTGCTCTCAGATGAGGATTCGTGGAAGCACCTCCCCTTCCTGTGCTCTCAGATGAGGATTCACTGATGCACCTCCCCTTTCTGGGCTCTCAGATTAGGATTCACTGAAGCACTTCCCCTTCCTGTGCTCTCAGATTAGGATTCACTGAAGCACCTCCCCATCCTGGGCTCTCAGATGAGGATTCACTGAAGCACCTCCCCTTCCTGTGCTCTCAGACGAGGATTCATGGAAGCACCTCCCCTTCCTGTGCTCTCAGATGAGGATTCATGGAAGCACCTCCCCTTCCTGTGCTCTCAGATTAGGATTCACTGATGCACCTCCCCTTCCTCTGCTCTCAGATGAGGATTCATGGAAGCAACTCCCCTTCCTGTGCTCTCAGATGAGGATTCATGGAAGCACCTCCCCTTCCTGTGATCTAAGATTAGGATTCACTGATGCACCTGTCCTTTCTGGGCTCTCAGATTAGGATTCACTGAAGCACCTCCCCTTCCTGCGCTCTCAGATTAGGATTCACTGAAGCACCTCCCCTTCCTGGGCTCTCAGATGAGGATTCACTGAAGCACCTCCCCTTCCTGTGCTCTCAGATGAGGATTCATGGAAGCACCTCCCCTTCCTGTGCTCTCCGATGAGGATTCATGGAAGCACCTCCCCTTCCGGTGCTCTCAGATTAGGATTCACTGATGCACCTCCCCTTCCAGTTCTCTCAGATGAGGATTCATGGTAGCACCTCCCCTTCCTGTGCTCTCAGATGAGGATTCATGGAAGCACCTCCCCTTCCTGTGCTCTCCGATGAGGATTCATGGAAGCACCTCCCCTTCCTGTGCTCTCAGATTAAGATTCACTGAAGCACCTCCCCTTCCTGTGCTCTCCGATGAGGATTCATGGAAGCACCTCCCCTTCCTGTGCTCTCAGATTAGGATTCACTGATGCACCTCCCCTTCCTCTGCTCTCAGATGAGGATTCATGGAAGCACCTCCCCTTCCTGTGCTCTCAGATGAGGATTCATGGAAGCACCTCCCCTTCCTGTGCTCTCCGATGAGGATTCATGGAAGCACCTCTCCTTTCTGGGCTTTCAGATTAGGATTCACTGAAGCACCTCCCCTTCCTGTGCTCTCAGATTAGGATTCACTGATGCACCTCCCCTTCCTCTGCTCTCAGATGAGGATTCATGGAAGCACCTCCCCTTCCTGTGCTCTCAGATGAGGATTCATGGAAGCACCTCCCCTTCCTGTGCTCTCCGATGAGGATTCATGGAAGCACCTCTCCTTTCTGGGCTTTCAGATTGGGATTCACTGAAGCACCTCCCCTTCCTGTGCTATCAGATGAGGATTCACAGGAGCACCTCCCCTTCCTGGGCTCTCAGATAAGGATTCACTGAAGCACCTCCCCTTCCTGTGCTCTCAGATGAGGATTCACAGGAGCACCTCCCCTTCCTGGGCTCTCCGATGAGGATTCATGGAAGCCCCTCCCCTTCCTGTGCTCTCAGATGAGGATTCACTGAAGCACCTCCCCTTCCTGTGCTCTCAGATGAGGATTCATGGAAGCACCTCCCCTTCCTGTGCTCTCCGATGAGGATTCATGGAAGCACCTCCCCTTCCTGTGTTCTCAGATGAGGATTCACTGAAGCACCTCCCCTTCCTGTGCTCTCAGATTAGGATTCACTGAAGCACCTCCCCTTCCTGTGCTCTCAGAGGAGGATTCACAGGAGCACCTCCCCTTCCTGGGCTCTCCGATGAGGATTCATGGAAGCCCCTCCCCTTCCTGTGGTCTCAGATGAGGATTCACTGAAGCACCTCCCCTTCCTGTGCTCTCGGATTAGGATTCACTGAAGCACCTCCCCTTCCTGTGCTATCAGATGAGGATTCACAGGAGCACCTCCCCTTCCTGGGCTCTCAGATAAGGATTCACTGAAGCACCTCCCCTTCCTGTGCTCTCAGATGAGGATTCACAGAAGCACCTCCCCTTCCTGGGCTCTCCAATGAGGATTCATGGAAGCCCCTCCCCTTCCTGTGCTCTCAGATGAGGATTCACTGAAGCACCTCCCCTTCCTGTGCACTCAGATGAGGATTCATGGAAGCACCTCCCCTTCCTGTGCTCTCCGATGAGGATTCATGGAAGCACCTCTCCTTTCTGGGCTTTCAGATTAGGATTCACTGAAGCACCTCCCCTTCCTGTGCTCTCAGATTAGGATTCACTGAAGCACCTCCCCTTCCTGTGCTCTCAGATGAGGATTCACAGGAGCACCTCCCCTTCCTGGGCTCTCCGATGAGGATTCATGGAAGCCCCTCCCCTTCCTGTGCTCTCAGATGAGGATTCACTGAAGCACCTCCCCTTCCTGTGCTCTCAGATGTAGGATTCATGGAAGCACCTCTCCTTCCTGGGCTCTCAGATTAGGATTCACTGAAGCACCTCCCCTTCCTGGGCTCTCAGATGAGGATGCACAGGAGCCCCTCCCCTTCCTGTGCTCTCACATGAGGATTCATGGAAGCCCCTTCCCTTCCTGTGCTCTCAGATGAGGATTCAAGGAAGAACCTCCCCTTCCTGTGCTCTCAGATGAGATTTCACTGAAGCACCTCCCCTTCCTGGGCTCTCAGATGAGACTTCACTGAAGCACCTCCCCTTCCTGGGCTCTTAGATGAGGATTCACGGAAGCTCCTCCCCTTCCTGTGCTCTCAGATGAGGATTCAAGGATGCACCTCCCCTTCCTGTGCTCTCAGATGAGATTTCACTGAAGCACCTCCCCTTCCTGTGCTCTCAGATGAGATTTCACTGAAGCACCTCCCCTTCCTGGGCTCTTATATGAGGATTCATGGAAGCTCCTCCCCTTCCTGTGCTCTCAGATGAGGATTCATGGAAGCACCTCCCCTTCCTGTGCTCTCAGATGAGGATTCACTGAAGCACCTCCCCTTTCTGTGCTCTCAGATGTGGATTCATGGAAGCACCTCCCCTTCCTGGGCTCTCAGGTGAGGATTCGTGGAAGCACCTCCCCTTCCTGTGTTCTCAGATGAGGATTCACTGATGCACCTCCCCTTCCTGTGGTCTTGTATGATGATTCATTGAAGCACCTCCCCTTCCTGTGGTCTTGTATGATGATTCATTGAAGCACCTCCCCTTCCTGTGTTCTCAGATGAGGATTCATGGAAGCTCCTCCCCTTCCTGGGCTCTCATGTGAGGATTCGTGGAAGCACCTCCCCTTCCTGTGCTCTCACATGAGGATTCATGGAAGCACCTCCCCTTCCTGTGCTCTCAGATGAGGATTAAAGGAAGCACCTCCCCTTCCTGTGCTCTCAGATGAGATTTCACTGAAGCACCTCCCCTTCCTGGGCTCTCAGATGAGATTTCACTGAAGCACCTCCCCTTCCTGGGCTCTTAGATGAGGATTCACGGAAGCTCCTCCCCTTCCTGTGCTCTCAGATGAGGATTCAAGGATGCACCTTCCCTTTCTGTGCTCTCAGATGAGATTTCACTGAAGCACCGCCCCTTCCTGTGCTCTCAGATGAGATTTCACTGAAGCACCTCCCCTTCCTGGGCTCTTATATGAGGATTCATGGAAGCTCCTCCCCTTCCTGTGCTCTCAGATGAGGATTCATGGAAGCACCTCCCCTTCCTGTGCTCTCCGATGAGGATTCACTGAAGCACCTCCCCTTTCTGTGCTCTCAGATGAGGATTCATGGAAGCACCTCCCCTTCCTGGGCTCTCAGGTGAGGATTCGTGGAAGCACCTCCCCTTCCTGTGCTCTCAGGTGAGGATTCGTGGAAGCACCTCCCCTTCCTGTGTTCTCAGATGAGGATTCACTGATGCACCTCCCCTTCCTGTGGTCTTGTATGATGATTCATTGAAGCACCTCCCCTTCCTGTGCTCTCAGATGAGGATTCGTGGAAGCACCTCCCCTTCCTGTGCTCTCAGATTAGGATACACTGATGCACCTCCCCTTCCTGTGCTCTCAGATGAGGATTCATGGAAGCACCTCCCCTTCCTGTGCTCTCAGATGAGGATTCATGGAAGCACCTCCCCTTCCTGTGCTCTCAGATGAGGATTCATGGAAGCACCTCCCCTTCCTGTGCTCTCAGATGAGGATGCATGGAAGCACCTCCCCTTCCTGTGCTCTCAGATGAGGATTCACTGAAGCACCTCCCCTTCCTGTGCTCTCAGATAAGGATTCACCAAAGCACCTCCCCTTCCCGGGTTCTCAGATGAAGATTCACTGATGCCCCTCCCCTTCCTGTGGTCTTGGATGATGATTCATTGAAGCACCTCCCCTTCCTGTGCTCTCAGATGAGTGTTCACTGAAGCACCTCCCCTTCCTGTGCTCTCAAATGAGTGTTCGCTGAAGCACCGCCCCTTTCCTGTGATCTCCGATGAGGATTCATGGAAGCACCTCCCCTTCCTGTGCTCTCCGATGAGGATTCATGGAAGCACCTCTCCTTTCTGGGCTTTCAGATTAGGATTCACTGAAGCACCTCCCCTTCCTGTGCTCTCAGATTAGGATTCACTGAAGCACCTCCCCTTCCTGTGCTCTCAGATGAGGATTCACAGGAGCACCTCCCCTTCCTGGGCTCTCCGATGAGGATTCATGGAAGCCCCTCCCCTTCCTGTGCTCTCAGATGAGGATTCACTGAAGCACCTCCCCTTCCTGTGCTCTCAGATGTAGGATTCATGGAAGCACCTCTCCTTCCTGGGCTCTCAGATTAGGATTCACTGAAGCACCTCCCCTTCCTGGGCTCTCAGATGAGGATGCACAGGAGCCCCTCCCCTTCCTGTGCTCTCACATGAGGATTCATGGAAGCCCCTTCCCTTCCTGTGCTCTCAGATGAGGATTCAAGGAAGAACCTCCCCTTCCTGTGCTCTCAGATGAGATTTCACTGAAGCACCTCCCCTTCCTGGGCTCTCAGATGAGACTTCACTGAAGCACCTCCCCTTCCTGGGCTCTTAGATGAGGATTCACGGAAGCTCCTCCCCTTCCTGTGCTCTCAGATGAGGATTCATGGAAGCACCTCCCCTTCCTGGGCTCTTATATGAGGATTCATGGAAGCTCCTCCCCTTCCTGTGCTCTCAGATGAGGATTCATGGAAGCACCTCCCCTTCCTGTGCTCTCAGATGAGGATTCACTGAAGCACCTCCCCTTTCTGTGCTCTCAGATGTGGATTCATGGAAGCACCTCCCCTTCCTGGGCTCTCAGGTGAGGATTCGTGGAAGCACCTCCCCTTCCTGTGTTCTCAGATGAGGATTCACTGATGCACCTCCCCTTCCTGTGGTCTTGTATGATGATTCATTGAAGCACCTCCCCTTCCTGTGGTCTTGTATGATGATTCATTGAAGCACCTCCCCTTCCTGTGTTCTCAGATGAGGATTCATGGAAGCTCCTCCCCTTCCTGGGCTCTCATGTGAGGATTCGTGGAAGCACCTCCCCTTCCTGTGCTCTCACATGAGGATTCATGGAAGCACCTCCCCTTCCTGTGCTCTCAGATGAGGATTAAAGGAAGCACCTCCCCTTCCTGTGCTCTCAGATGAGATTTCACTGAAGCACCTCCCCTTCCTGGGCTCTCAGATGAGATTTCACTGAAGCACCTCCCCTTCCTGGGCTCTTAGATGAGGATTCACGGAAGCTCCTCCCCTTCCTGTGCTCTCAGATGAGGATTCAAGGATGCACCTTCCCTTTCTGTGCTCTCAGATGAGATTTCACTGAAGCACCGCCCCTTCCTGTGCTCTCAGATGAGATTTCACTGAAGCACCTCCCCTTCCTGGGCTCTTATATGAGGATTCATGGAAGCTCCTCCCCTTCCTGTGCTCTCAGATGAGGATTCATGGAAGCACCTCCCCTTCCTGTGCTCTCCGATGAGGATTCACTGAAGCACCTCCCCTTTCTGTGCTCTCAGATGAGGATTCATGGAAGCACCTCCCCTTCCTGGGCTCTCAGGTGAGGATTCGTGGAAGCACCTCCCCTTCCTGTGCTCTCAGGTGAGGATTCGTGGAAGCACCTCCCCTTCCTGTGTTCTCAGATGAGGATTCACTGATGCACCTCCCCTTCCTGTGGTCTTGTATGATGATTCATTGAAGCACCTCCCCTTCCTGTGCTCTCAGATGAGGATTCGTGGAAGCACCTCCCCTTCCTGTGCTCTCAGATTAGGATACACTGATGCACCTCCCCTTCCTGTGCTCTCAGATGAGGATTCATGGAAGCACCTCCCCTTCCTGTGCTCTCAGATGAGGATTCATGGAAGCACCTCCCCTTCCTGTGCTCTCAGATGAGGATGCATGGAAGCACCTCCCCTTCCTGTGCTCTCAGATGAGGATTCACTGAAGCACCTCCCCTTCCTGTGCTCTCAGATAAGGATTCACCAAAGCACCTCCCCTTCCCGGGTTCTCAGATGAAGATTCACTGATGCCCCTCCCCTTCCTGTGGTCTTGGATGATGATTCATTGAAGCACCTCCCCTTCCTGTGCTCTCAGATGAGTGTTCACTGAAGCACCTCCCCTTCCTGTGCTCTCAAATGAGTGTTCGCTGAAGCACCGCCCCTTTCCTGTGATCTCCGATGAGGATTCATGGAAGCACCTCCCCTTCCTGTGCTCTCAGATGAGGATTCACTGAAGCACCTCCCCTTCCTGTGCTCTCAAATGAGTGTTCGCTGAAGCACCGCCCCTTCCTGTGGTCTCCGATGAGGATTCATGGAAGTACCGCCCCTTCCTGGCTTCTCAGATGAGGATTCATGGAAGCGCCACCCCTTTCTGGATACTCATGTGAGGTTTCACAGAAGCACCTCCCCTTCCTGGGCTCTCAGGTGATGACAGGAAGGCCCCACACACCTTACCCTAGCTTGTTTTTGTTCTTGTGTTCCAGATGGAATGGGTTCACCCTCACATAGAGACTAACGTTTATCTGTTATCTAAAATATTTAGGAAAGCAAAACAACGCAGGATGTCCTAGAAACATCGGTTGCTAATTGGGCATTACAAAAAACACATTTCTTCAATGGGAAACACTTCGGGACGATTCACAGAACTAATCTGAGACAAAATCCTTAACTTACTACTTTTGGTATTCACAGAAGGCATTTAGTAGTAGTAAAGTTAGGATTTTGTCTTGAATTAGGATTTTGTCGTAAATTAGGATTTTGTCTTAAGTCCAAAATTTAAGACAAACTTAAGTTTAACTTGAAGCAAAATCCTAACTTTACTACTACTAAATGCCTTCTGTGAATACCAAAAGTTAGTAAGTTTAGGATCAACATCCTGTGATTCCGGGCAAATCACTTAATCTCCCCGCGCCTAACAAAAATTAATGTGTCCTTCTGTAACAAAACTGGTGCTCATGTTAGGCCCTCTGATACCCGATTCGGGTCTAGTTCGCGCTATATAAAACTCTATAAAAAAAATATATATCTCTATTTCCCCTTTTTTTTCCCTTTTTCTATGTGTGCTGCCCATGGGAAGAGGAAGATTTCTCAGGGAATTGTCTTGTGCAGGAAAGGGTCCCTTCCTGCACAAAAACAATGCTGCTTACAACGTAGCTCCCTAGCACCATGCTGCAATGGCGCCTGCGTTGGCGCTAGGAAGCGCACGGTGCGCCAGCGCAGGGGGAAAGGACAGGAATGCGCCACAATGTTTAGTAGGGAACAGTCCTTCTCTTTCGCAGTCACGCAGCTCAGCAGAGCAGGGTGGCTTGCTGCGCTGCACGATTTTTTAACAAACGTGCCCTTTAATTTATAAAACAACACCTTTCTTGAAATACCATGTCGTTCACGCTCATTCAACACTGAGGTATAATTTAGAAAATGTTAAAGATCTCGTTTGGAATCAGCTCAAACGGAAAACACTATAAAATGTTGAACAATAAAAGAATCAGCCAAATTTCAGAGACTTCAGAAACAACAACAAATACAAAGAAAAAAAAGCTGTAACATCCATCGGTATAAAACAGCAGGGGCCTCATTTATGAGGCCGTGCGTCACTTTTACGCCGCCGGTGCGTCACTTTTTGAGACGCACCAGTGGCGTAAAAAATGAACCTTTTTGCGCCATATTTACAAAGTGAATGGGTAGAGATGCCTTCAAGGGATATAATTTAAATAGAACTAAATTGTTTAATCTGACTTAGTGGGAGGAGAAATCAATTAACCTCATGTGTAAATCATATATTACTATGAAAAAGATCTATTCGTTTGAATCATATTTCACAAAAAACAAACACATTGAAACATAAAAACAACGAAACACAAAGGTATATATACAAAAGGATTTTATCACAAAAAATTCTCGAATCAGCACTAAATCAAAAAAGCAGATAAGGAAATGCTGGTGTAAGTAGCGTATTAATAAACTAATAAACAACACAGCAAAACCTAAACAAGAACATCTATCCCAAACAAATAATGAATCAAACACTGCAGGGATAAGACGGATGTCGACGTTTCGGTCTCTTGAAATTAGATTATCGAGACCATCCTCAGGACTGTTGTCAATTAAACACTGCTGAAGGCTGTAATGTAATCTGCAACATAAATGTTTACAATTACATGTCTGTCATAGTTCAAGCTAAGTAGTCCATACACCCATGTGACACAACTAACTACAAAAGTACGTGACTTACTGAAAATAACATGACACACACATTTCATAATTACAAAATACACATATATTACGACACCATTTAGAGAAAGCAATACCATTGCTCCAAGTCAATGCCCCCTCGGACTAATTTGTATCTGCAAGAGGGTAGAGTTGATCATGTACATATTCATGGAGCTTAAGTCATTTAGGCAAACACAATGGCGAGCATGGCGAAGATGCTATCTACACATGTTAGAGACAGTTCAAAATAGATGCAGTACCAACATTGCACCCTGTTAACTCAACCATTTTGAGGAACTTCTACATCAGTGTGACCATATCTATAAGTCACATCTATGAATCACATATCAGCGGGTGCTGCATGTTTACAAAGTACACATTAAGTGCGAATCATGTGAATGTTTCACAAACGTACCAGGATGGAAAACCAGAGTGCTGGTCGCTGCCAGAGGTTTTAAGGGCCAGAAAATGATACCTAAATAAGAACCAGGACTTAGTACATATAGGGTGTATGCAGTTGACGACTGTAAACAGATTTCAAACAACACACAGAGAACATAGTACCTATTACTGAGGACCCCAGGAGGACGTGAATTCGTCGCTTTAGAGTGGTTGGTGACTCAGGATTAAAAAACGCTGAAAACATGATAAAGAGGGCCATAAATATAATGCAATCTACCTCTGGCGCACATGAATGTACATAAACCTAAATTAAACACACCTCAGTGTATGGCAAAGCAGGACCTGCAGTCCACGTAGCGTCTGGGGAGTTCTTCCACAAAAAGTTAAAATCTAAAGAAAGGGGTACAGCAAATTTAGCCAGTCATAAAAAAGATTTACTCTGATTTCTAAGGGGTATCAAGAAAATAGCTACCTTTTTTGTAAATATAGATGCAGCAATCGCAAAGTTCAGGACCATAGGGCGCTTGAATTTCAGGGCACTGGAATCTTTAAGGTTACTGCAAATGACTAGTACTACTACATACTAGTATGGACTTTCTGCTTCTAGCGCAGTCTCACCTGTGATATTGACACTCATTGGCTGTCATATCGTTTCATTTGCAGTAACCTGAAATTCAAGCGCCCTATGGTCCTGAACTTTGCGATTGCTGCATCTATATTTACAAAAAAGGTAGCTATTTTCTTGATACCCCTTAGAAATCAGAGTAAATCTTTTTTATGACTGGCTAAATTTGCTGTACCCCTTTCTTTAGATTTTAACTTTTTGTGGAAGAACTCCCCAGACGCTACGTGGACTGCAGGTCCTGCTTTGCCATACACTGAGGTGTGTTTAATTTAGGTTTATGTACATTCATGTGCGCCAGAGGTAGATTGCATTATATTTATGGCCCTCTTTATCATGTTTTCAGCGTTTTTTAATCCTGAGTCACCAACCACTCTAAAGCGACGAATTCACGTCCTCCTGGGGTCCTCAGTAATAGGTACTATGTTCTCTGTGTGTTGTTTGAAATCTGTTTACAGTCGTCAACTGCATACACCCTATATGTACTAAGTCCTGGTTCTTATTTAGGTATCATTTTCTGGCCCTTAAAACCTCTGGCAGCGACCAGCACTCTGGTTTTCCATCCTGGTACGTTTGTGAAACATTCACATGATTCGCACTTAATGTGTACTTTGTAAACATCAGTGCTAGATACTTGGCGCTACCATGTGTTTCTTTAACAATCCATATGCAGCACCCGCTGATATGTGATTCATAGATGTGACTTATAGATATGGTCACACTGATGTAGAAGTTCCTCAAAATGGTTGAGTTAACAGGGTGCAATGTTGGTACTGCATCTATTTTGAACTGTCTCTAACATGTGTAGATAGCATCTTCGCCATGCTCGCCATTGTGTTTGCCTAAATGACTTAAGCTCCATGAATATGTACATGATCAACTCTACCCTCTTGCAGATACAAATTAGTCCGAGGGGGCATTGACTTGGAGCAATGGTATTGCTTTCTCTAAATGGTGTCGTAATATATGTGTATTTTGTAATTATGAAATGTGTGTGTCATGTTATTTTCAGTAAGTCACGTACTTTTGTAGTTAGTTGTGTCACATGGGTGTATGGACTACTTAGCTTGAACTATGACAGACATGTAATTGTAAACATTTATGTTGCAGATTACATTACAGCCTTCAGCAGTGTTTAATTGACAACAGTCCTGAGGATGGTCTCGATAATCTAATTTCAAGAGACCGAAACGTCGACATCCGTCTTATCCCTGCAGTGTTTGATTCATTATTTGTTTGGGATAGATGTTCTTGTTTAGGTTTTGCTGTGTTGTTTATTAGTTTATTAATACGCTACTTACACCAGCATTTCCTTATCTGCTTTTTTGATTTAGTGCTGATTCGAGAATTTTTTGTGATAAAATCCTTTTGTATATACACCTTTGTGTTTCGTTGTTTTTATGTTTCAATGTGTTTGTTTTTTGTGAAATATGATTCAAACGAATAGATCTTTTTCATAGTAATATATGATTTACACATGAGGTTAATTGATTTCTCCTCCCACTAAGTCAGATTAAACAATTTAGTTCTATTTAAATTATATCCCTTGAAGGCATCTCTACCCATTCACTTTATTACCCAAGCCCTCAAGGGTTTAACTGGGTCGCTCACTTTCCCTTGATCATATTTCCAAAGTGACGCATCTAGGTAGATGCGTCACTTTGTAAACCCCTGCGCCACATTATACCTGCGCCAGGTATAATGTATGCAAGGGGGGCGTTTTGACGCAAGAAAGGGTCGTAGAAGTGACGCTGTTGCGTCAAAATCTTCCGCCTGTGTCACAGCAGGCGTAAGACTGACGCAGGCCCTTTCACATGGGGCTTGGCCCATGTGAAAGGACGCATTGCTGGAGTTGCGTCACTTTTGTGACACACTCCAGTAATGCGTCACTTTTGCGCTACACAGATGCGTCAGAAATACTGACGTATCTGTAACTCCTTGCGACATGATGCGTCATACATTAAATATGACGCATCAGGAATGTCGCAAGGAGGGCGCACTGAGAAGTGTTACATCACTGTTTTCACGCAGCGATGCGTCATTTCTCATAAATGAGGCCCCAGGGGCCTTATTCATGAAGGCCTTGCGCTGCCGGTGCGTCACTTTTAAAATGGGAAAAAGTGACGCACCGGTAGCGCAAGGCATTCCTAAATAAGGCCCCAGGAGTATGCAGAGTGAGTGACCCACCAGTCTAAACAAGCATTTGCGAAGCTAATAGGTCTGGACTGCAGCTGGAGTGCATATTCTGATGCATGCTTATACGTGTGTGTTTTCTGGTTAAAATGTAAAGAAGCTTGCTATGGTTCAAAAAAGGAACACGTTCTGTATAGAATGCATGTATGAAAGAAATAATTTAATGTGTGGGGACATGTTATTCTTGAGATGTAAAATAGTACCTGATGCAATGTGAGCACTCCACAAAAGGAGGAATGATACATCAAACAGCCAACCACATGAAGTGAGTGAGCGATACTCTTATGGGTGGAGCCAAAGGGATTGGTAACAATGTGTTGTGCAAATTGGCGCACTGTCAAACCAGACCGAAAAAGTATGTTTTAAGCAGATTACAAGAGTATTATGTGGTAAACACAGATGGATATGGGTGATGGTTGAAGAACAGTCCCTCCTCGAGGGGCTGCAGATGAAGGAGATAGAGCAGAGAGTTTCGACCAATGGCATTTCAGTATGACCAGTGTCCTCACTTCCTCTGACCTCCTGACCTGCGATTCGCCCGCCAAGTGGGCCACCTACGAAGAAGCGGCTTGCAGGAAGGAGGTGGAAGTTTACAGATAACCAGAGTCATCTATTGCAGTGATCTGGAAAAACAGTCCAAGTACCAGAAGATAAGTCTCAGAACCACAGACAATTTAAAGGGACAATTTAAAAAGATCGTAGACCCAACAAAGCCTCATTTCCAAAACAAGAATCATTTTAAAATATTTATTCTGCTAATTTTTTCATTTAAACCATAACATGGTAAAAAAGGCCACACCCAAGAAGCTCCAGAAGTTGATGAAGCATTAAAATGATCTTCTTGAAGTTGGTGCAAGTGGCATCACCATCGTTTCTCAGCCATGGACTAGAAGAAGAACCAGCAGCCTCCCCAGCAGGCTTCCGCCGGAGCGCTTGCATCAGTCGTCCAACAGCCTATGCAGCAGGCTTCCGCCAGAGAGCTTGCATCAGTCGTCCCACAGCCTCCCAGCAGGCTTCCGCCGGAGCGCTTGCAGCAGTCGTCCAACAGCCTCTGCAGCAGGCTTCCGCCAAAGCGCTTGCATCAGTCGTCCAACAGCCTATGCAGCAGGCTTCCGCCAGAGAGCTTGCATCAGTCGTCCCACAGCCTCCCAGCAGGCTTCCGCCGGAGAGCTTGCATCAGTCATTCAACAGCCTCCCTGCAGGCTTCTGCCGGAGAGCTTGCATCAGTCGTTCAACAGCCTCCGCAGCAGGCTTCCGCCGGAGCGCTTGCATCAGTCGTTCAACAGCCTACGCAGCAGGCTTCCGCCAGAGAGCTTGCAACAATCGTCCAACAGCCTCCACAGCAGGCTTCCGTCGGAGCGCTTGCATCAGTCGTTCAACAGCCTCCGCAGCAGGCTTCCGTCGGAGCACTTGCATCAATCATCCAACAGCCTCCCCGGCAGGCTTCCGCCGGAGCGCTTGCATCAGTCGTCCAACAGCCTCCCCGGCAGGCTTCCGTCGGAGCACTTGCATCAATCATCCAACAGCCTCTGCAGCAGGCTTCCGCTGGAGCACTTGCATCAGTCGTTCAAGAGCCTCCGCAGCAGGCTTCCGCCGGAGCGCTTGCATCAGTCGTCCAACAGCCTCCGCAGTAGGCTTCTGTCGAAGCGCTTGCATCAGTCGTCCAACAGCCTCCACAGCAGGCTTCTGCTGGAGCGCTTGCATCAGTCGCCCAACAGCCTATGCAGCAGGCTTCCGCCGGAGCGCTTGCATCAGTCGTCCAACAGCCTCCGCAGCAGGCTTCCGCTGGAGCACTTGCATCAGTCGTTCAAGAGCTTCCGCAGCAGGCTACCGCCAGAGCGCTTGCATCCGTTGTCCAACAGCCTCCGCAGTAGGCTTCCGTCGGAGCGCTTGCATCAGTCGTCCAACAACCTCCGCAGCAGGCTTCCGCTGGAGCACTTGCATCAGTCGTTCAAGAGCTTCCGCAGCAGGCTTCCGCCGGAGCGCTTGCATCCGTTGTCCAACAGCCTCCGCAGTAGGCTTCCGTCGGAGCGCTTGCATCAGTTGTCCAACAGCCTCCGCAGCAGGCTTCCGCCGGAGCGCTTGCATCAGTCGTCCAACAGCCTCCGCAGCAGGCTTCTGCCGGAGCGCTTGCATCAGTCGTCCAACAGCCTACGCAGCAGGCTTCCGCAGGAGCGCTTGCATCAGTCGTCCAACAGCCTCTGCAGCAGGCTTCTGCTGGTGCGCTTGCATCAGTCGTCCAACAGTCTCCGCAGCAGGCTACCGCCAGAGCGCTTGCATCAGTCATCCATTAGCCTCCGCAACAGGCTTCCGCCGGAGCGCTTGCATCAGTCGTCCAACAGCCTCAGCAGCAGGCTTCTGCCGGAGCGCTTGCATCAGTCATCCATCAGCCTCCGCATCAGGCTTCCGCCGGATCACTTGCATCAATCGTCCAACAGCCTCCGCAGCAGGCTTCCGTCGGAGTGCTTGCATTAGTCATCCAACAGCCTCCGCAGCAGGCTTCCGCCGGAGCGCTTGCATCAGTTGTCCAACAGCCTCCGCAGCAGGCTTCCACCGGAGCGCTTGCATCAGTCGTCCAACAGCCTCCGCAGCAGGGTTCCGCTGGAGCGCTTGCATCAGTCGTCCAACAGCCTACGCAGCAGGCTTCCACAGGAGCGCTTGCATCAGTCGTCCAACAGCCTCTGTAGCAGGCTTCCGCTGGAGCGCTTGCATCAGTCGTCCAACAGCCTACGCAGCAGGCTTCCACAGGAGCACTTGCATCAGTCGTCCAACAGCCTCTGCAGCAGGCTTCCGCCGGAGCGCTTGCATCAGTCGTCCAACAGCCTCCGCAGCAGGCTTCCACCGGAGCGCTTGCATCAGTTGTCCAACAGCCCCCGCAGCAGGCTTCCGCCGGAGCGCTTGCATCAGTCATCTTACCGCCTCCCCAGCAGGCTTCTGCCAGGGCGCTTGCATCAGTCGTCCAACAGCCTCCGCAGCAGGCTTCCGCCGGAGCGCTTGCATCAGTTATCCATCAGCCTCCGCAGCAGGCTTCCGTCGGAGTGCTTGCATTAGTCATCCAACAGCCTCCGCAGCAGGCTTCCGCTGGAGCGCTTGCATCAGTTGTCCAACAGCCTCCGCAGCAGGCTTCCACCGGAGCGCTTGCATCAGTCGTCCAACAGCCTCCGCAGCAGGGTTCCGCTGGAGCGCTTGCATCAGTCGTCCAACAGCCTACGCAGCAGGCTTCCACAGGAGCGCTTGCATCAGTCGTCCAACAGCCTCTGTAGCAGGCTTCCGCTGGAGCGCTTGCATCAGTCGTCCAACAGCCTACGCAGCAGGCTTCCACAGGAGCACTTGCTTCAGTCGTCCAACAGCCTCTGCAGCAGGCTTCCGCCGGAGCGCTTGCATCAGTCGTCCAACAGCCTCCGCAGCAGGCTTCCACCGGAGCGCTTGCATCAGTTGTCCAACAGCCCCCGCAGCAGGCTTCCGCCGGAGCGCTTGCATCAGTCATCTTACCGCCTCCCCAGCAGGCTTCTGCCAGGGCGCTTGCATCAGTCGTCCAACAGCCTCCGCAGCAGGCTTCCGCCGGAGCGCTTGCATCAGTTATCCATCAGCCTCCGCAGCAGGCTTCCGCCGGAGCGCTTGCATCAGTCGTCCAACATCCTCTACAGCAGGCTACCGCCAGAGCTCTTGCATCAGTCGCCCAGGCTTCCGCCAGAGCGCTTGCATCAGTCGCCCAGGCTTCCCCCAGAGCGCTTGCATGAGTCGCCCAGGCTTCCGCCAGAGCGCTTGCATGAGTCGCCCAGGCTTCCGCTAGAGCGCTTGCATCAGTCGCCCAGGCTTCCGCCGGAGTGCTTGCATCAGTCTTCGATGTAGACGCCTGGTCAATGCCCGGATCTCAAAGAGCAGCTGTTGGACTTGGCCCTTCTGGCAGGTTCACCCCTGAACTTTTTGCCTTGAAGTATAGTGATTTCTGGTCTTGGCGCACTTTGACACTGTGGCGCAGTGTAAAGTGCGTGCGCTCCCTGAGTGCGTGTGTGAGATAGGCCTGCCCTCCCATAGGAATGCATGGGGAATGTATGTGTCCCTGGTAGTTCCTGATGCGTGGGGAGTACAGGCTCGAGTCTGGTATGTGCGGACTCGTGTGATTGAATGCTGCGCAATGGTATGTGCGGCTTGTATGTGTCTAGTGGGGAAATGCTACTTCTAGACATTGATGTATGTGTGCAGTGAGGGTGCTGGAGCGTGATTGGCTGGAGCTGGCTGGCAAGCCTGGCTCCAGGAAGTCTGGGTGGGTCTGCCCGGTGGTGAGTTTGAGATTAGCATGTTGATGGCTGGGGAGGGCTGCACCTGGTTCCTGATGGGGCTGGGCTTTCCCCACACAATGCTGGCTCCAGCCCCTGTGGTGCGTCTAATGACCCTAGCCTCCCCAGTGAATGAAAGGGGTGGTTGGGCCATCAAGGATGCTCCAAAACCAGCTGCAACTGGTTTTCTCCCACCCTGCACCTACAGACAAAGGAATGTGGTGTATAAAAATGGGGCTGTGTCCCCACACAAACTGTTCTTTCCTGATCCTACTTGAGGGGGGGCTGCTGCTGGTGCCAGGAGGAACCGCCACTTGGACTGCCTCCCTGCCTGGAGGTCCAGTGAGCTGGCCCCTGGCCCAGCCTGCCCCCCCCTGCCCTTCTACATCCCTGGAGGACTTTTGCTGGGCTTGTTGGCCCCTAGCGCCTGGGAGCGCTTTATTTGGGGCCTCTGGCGCTTGAGAGCGCTTTATTTCGTCCTAGCGCTGGGAGCGCTGTAGTTTATGCCCACAAGTGCTTGGGAGCGCTTTATTGTCCAGCAGCGCCTGGGAGCGCTTTTGTAAGGCAGGTGCCCACCCTGCATTTTGCTGCTCGAGCGGCTGCCCACGCCGCATATTTGCGTGATTTATTTAAATTATCGGGAGCTCACCCCGTGTTGAAATCACCGCCGCTGCCCAGGAACCCTGCCGAGCCGCCACGCTGCCTACGGCGACCCGGAAGTCCCCCCTCCATTCCCCCCAGCGCCACGCTGCTATTGGCTGCAGCGCGACGCGGAAGTCAGGCAGGCCGGGGGCAGGACATAGAGACAACCGGAAGCGGACGGGAGGCCACCCCGCGCTCCGGTGAGGGAAGAAGCCCGCAACCGGCACCTTCCACGGGGCTCCCAGGAGTGAGGGAAAGCCCCGTGGTGACCGGCCTGAAGGAGAGAGAGCCCCCGAGGAGCGGGAGCTCTCGTGCAGAGCCACCCGCCGCACCAAGCCGAGGAGCAGCCCCAGAGAGGAGAGCTGCAGCGTCCCGAGACCGGTGAGTGCCCGTGAAGGGAGGGGGCGTCGGGGCACATTGCCGGTGCCCGCCCCTCCCCCCTAGTGAAAGGCTCGTGGGGGCCTTACCTGTTGTTGAGCCTGTCGAGGCTCCAGTACGCCGGGGGCAGATCCTGGTGCCGAGTCCCCCGAGAGGGACTCCAACAGGCAGCACAGTTGGTTTCAGAGCACCGAGAGGCTCCCTGCCCGCAATCTTGTTTTAGAGCCCTGAGAAGGCTCCGGGGGCATTTTTGGTGATCTCGAGCCCCAGAGGGGGGCTCCAGCGACCCCGCATTCTTGTAGAGAGTCCAGAGAGGCTCTAGGGGGCATTTCGTAGTTTTAGAGCCCAGAGAGGCTCCAGGGCACAGTTTGTTTGGTTCAGAGCCTGGCAGGCTCCCACGTGGCCCCCCCATTGTCTGCATCAGTTGCCCAGCACTTCGTGGGCAGCTGCAACGTTTAGGCCCCTGACACTGGGACACAGGGCGTCCTAGCCCCAACAAGGCCAGTTGGCCTAGGGACAGTCACAGGAGGTGACTAATGTGAGTTTGGCGCTATTGTTCATTTTCTGCAGCTCTGAATGTGTTTTTATGCGTTTTGTGCCTTGTTCTTACACCTCTGAATGTATTGTTGATGCATCATGTGTTTCCCTTCCTTACACCTCTGAATGTATGTGATGCATCATGTGTTATTGTAGGAAGGTATATCCCTGACTATGGTTGCCCCAACTTTTTGCCTGGTGTTTTGCTGGTTTTCTGACTTAGTTGACCTGGGGCCCTGCTATTCAGGACCCCAGGCCCACTGCTCTCTCTGTTAAAATGGATTCCATGTACCCTAGGTACATAACTCATTGGATACTGAGTCACCTTATCAGTCCCTGTACAGTATACCTTAGGTATCCAGGGCATAGGTGTACCCAGGGCCTACCAGGGGCTGAAGCATGTATTATGCCACCCCTGGCTGGCCATCCAAAACTGACACAACTGGCTGCTTGACAGCTGGGGCAAGGTGGTGTAATCACCCTTTGCTTTAGATATAGTATTCCTATATCTAACCCTAAAATGGACACATATATTCCTATCAGTCACTCCTATGGCAGGCCTTAACAATCCTGAAGGCAGAGTGCTTGGAATAATGTGAAATGGTGCTCTGGCATGAGCTGAGCCCGTTTGCAGCTTGCGGAACCAAGTCCTAATAGCTGTTCCATGATAACGCTATACCATATACTCTTAAGTGCATTATGTACCTCGCGGTCATATGCTAACTTTGGTATAGCATTATCAAAACATGTCGAGTAAGGTGTCATACGAATTGGAATACTAACCCCTCGCCAATTCTGGCGACGGGGTTAGCATTCCACCCTTCTAGAGGGACACGACATGTTGGTAACCTGTAACCCCGGTTAAAGTCAGACATAGCCTCAGCTCCACAAGATGGATGCTGCCACTGAGACACCAGTCTGCCCTCCTGCTGCTGGGAGTCCTCCCAGCGCGGGAGGCAAGGACAAAGGGTTTCCTGTCAGGGGCGGTGCCAGCACCGTCCCAGACAGGATTTTGTGTATCCTAGGTAGGCAGGGCTTTAGAGGAAGGTGACTGCAAGTGGCACCCCGGTGCTCACTGTGCATAGGCCGGCTCAAACCAGTTCCAGGGGCACCCCAGCCCCTGAGCTGGGGAAAGCCCGGCATGGGAGAGGGGTGTAACCACCCCCCTTCCTAGTCCCACCCATAGGGCAGGACTTAGTCGCGTGCCAGCCCCCTTTTGCAGGATAAAGGTAGGAGCAGGCCCCCTTCCAAATCAGATCATCTTTGAATCCTGAAACTACTTTCCACGAAAGGAACTCAAGACTCTTCTCAAGATTTCTCCCTTGTGACTAAGGAGTAGTCACCCTGCAGCAGCAGGCACCATCCAAGCATCGCGGTCTGCTGTAAGTCTCTCCTCCGGATCAAGACTGCCCAGCTCGACGAGAACCGGCTTCCCTGGCACCTCTGACCTCTACCTGCATCATCAGCCCAGCTGAGATTCGTGGGTGTGACGAGACCTCGAGGGACCGGCCATCTTCAAGACTGCACGACGCTTGCCCAGCACGACTACTGAGGGATGCTCACGTGAGTGCTTTGGGGTCCGAGAAGCCCCAACCCTGAGCAGCTCCAGCACCGAAGTCCAGCCCCCTTGCATCCACGAGATCTGCGTGGGGCCCTTCTGCTCTTTGCTGCTCACCGCGTTGTCCAGGTCACTTGCCCGTTGGCTAGTGGCCCTTCTGACGACGAACCACGACGACAACACCGCTGGTCTGGTTGCTCCAGACTGGCCCTTGCTCCCCTCCAACAGAGGAGCACCCCGGACCCTCCTGGTCCACTCCAGACGCCATTTTGAGCCCACCGCGTGGGCTTGCATTTGCCAAGAGTTGTTGCCCCAATCCTGGGTCCAGCGACGTCGACAGCAGATACCACCGTGGGACAGTTCGCACCTCCATCCTGGTCGCCGACAACGCCTCCTGGTCCGAGAGACTGCAGAGCCCAGCGTCGCCCACTCACCTGGTCGAGGTGACTTCGTCTGGTGCCATCCTGGTGCCCACCTAATCACTGGCTAGTGATTCAGAACTTGGTCCCCTCTGCTTACAGGTACCCATCTTCATCGATCCAGGCTTGGATCACCACGAACTTCTTCACTGGTCGCCAGCCAGCAACTTTTACTTCAGGCTCCTGGTTCGTCAACGAGGGTTTCCGACGACACTTGAACCCTATGCAGCCGCAGCCCCTGGGCTAGGTAAACCGAGTACCACGGTGCTCCAGCGTAGATCCACTCTCTAAGTGTCTAGATCCACTTTCGTTTTTGACCTACCTAGTCGGGTTCGCTCGAGAACACTAACTTTGCATTTACTAGGATCCATAGACTTTGTTCCGCATTACGCGTGAGAGTTCCCACTCTGCACACGACGTCCCTAGGCCTCCTGCTTGCAATCTGAAGGTTCAGTAGATTAGTCCTAGCGATCCTAAAGCCTATGAGAATAGTTACTTACCTGCTAGTAATTCGCATTCCACTTGTGTAGTAAATGGTTTGTGTAAATTGTGCGACTTTAAGTATTTCTTTAAGAGTTTTGTTGTGTGCTTAGCTCCCTGTCTCATAAAGAGCCAGGGTAGTCTTGTTATAAATAAATATACTTTATTTTTGATAACAACTTGTGTGGTGTCCTTTCACTTGGTGTTCAAGGGGTAAATGTGATGGTAAAACAGCTGGCTTAACACACCCTCTAGAGTCTAGCCTTAGACTGCTCTTGTCCATGCTACTAGGATAGCTGGTCTATCAGGTTGACTTACAACCAATCATCAATAAGGGTTGTTTGGACTGATACATAGTGATCACTAGAATAGTGAGCACTGCATATCAGGCCAAATTCTCACAGTTATGTGCTTACACCCCTACAGGTATTGTGATACTTAGGTGGTTGTTTTTCTCCTAGTGCAGGTGGTACTAGCGAGGTCCTGGTTACCAGTGATTACTGGTGGTGTACTTTGTTCTAATTTGTGCTACAGTGATTTTACATTCTATGTTTTATATTCTAAGTGCTATTTCTAAAAGTGTTACTTCTAAAAGTGCTGATTCCTGACAGTGGTCCAGGTGGCCCTGTCTTGTACATATCCCCTGTAAATTCTGCCCGTGCCTCTGGCACATTGTAAAGTGTGTGTTTTATCTAATGTGTTTTGGTGTAATACAAAGGCTATTTTTATATAACCTTGTGTGGAGTTTCCTTTGTGGTGGGCCTTGGGTGTTGTTGCTGGTGGTGCTTGCGCAAATACTTAACTCACATCGCCTCCAAGTTTAGCCTTGCTGCTCGCGCCACGTTACCTAGATGGTGAGCAGGGGTTATCTTGGCGTGTAACTCCCTTGCCCTGACTTAGGAGTGGTGGTCTCTGACTGACTGTGGCGCAAGCCCTGGCCAGCCGGGGATTCCATTTCTAACAGCAGCACTACAGTACATTAAAGTGAAAGCAATAATTATTGTAAATCTTAGGTCTCCAACCAGGGCTTGGTGAAGCTTGAGGAGAGCCGAGGTGCAGAGAAGCCAATACAGAGAAAGCCGCAGAGGGCGGCCTGTGCGGCCAAGCGACGAGAGGCAAGTTTGTCATGGTAAGGTTGGGCCACGCATCTTGATCAGGGTATGAAATGTTAGTAGAAAAGGAAGCACGCCTCATGGATTTGAATCTGCTGCACAATAGGGATGAGTAGATGTACAAACAATTCAGAGTAAATTGACGAATATGTATTAACAATGTCATTTACAAACAATAGTAGAGTTGCTGACAGCCGTGTAGCTGAAGCAAAACAACAAACAAGCGTTTGGTCTCTGCTGGGACCTTTTTCAAGGCATGATTGTTTTACGGACTTGTAAACAGTAGAGCCAGATACCTCACTTTAGTGAGGCCGTGGAAGTTACACTGTGGTATGTGACAAAACCTGCTCACGAGGCAGATACATATTCAAGGGTGTGTGTTCAACAAAGTAGTGAGATGACTACTGTGATCTATCTGGGACTAGTGTTTAATAATAATAATAATAATAATAATAATAAGTACGCCTATAAAGCACACTCAGTAGTACGTCCCCGCGCTGCAGCCAGTCGCCCTGTCTGTTGTAATGAACCTGAGAAAGCTAAGAGATAATCCTATATGTGAAAGAGCCAGGTCTTTAGTTTTTTCCGAAAGAGCCTTTCCGATGGTTCTGTCTGGAGAGGGAGGACATTCCAGTGTTTGGAGGCTAGGTAGCGGAAAGATCGGCCACCCATTCTCACTCTTTTGATTACTGGAATCTTAACCTGTCCCGTCCCCAAGGACCGCAAGGCCCAGGTAGGAGTGTAGGGGGACATTAGACTATGTAGATAGCTAGGTTTGTTTCCCTGCAGAATGCGTTGACTGACACATAGGGCTTTCAAAAGAATTCTCTCCCTCACCGGGAGCCAGTGTAGGGCAGCGAGGGCATACCTAGAAGGAGCTCTCCTGGGCAGCATCAGAACAAGACGAGCCGCCGCGTTCTGAATGCATTGAAGTCTCTGCACACACACTCACCACTAGCTCCTAGATATAAAGCGTTCCCGTAGTCCAGACGGGAAGTCACCAACGCATGAACTAGAGTTTTCCTGGGGGCTACGGGAAGTATATCTAAGATCTACCGAGGGCCTTTCGTTATTCCGAAGCCCTTCCCGGCAAAAATCCTGGTGTGGTGATCGAAGGAGAGATTAGAATCCAGCCACATCCACAAATTCTTAACCCGGTTACTGGGGGCGGGGGTTTGGGCCCAGGGTCTGTGGCCACCATCACGAAGACCATATCGAGGGAGCCGTACCCAAGATTAGAACCTCCGTCTTACTGCAGTTTAACTTTAAACAGTTATTTGACATCCAGACTGCCAGGTCCTGTAAACAGGTGGAGAAATAGGTGGCTACCTCTCCATGAGACTGAGATAGTGACACCACCAGTTGCGTGTCATCCGCATATGACACAACACTATTGCCGTAATTCATAATAATGTCTGCCAGAGGGGACATATATTGGTTAAAAAGAGTGGGGCTAAGTATAGTACCCTGGGGAACCCCTTGAGCCAGCACAATGCTTTTAGAATAAAACGGTCCTTGGGATACTTGGAAGCTTCGATCCTGTAGGAAGGATCTCAGCCACTCCAAGGCCAGTCTATCCAGCCCTCATTTCTTGAGACGCTGTAGGAGTAGTGGGTGGGCGACGATGTTGAATGCGGTGCTGAGGTCCAAAAGGACCAAAGCCACCGCCTGACGTTCATCTACATGTCTGCGAATGGATTTTGTTGACAGAAGCAGTGCTGACTCCATAGAGCATGTTGCCCGGAAACCCGATTGTGTGGGGTGCAGTAAGCTGTGCTGGTTAATGTGCGTTGTCAGTTGAGTGTTGACCGATTTTTCTGCTATTTTAGCAAAATGTGGCAAGAGGGAGACGAGTCGAAAGTTATCCAATTGACCCGCACTCACACCCAACTTTTTCTTAATGGGGATAACAACCGCTTCTTTACACCTTTTTGGGACCACCCCTGATTCAAAAGAGAGTTTCAGGAGGTGCCTAATATAGGGTGCTAGGATCTCTATGCTCTCCCTCAGAGTTTTAGGGCTCGTAGGGTCCACTGGCGAACTGGACTTAATGCTTAAGGCCGTGGTTATCTTTTATCGTTCATCCACCGTTATCGCACCACGTACCTTGGCATTATTGTTCTACCCTACTGATGGAGGAACCTTCTACAGCTAGCAGCTGCTCTAAACAGAACTTTGACCTCCAGTCAATACGAGTAGTATGGCAGTCTCAACCTCTTCTAATGCCAGCCACTTGTAGGAACATGCATTGAGATTCGGTCCATAACACAATTGGTCCAGCAGGGATGAAGCTGCTTCAATTATTCAACTGTTGACAACTTTAGCATGTTACTTGGGTCAATTAGGGTTATAGAATGTAATAATCAAACTGCCCATCCTGGTCTAAGGGAACAGATAGCCTTGCAATAGTGAAAAACGAAATGGAGTGTAATTCACTATCAGGACATGCTACACAGAACAAGACAAGTCCTACCTTTCACATACAATGCAGCCTGCCATAAGGGTGACTTGCACGATGCCAAGGGAAGTTTTAGGGACTGAGAAGTGGGTTCACTTGCCTAGTCAGCATGGCAGTTCTGGACTGCGCACAGACTCTGCAGTGGCAGATCTGGGACACACTTTACAGGCTGCCTCTGTGGGTGGCGCAATCAGCGCTGCAGGCCCACCAGCAGTATTCGGTCTACTAGCCCTGTGCACGCACGGTGCACTATACTAGGGACTAATAGGCAAACCAAATGAGCCAATTATGGGAATACCAATTCATACAGTCAATTTACAATAGGGAGCATTCGCGCGGTGGCACTGAATGGCAGTGGCACAGCGCCCGGAGCATCTAAAACCAGCAAACACAGAGGAGACAAACACGAAAGATGGAAGGGAGACCCACGCCGATGGTGCCAGGTCTAACAGGGAGCATGTGTGGCCTGTGGCTCACCTGGCAGTCCGGAAGGTTCTCTAAGACTCCTGAAGGAAACACATTAGTACACTGGTTTAACCTTACAGGAAGAGCAGGATTGAATCACTTAACAGAAAACAAATGTTTTGTTTTGTCTAAACGTGCTCAAGGGAAAACACTCCAAGACCCTAGTAATAGTGAGAGGAAGGCAAGCCATTGGTTCACGTGTTCAGGAATTCTTGCAAGCTCTGGCGTAATTGAATAAGGGGGATTGGGGAAACTCGGGCATGCAACCATACAGCGCATAAGGCACCACAAGGGTAGCGTAACATGAGCCCTGCGCGGCAGGCCACCTCACAGAGGACGCATGAGGGAGCCGCAGCAACTTGTGCATTTACTACCGGATGTACGTTGTTACAACGCATTTTGTAACAGCGCATGCCTTTACCACGCAAGTCTTACAACGCAAGTCATTACAACGACTTGCGTTGGAGGGCGTGGATTTAGGAATCTTATCATTTTATATTCCGACACCAGTCCCCGTAACAGTAGGGAATGTGTTGGAATATAAAATTGCAAGATTCCTTATCCCACAGCACCATCCAGCGCAAGTCGTAGTAACGACTTGCGTTGTAATAGCTGCGGGGTAAAGGCACTGCAATGTAAAAACCACGTAGTAAACGATGTTCCCCTTGACTACCACCGCGCTATCAACTCAACTACATTTCTCATGTAACATAGTGCACGCTAGAGCAGTTTGTCTCTAACCATGCTCCATCACTTGTTGACCCACAGATGTGTGACAGTAGGGACAGCCATCTCTACTCGCGGCCATTACAAGTGGGGGAGGGGCTCCTATATTACACCTTCAAATTCTCAACTGCAAGGGGGGCTTGTAAATCACTCCCCTTCAGTTAAGGGTCCTTTCACAGCATTTGTGTTTCTATTTACGAGGCTGCAATTAACGACACACTACCCGTGTATGTTTCCCGCATCTTGGTTGGTTTAGAAAGGTTCAACGAGTACTTCACTGAATGATATAAAGTTGTTTTTCTCATTATAAGGCACACTATTTAGTAATCTTGTTGTACTCTTCCTTGGAAATGAGAGGAAAATCCCTAATGATTGGGTTAGGTCTGGATTGACTTCAGTATTCACAAATTCACTTCCACAGAGTGTTTGTCACAAGAGTGTACACCATATACGCTGCGATTTTGTAAGACTAACTCGGGTGATTTCTGCATTTTTATTCCCCTTATTGGTCCCTACATGTCGGGGCTTCAACCAAGTGGATCTGCAAACACAGCTTTAGACCACTGCTTGTTCTTCTCTCTTTTTTTATCGCTCCAATGGACTCTATTAAAAGAGAGGCTTTCTCAGTCCTGAAGAAGGCCTGGCAACTCTATCGATGGTGCTTGCTGGGAAGAAACGTGTTGACTTTTCCAGTGATGTAACAAAACATGAGGGGGCCCCCTGCAAGATATGCTGAAGGGGACCCTCCCACTCACATTAGTACGGTCTGAGGGGGCCCACTGCAGTATGGGTAAGCCTGGGAGCTCCTCCCCCACACTGAATGGGCTGCGGGGGGCCTTCGTTACGCCCCTGAGCTTTTCTGTGTTGGTAGAATTAACCCCACTTTCTTTTACTCGTACCATTGGAGACCTCATAACATGTGCACTCTCCACCAGCAGGTACTTTTAGCTCATCAGTTCCTCTCTGGTCCTACAGCCAGGTCCCCACAGGCGCTCCTCACACTACACCCACCCGGATACCAACCAAAGAACACCTCACCAGCTCCGCTCAGTCGAGTAGCAGCTTCACCTGGATCTTAAGGAGGGGTGCATGGATGAACCATGCCCCCCATTAGTGAGGTGGGAAGGAGGTGGGTTTCATCCTTGAAATAACAGTAGCCATGTCTATTTCTACAACCAACAGGTGCATCCTACTTTTAGCAGGGACTACTTTTTGTGTTTGAATGAAGCGGAGGGCGATCCTCCCACCCTGGTTGTGACCTGCTGGCCCAGAACAGCACATCACCCTGATGGATGGAAGACCATGGGCACATCTGGAACAAGAATGGACCCTGCCCTGTCGCACATCTGCAGAGAGACAAAGAACACTCGTGAAACACCAACAACCTCAATGCACCCAAAATCTGAAGGGCACAGGCATGTAATCACAAACAAAAACCTGTAAACAGCATCCTGTACCCTTTGACCCCTTGCATGACGCCATGCGTGAGCCATCACCGTAACAGACATGTCTTGCATAACAGGCGTGTTTCCTAATCCTGCTGAGTGAATGTCTGTCCGTCTGTCTCATTCTGTCCTGGACTGCCTGATCTTCCAAATAAACCCAGTTGAGCTCCGCCCTCCGCCCACCTGACTCACTGACCCCGCCCACAACAGCAGGACACAAAGACCTATCACTATGTCCTGTCGCAACACTACTACTGACCCATAACTGGGTGTCCCCGGAGAGAATTATGCACACTCTGTGCTGCGTGGCCTTTATTCCCCTGAACAACAGACACGGTGACCTATGCAAACCGGTGCTCACCCAAACCATCCGCAGCAGCAACAAAGGACTCTGGGCCCGAGTCACAGAACTAACTTGAAAAAAAATCCTAAACTTACTACCATTTTGGTATTCACAGAAGGCACTTACTCATTTTGGTATTCACAGCAGTTAGGAGTCCTAACTTTACTACTCCTAAACTGAGAAAAATCTTAACTTTAAGACTTTCGGTATTCACAGAAGGTATTTAGGAGTCCTAAAGTTAAGACTCCTAACTTCTATGAATACCAAAATGAGTAAGTGCCTTCTGTGAATACCGACATGAGTAAGTGCCTTCTGTGAATACCAAAATGAGTAAGTGCCTTCCAAAATTAGTAAGTGCCTTCTGTGAATACCGAAATGAGTAAGTGCCTTCCGTGAATACCAAAATGAGTAAGTGCCTTCTGTGAATTCCAAAATGCGAAAGTGCCTTCTGTGAATACCGAAATGAGTAAGTGCCTTCTGTGAATACCGAAAGGAGTAAGTGCCTTCCGTGAATACCGAAATGAGTAAGTGCCTTCTGTGAATACCAAAATGCGAAAGTGCCTTCCGTGAATACCAAAATGAGTAAGTGCCTTCTGTGAATTCCAAAATGCGAAAGTGCCTTCTGTGAATACCGAAATGAGTAAGTGCCTTCTGTGAATACCGAAAGGAGTAAGTGCCTTCCGTGAATACCGAAATGAGTAAGTGCCTTCTGTGAATACCAAAATGCGAAAGTGCCTTCTGTGAATACCGAAACGAGTAAGTGCCTTCTGTGAATACCAAAATGAGTAAGTGCCTTCTGTGAATACCAAAATGAGTAAGTGCCTTCTGTGAATACAAAAATGAGTAAGTGCCTTCTGTGAATACCGTAATGAGTTAGTGTCTTCTGTGAATACCGAAATGTGAATACCAAAATGAGTAAGTGCCTTCTGTGAATACCAAAATGAGTGTCTTCTGTGAATACCGAAATGAGTAAGTGCCTTCTGTGAATACCAAAATAAGTAAGTGCCTTCTGTGAATACCAAAATGAGTGTCTTCTGTGAATACCGAAATGAGTAAGTGTGTTCTGTGAATACCAAAATAAGTAAGTGCCTTCTGTGAATACCGAAATGAGTAAGTGTCTTCTGTGAATACCAAAATGGTAGTAAGTTTAGGATTTTGTCTTAAGTTACTTCTGTGAATCGGGCCCCAGATTTCCTCCAGACTAGTACTGTGTCCATCTGTTTGGTGTAATCTCTATAAGTTTTGTATAATACACTGCTGACTAAAACAGAACACTACAAACTAACCATCGGCTACCCAGAGTAGAGTGCGAACCGTCTGCAAAGCGCTTCGACGCCTCGTCAAAGGAAGTAAGCGCTACCCAACGCGTAACATACAAGACCTTTGTTTATTGCACCTAGAGAGGTCATAAATAGCTGTTTTTATTGAGTGCATTCCAGTGGCCGAAAGCATCTATAACGAGAAACTAAATATCAGGCTTTTGACGAAGGATTATCCTCCCGTTTAGGACATATTTTGAGATAAAAATACAAAGTTCCCTTTCACCCGTGCAGGGCCCTCCTGGGAGGCGGTGTCACGCGCCCTGCGTGAGTCTACGTGCTCATATCTGCGTTATTAACGTCAAACAAAGGCTCTCAACACCACGTTTATTCAGCTGCTCCGGTAATCAGATCTGGCGGGACTAATCTCCTGTCTCAATTAAATATACATTAAACCCCCGGTGCCCGCCGCAGCGGCGGACGGCGGGAGTGAAAGGGCAGGCCGACGGGCACAAAGGAGCGGGCCCGCTGGGCAGCTCAGCGCGGGGCCCGGGGAGGGCCACGGGGGCCGCAAGCATAATCCTGCAAAAGGGAAAAATATGTACTATTTTCCAAATTAGGCGACCCCCCTCCTCCGCCCTTCCCTTTCACCCTTTTCTAAGCAGCACGTTCATTGAGGCGGGTGAAAAACCCGGGTCTGCTGCACGAGGCCAGCTTAAATCTCGGCTCAGCCACTGCACTGTGTGAACTTTGGCAGAACAGGAGTACTTTACTACTGGTTTAGAGATTGGTGGTATTGTCTGTTTGATGGAGGACATACCGCTGGCCATTGGATTGTTGGATTCATGGCGAGAGTAGGTGCACCCCCTACCCCACCCCTGCGGGCCCTCTGGCCATGTTGTGTTAAACTCCTGGGCGGTAATAAGACAAAATATCGAATTCAAAATATAGAATTACCAAAATATCGAAGTCAAAATATAGAATGGACAAAATATTGAATGGACAGAATATAGTGGTGAAAAATATCGAATTGAAGGTAAGTAATTTAATATCAAATAGTAATTTTTACCCCTACTATCCAACGCTTTCCCTACTGTTGCACCCACTGGAGTTGGAATAGTAATTTTTACCCCTACGCTATCCAACGCTTTCCCTACTGTTGCACTCTCTAGAGTGGGAATAGTAATTTTTATATTTATTATTTCATTAATTTTAAATTACTTTTAAGACATTTTTAAAAAATCGATATTTTGACTAACTTTATTTTCTAAAACAATATTTTTGATTCGATATTTTTGTACTTACCTGTTTGTAGATAGGAATTCGATATTTTTGCTCTTCGATATTTTGGTAATTCTATATTTGTGTATTCGATATTATGTCAGTGATCCCTCCTGGGCATCTGGCCTTTAAGGAGGATTGTTCCTCTGGCCAAGGAGGCTGCTGGTGGTTCAAGAAGGGCAGTGGGGCAGGGTCCTAAGACATCTGTGGCGCTGGGCACTTGTGGCACCACATCCTTTGAAAGGAACTATTCTGCCCAAATAGGCTCCATGCGGGCAATGTGATGCAAATACCAAGGGTCCCCCGAGAAAACCTCATGTTTCGGCGCATAACAGTCACACGACCTTCCTCAGGACGACA